>NW_008239767.1:1436032-1446763 GCF_000691975.1 Corvus brachyrhynchos
CCTGCTGAAATTAGGATATTGTTAAAGCAAGTAAAGCCCTCTGTAGCAATATGCTAATGCTACGATATGGGAGTACGGTGGTGGTAGGGACTCCCTCCCAGATCCCAAAACATAGCAACAAGTCTAGGTTTGGCATTGTAAGTCATCTAGCTTGTTATGCAAGGGTGGGACCAGATGGTGACTCATACAGAGAGTGAAAGGAAAAAAAAAAAAAAGTTGGAATTGGTACCACTAGCAAGGAGAGCAGGCAATGTCACAACACAGCTATTTGTGAGAAGTTCACCTTGTCTTTCAGGACTCAGTTGATGGTATATCAGACTTTCTTAACTTAACATGGTGTGAAATAACCCCACTGCCCCCTCAGTCCCCAGGGAAGACAGAAGAAAAAAAGAGTTAACACAGAGTAGCTTCCCTTCCCAATTGCACACATACTCTTAGGTGAGAGAAAGGGGAATCATAATGAGCTGTAGAGAACAATGCTACAGCCCTGCACAGTGTTTTCCTCCACCTCTTCAAACCAGTAGGAAAGGACAACATCTCTCCACAGACTAAGTTTGTCACAGCCATAAGTGGTCTGGCAAACAGTTTAGGAGAAATTACAGCAGAAGCAAAAATACAGCATAGGAGAAGAGTGCTGCATATCTGCATTGCAGGCTCTGCAGTTTCCAGAGGGACTGCACATCTTACTGCTGCCCAAGTGCAGCCTTCTATGTATCCATTAATGAACAAATGCCCTTCTCACTCTCTGGGCGTGATTTAGCCCACTTCAGGTCTTGGGAAGAGGAGGCAGATTTCTTCAGTTTTATACAAAGAGATATTAATATCTAAAGCTGGAGAGAGGCTTAATGACAGAAAAGTGACTCCCACAGATCTTGGAGCTCCCAGACACACAGGCAAGCTGCAGGAACCATATATATATATATATATATATACATATATATATTGCTCAATATCCAGTACTGCCTCTGGGACAGGTAGCTAGGTATTTAATAACACCCACATCAAGGTTTGTCTCACACCCAATGGCTGAGCATAACAGCCCAGCATCTTTTACAGGTCTTTGCTAAAGTTGCATCTCTTAAATCAATTAAGATAAGTATCTTTTCATTTCGTAAGTTAACAATAAACACTTTGGACTCTATATCCATAAAAATGACAATGCAGCACTGCAATACTTCAGCTCTTTGGAGGTCCTCCCTTCCAACAAACTTTTAGAGGACCGGTAGGTCAGTTACAAGCAAACTGCCATAAAATCTTTTATAAAGTAAATGGACATTTTTGTTAATGAAATAGGGGAACAATAAGTCAAATAGCCAATATGCAAATAGCCAATTTACTGTGACATAGAGAAAAATATAAGTGAACAAAAATCCTAAAAAAATCCTTCTCTCTTATGCTCAAGATGCCACAGGTTCAGTATATGTTCTTGGACAAGTCACATAACACATCTCATTGCTCTTCTGTTGAAGTCCACCTAGCACAGAAAGCAACTACAGTCCATGGGTAAAAATAATCTGAACTTTTGATCAAAATGCTTCCCATCACTTAAGAAAAACAACAGGATTCTTTGAAGGATTATACCTGCTGATTTTGTGCTCCTGTAGATTTTTTTGCCTGTCAGCTTCTTTGCTGTCTTACTATCATCAAATTTTCTACCATTTACTCTCAAACCTGATAGGTTTTGTGTACTGATGATCTATTTCAGTACTTCCAGTGACTTCTGCAGATGTTTTCATCATTAGCTTATAGAAAAAAATGAAACAGATGTCATTTGCCCGAGGCCATGCATAAAATCAGTGAAAAAGGGCAGAAATAGAGTAGAACAATACACTGATATGTAAGCTGTGTCAGGAGTAGGTGGCTACTATTAAACTTCTTTTGCAAAGCATCAGAAATTGTGACCTAACTTGTAGCCTTTCTTTGGACACAGCATGCGAGAAAGATTTAGTTGAAAAGAAAAGAAAACATGCATTAAAATGGCACATTCCTGTAATGAACCATACTAGTCACAACCACATATTTTCTGGTAATTTTCATATGCACCAATCTAAGTCTGTTAAAACACCAGATGGCACAGAAAGATTACATTACAGTTGAGGATTAAGGGGGTCAACAAGAGGTCCAATCCCATGTCCTCTGCCTGCTGCAGGGTTTTTGAATGAAGGGCTGTTTTATTACAGGACTCTGTTTCTGCACCATTTGTCCTCATTTGGGGTTGGAGACAGTTATCCATTAAGGGATATGAAGGGACAGGTACTTCTTGGAAGGTCACAGCAATGTGAAAAATTGAAGTGGCTTTTACAGTGAAGTCTTCCCTCTTTCAGTTACAGAATTTTGTTTCCAGAACTTGTGAAGTCAAGTTCACTTAAGTTTAAAATATATTATGCCTTTTTCATAAGAGGAAACCACTCAAGCTCTAGACATAAATACAAACAATGCAGATTACAATTACAATACAGAAAACAACCATTGCTCAGCTTCACAGTTACAATCAGCACACTTAAAATAAGAACTAATTCACACAGCCCTGAATTCCCAATTCTTCAGAAATGCTAATAAAATAGATGAATTTTGACCTGGGAAACAAGGACACACAAATATAAGCAGAGGGGGAAATGACTACTCACAGACACTAACATACATTAAGCTAGATAGTGTTACAAAATCGTTCACTTCAAGTACTGAAGGAGTACTACAAAGTATGGATTTAACACCTCAGCCCTTTGCATTTATTATTTTGACTCTTAAGCTATAACCAAAAAGTTTTTCCAAGAGGTATCTGTAGATACCTCTAAATACTTTCTTAGAGATTTGTTCCCCTTTTTCTTTCTTGTCTACTATGAACATTTTATTTTTTTTCATAATAAAACCACTCAACTTCCCGCCAGCAGTCAGTAAGGTGGCTACCTCCTACATCCCTCAGATAAGTCCTTCACAAAGGAGTTTATTTCTGCCAATGTTTCTGCAGTTGTGGAATTTAATTTTCATCCCTGCTTGCTCCAGTTGTCCGTTGCTTCTTGTAGAACAGCCAGTGGAGCCTGAATGAGATTAACGGGTATAGGTAGGTTCAAAACAGTAAGGAGGAGGACCAGTTTCTTCAAATTTTGTGTAAACTACCTACACAATCATCAGTGAAAGCCAGAAGACTGACAAAGTTGAAGAAAATACATGAAGAAAATACAGACAAATACATGGAAAAATATCCCCTTAAAAACTGGCAAAACCAAAGAGGCTATGGGTGACTTAAGAGGTGCCTGAGCTACAGGTTGCTGGCATTGCTAAACTGTACAGGGGAAGTGCCACCACATGCCCTTACACTGCTCCCTTAAAATCACTGACTTACTGTCTTGACAGATGATGTGGGTTGGAGAGGCAGAGAAAGACATTCTCTGGTATCCAGGAGAGCCAAATTTTTTTTTTCTTTTTTTTTGAAATTGTTTTCTGGGAGCTTTCCATACTCCCTTGAAGGACAAAGGATGGTTTCTTGACCCCTTATTTTGATCAAGAGCTTTAGACAAAAGAGGCCACTCAGTGTGATGGCAATATCACAGCGGCACGTTCCCAAAAAGCCAGAAACAGAGGCCGTACCAAGGCTCCTACATAGCCATTTAGACCACTATATACAATCAGTTTCACATTTCTCAATATTTGTTCCAAATTTCAAAGACCCAAATTAAAGTCATATATGAAGCTCTGCTTTTCAGAACATGTTCCATGCCTTCTGGGCTCAGTGCTGTTTCCATGTGAGTTAGTTCCAACCTTCTTTATCTCAGCAACACAGAATTTATTTACTCATTCTCTTGCAAATACAGTCACTGCATTTGTAATTGATTCTACTGTTGCAGTGAAGCATTTCTCTGCAGAGCAAATCTGGTGCCAATAAATGCTAGACATTTAGTATCTAGATCTATTAAAAGGGTGTGAGAGATGTGCTTAAAAGGGTGTGAGAGATGATGCTTATAAATTCTATACTCAAAACTGTAAAAACATTTTAATATTGCTTTTTCAGGTTTATATTATGAAAAATGATGTTGAAAGAGATCTTGAGAAGTTTGGGTTTTGGGGCTTTTATTTTTGTGTGACAGTGTCAAAAAGCAACATACCTTCTAAATGCAGAGCATGATATACTGTAAAGCAGGACAGAAATGTATCCCAGAATCCTCAGCTAGACAAAGTACACTTGTGGAAAGTATCATTTTCTACTTGCAACTTATTTACCTAACTGAGAATTCATTCAAAAGAACTACCAGAAAATGATCAAGATAAGAATTTTGGCTGATAACATACTATACAGTTGCTGCAGGAGCTTGAGAGAACTCAACTTTCCCTCCTTCCTTGACTCCTTCAGTTGCAAACTGAACACGCTACAACTTAAAACTTCAGAGATAAGGAAAATTTTAAAAATTAAAAAAATATTAAAAAGTCAGGAACTCAAAAGAGTACATATTGCTAAAGCAACCCTTCCTTTCTGGGCATATGATATAGTACATATACATTCTTCAGGTCATTTTGCCTTTATTTTATTGTATAGTAATGCTCTGCTTGTCATAACAAAATGGATGATAATTCTTTTGAGCAGGTCTGACCTCTCCACTGCCTCCCACAAACAAGAGCACCTAAAAGTGAGGCTATGAAACAGAATACTGCTCGTATTTAGCTAATATAAAAATTCTTTGAATATATGCCATACCAGTCCTCAAAGTCACTCACCTACGTACAAGGGCATTCTATTTCGCTTATCTATTAAAAGCCCCAAACCTGTCAAGTACTTGCTATACTTTGCTAGATCTTGTTTTTCAACAAAATTTTTAACAGAATCATTCTAGTGACTGAAATAGTGAGAGCACCATACCAGCAAAGGTGAAAGATTGGCAACTACCATAAGGCCAATAAAAACACACACAGAGCTGTTCTGCAGTATGAGCCATTATAAATAAGGTGTAAGACTCAAACCTTTTGTTCTCACTACCACCCCTGCCACATGCACAAGCTTTTGAGTAACACTATCCATGAACAGCCACCTCATAGACATTTTTTAAACTGTGCTATAAACATAATGCATTTAGACTATACCATACTTTCACTGCATTTTCAGGAACATGTTCTAATCTGTACATGAAACTTGCAAGAACAGCTGAGAGATTCTCAAGTGTCAGCTCTACTGGAAGATAAGGTTTAGTACATGAGCTAATCAACAGCACTATGAAAATGAACAAGTATCTGCACTTTGCTTCTAATTTGGATGTTTTCCAAAGCCCAGATATTTGAAATCTAAGATTATACAATGAAATGTACTGATAATACATTTGCCAAATGCCAGCAAGACCTCACAAAGCCAAACATGGCTAAAGAAGACAAAGAGTTGCCTCACCAGTATGGATGAAGTGCAACCACAAGATAAGATGACAAATCTCGCTTGCTTTGATCTAGCCAGAACACACCACCTTTAATGTGGTTACCCTGGTATCAGAAACTTCAGCAAATCTAGGAACCAAAGTATGCGCACAAAGTTTACCCTGGATTGTACAACTGTGGGTGAAGCCAAGGATGGTATCTTTAAGACTGCCCTTACTTGTAGCAGTCAGATTAAAGTATAAATATGCTGATGCACCTTGATTAAACCTGCTATGTACAATGTAGTCAAACCTGAAGTGGCCTGTGAGGATGTAACGGGATACAGTCATGCCTGACAGCAGCTGTGGAAACACTGTTTTCAGACAAGGCTTAAACCATCATGTAGTGCTATATATTACACACATTCATATACAAATACAAAAAAGAAATACTCACCCTAACTTCATAAACATTATCTGAGTAATCCACAGTCTGGCAGACATAGCTGTACCCTCGAGCTCTTGATGACAAGAACAACTGAAAATATTAAAGCCATACATGAGGGGAAATATAATACATAAAGCACATTTATAACAATTATCAGCAAATTTCGTTCTACATCAAACTTAAGTGAACAGAAATACTTAAAATATTCTTATTAGTCCTGAGAATTGAAGAAAGCCAATATTTAATACTAACAACTTGTTACAAAGCACTTTTTTTCTCATAAATTAAAAAGAAAGTACTCACTTTTTCCTGCATGTATCAGATAATTAGAGCCTTGTACAACAAATTCCAGTATGACCTTAAGCTAATCAGACACTGATATTCTTTCTGATGGCTCTAGCTTCAGAAACAGAAAATACCTAATTGCTTTCACTACAAGTGACAGAAATGCTATTCCCAGCAGAGATTCAAGAGAACACTATTCAAGGGACAGGGATTAGATAACTTGGATCTACAATATACAGTATATATATGTATAACAATCAAAATCCAGAAAAAAAAAACCAACACTTTGAACAGCCAAAGCTGAACACCCACAAAACACAGTGAGGGAAAACTGATGTAGAAAAGTTCCCCATTTTGTGCCAACAAAAATAGCCTGAAGCAATTTAAGTGCTCCTCTAGGGCCTCTTCAAACCAAGCACATTGCAAAAACTGGACAGGAGAAGATAAAATTGACATTTGAGCAAGTTCCCACTGGAAAGAAGTACACTTGTCTAGAGCTGTACAAAGTTCAAGTAATACTTCTAATCTTGACATTTATAAATGTTATGATCCAAGGATATTTAAAGCCCAGTAATCCCACTCTGTTAAGGATCAAAGAGAGACAGCAGTGGAGCAGATAAAACCTGCAAATTGGGGTGATAGAAAAAGATCTCAAAAAAAACCCCTCATGGGTAGGGACTTACTACTCTTACCACTAACCTGACTTGCATCTTATTCAGACTGAACTTGAGTATACTTTGGTGTCTCATCTTTCACACAGCACTAGGAGTGCAGTCAGATGGAAAGACAAATGTTATCTCGTCTCGTGTACAACATACAAAGCCTTGTGAACCTCTGGACTTACTTGCTGCACATGTGTGTTAAAGGAGGTAAATGAAAGAACTGTCCACAGAAATTACCCTAGAAAAGAAATTGAACTACTTCTGCATCATCTAAGTCCATTTACAAACTACTGTAACTAACTGGAACTCCAGTGTGGTCCCACACAGGCACAAGCACATCCAGTACTAATAGAGAAGAGCAGGGAAAGTTTAGTTTGCACTGTTACAGAAACCAACCACTCTCTACTGTGACCTACTGGATAACTCAACCATGGTTCCCCTGGTAAAAGGCAGTAAATTGACTTCACCAGACTGCCTTGAAGTAAAATAAGAAATTCATGATTTTGCGGCAAAATAGGGTCTACTCCTTTGTGACTTCTGCATGTTCTAAGAAAAATTTGCTCCAAATTTGGACCTGAATTTGAATTCAACGTATGAGAGTCTTGCACTAGACTTGCAGTGCTTTATGACTTACTATTTAACATCAGCTAACACATATGAACAAAAGAACTTGCCATCAGAATGGTTATTTAAATAATGTTTAAAGGCATTTCATATTCAAATTCTGTTCTTAGCAGTGTCTGGAAACTTTACCATCACTTACAAAATACAAACAGTATCATTTTACTCAGCAATTACATTAAAACTGGTGTGAATTTCAACAGTGGCATGGTGGTATTGTAAACTTCATGCAGAGGGAAGCAGAAGTTGCCTCGTTAAAGGGAACAACTGAAACTTGAACACCTTCCTCTTATCAATCTCTAAAATCAAGAAAAGACACTTCCTGGAAATGCTGTATCCATTGCCTTAACATCCACTGAATAACAACCTCCCATTAGGAGAGAGAAGGAAACTAGAACCTCTGTGTATAAAGTTATGAGCTTTCAGCATATCAACAACAAATACGTATTTGCAGTCCCGTTCATTTTTATGTTAATTCAGTGACTTGGAAATTCTACTAACACATATCCTGTAAGGAACATAGATTTGAAAACTATTTGACTGCAAGTTTGGTAGAATTCAGCTTATGGATAAAACAACCAGTTTAAAAGAATAAGTGAAAAAGACAGGCATGGCAGTAACACTGTGGAATTAATTTCAGGAGTTTCAGTTTTAGCCTGCCAAGATGACTTGATTTAATATCTTCCTTCAACTATGCTTGCATGTCAGCATTAAATTTTTTTGTACCTGTTGTACTTCATTACTTAGTTAATAGGCCAGGAAAACAATTTAGACAAAATGATGACTAAGGTGTGATGGCTAAAATTTTACAAAACCATGTCTTAAAGAGAGGCTGAAATCATTTCATGATTAATGATTCTATGCTAGGAGCTCTGGGAAAGGGTCAAAATGCAGATCATCATCAGATATGCCATTTTGTCCTGGCAAAAGTACAGAACGGGCCAGACAGTTCTGCAATGCTGTAATTTTAACTGCTCTCTTCATTTGCTTACTTCTGGAAACAGATTTTACAAATCCATGTTCAGAGGTCTTCCAGGAAGACAACTCCTGATCCACATAAGCAGTCACAGCAGCATAAACTTAGCATCATCATACACAGCATATTCTGTACAGAGATCCTTGAATAATAATTACCAAACTGTTAAGTAATCCCAGTTACCTACTCTACACAGCTGATCCACTGCAGTCTTACTACTCTTTTCCTTTGTCCAGAAAATCCAACAAAGGAAAAATGCAGCAACACTGAAATGTATTACAATTAACACACTCAGAACATTGCAAAACAAATATTAGAAGTCTGTATCCTTTTATTTTTATTTAAAGATATAGTTCACTTCATTTTTATTCTTAAAGATAACTTACAGACAAGATACTTTTCCTCACTACAGACAACAGACATCTGAATTTCTAAAAATTATAAACACATTGAAAGCATAAACAAACAGCTCAATTTCTAACAAGATACATTTTGATACCCTTTAGGATTATTAAGATTTTTTTTAAAAGTATCAGTTACAAGTGTTAAATCTACAGATATTATTCTCTCCAGTATTTAGACTAATATAAATCTAAGAAGAACTTGGAATACCTCAAACACAAATTCTGTCTATAGACTCATTTAGTGCAATTATTCTCAAACAGAAACTACCTATTTCTAGAAATACCTCCAAGGCAAACACATCTTTAAAAGTCTGTCCAAAACATTCGCTCTCAATAGACATCAAGAATATGCAACATCATTTTCATTCTGACATCTTCAAACCTCAGTAAGAATTCCCTCTTGCAAGAGGGCATACACACCTCTTTGAAAATGAAGAAGTTGAGCAGAACCATTCCAAAGTTGTAAACAACCAACAGGAAGCGTAACTGGAAGGGCTCTCTCGTCTTCATCCATTTGGGGCCCAGCCAGACAGTGAGGAGATAAATAGTGCTTATAGTCAGTGTTGGAAATGGAGACTGCATCAAGGGCCAGTCATCAACACGTTTGTCTGGGGGAGTGAAGCAAACAGAAGGAGTCAACAAGGTCTGAATGAAATATATTCCATCATCACTTTAAGCATTGAATTTGTTAAGTATTATTTTCTCCTGGAATAGCTGCATCAGACAGTAGAAACACAATGCACTCATTCTTTCTAGGAAGGTTAAAGAAAATAGTTTTTAAAAAACCCCACTATATCACATTACCTCACACAGAGATTCATTATGTCATTCAAGCTCTGTTGTCAAGTTCTACAATCCAAAACAATAAAGCAACAGAATCACATGAGCCCAAAACCAAATCAACCCACTAATCCCCCCAAACAAATTTCGCTTATGATGAATAGTGACTGCAGTGGCAATATAACCAAATATTCAACACCACTGCAAATGAAAGATACACAAATTTGGCAAAATACTGATAAAACCAGTAGCTTTTATTAGTTTAAAATTAGACATTAGAAAGTCTCCTATCAATTTTGTACAGGTTGTATGATGATAACCTTTGCTGTTTGCTGTAGGTCAGTCTCATGTTTCACATAGAATACTAACAATGTTACCAGAAAACAACCAAATAGAAGAGTTCAAAAGGGATGGTTCTAGTCAATCTGTGCTGCCATATGGGAAACAAAGGTTTTATTTACAGTCTCCTTCAGTCACTCATGGGATCCAGTTACATTACACATATTTCAGAGCTGAGAATATGCTATATTAAGTTCTGGATCAGCATGAAAAAGCAGTCTTAGCCTGATGAACCAGTGACATCTAAGATTAGAAGACAGCTCTTCTAGAGGAGGGAGCTGAGACTGCAGTGACACCTCCTTACCTAGTGCCCATGTTGTCCCATGTGTCACATGTCCCCCCCCCCCACGTCCTGAAGGCTAATATCAAGTTGTAACAAGAGATAAAAGGTAACTACTTCATAACTATCAGAACTTCAGATACTGCACAGCTCCATGACACTAAGTGGATTATTTTCCAGATGCTTAGGCCAGTTCCTGTGCATATGGAAATCACATCACAGGGCTCCCTGGGAAGCTCAAACAACTAAACCTGCCTTCAAGTCAGCTGGGGGTAAACTCACAAATGCAGCTGCCCAGAGATTTACCTAGAGGACAAGTTTCTTTTAGAGAATTGTAAGTCAAAGGCCATGAAAAATTCCTATACCATAAATTAATTTGTGATCCCAGGCATACAACCAGTAGTTTAGAAAACCCTTCTTATCAAGAAAATGAGGAACTGCAATGCAATGAGGAAAGTATAGAACAACGCTGCCATTACTTCTCCTACACTTCTTTCTCATTTTCTTTGCTGTTCTTAAGGCCATAAATTAGAACCTGATTTTGGGAATGAATTTCATGAGGCCCTCTATTTCTAATAAACAAAGACTGTGATCTAGGGAAAG
>NW_008239767.1:1446847-1463821 GCF_000691975.1 Corvus brachyrhynchos
GAAAGACAGTGTGCAGAACACAGATTCTTCTTACTTCCAGATGATTTAATAATTAGGCTGCACATTCCAAGATGCTAGGAGACCTAAAAAGAAGAGGAAAAGAAGACAGAGAAGCCTAGCTGCTTCCATTATGGCTGTTAATACCAGAAGAGAGAAACATCAAGAAAGGACACTGATGCTGCCAGAATGATGGGATTCAGCCATGTGGCCACAGGCACCAAAAGAAGCCAAGGTCCAGACAGGGCAAGGACTACAGGGAGGAGTGTCAAAAAGTCAGATAGATTGGCTGTAGAAACACAGGCAGTAGAAGAGGACTGAACAGAGTGAGAGAAGACAGTTACTGCTTAACTTTTCGGCAAGCTCCTGAAACCACACCGAATACCACCTACCAAAGTTGAAATCACTACTGCATTGCAATTATTACACTCTTATATCCTTTACACCTTAGTCCCTTCTTGCTTTTAGCAATTGCTCTACCAATTTGAATTTAAAAATAAAAGATAACACCATTAAAAAAAGAAAAGTAAAAGGTGAACCTCATCATCTACCTGATAGCAAGTAATAGGCAAGGACTCACCATGAAACAAGAAGAAAGGTGTCAGTTAAGATACAGCTCTGGGAATAGTTAGTAAGTGACACGCTTTAATCAAATCTGTATCTCCCTTCACTGTAGCGTACAAAGAGCTAACAACAGGTGAGCCAAGAGACACAGCTGCTTTCCCAGGCTTCTTGCAGTAAGCAACATAAAGAGGATAAAGAAGAAAATACACATTAGAGAATCTGTCTTCTATTTTCCAACACAGTGTTTCATGGTATCTTACACACTAAAGTGGCAATACAAAGAAACGTGAAAGAGGAAGATTTGAATTTTACCCAGGAGGTGAACGTTACCACCCACTGCTGAAAACCATGACCTATTTCAGATTTCTTTTTGTGGCAGGAGACAAAGACTTCTAGACTTCTAGATGGAAGAATGAGGATTCACTAGAAGGTGAAAGGAAAGACAAAGTGACAACTTCTATTAGAACCCAGCTGAGAGCAGGCTTTGCCTCACACCTCATCAGCACAGTAAGCAATTCTTCCACCTCCTTTCCAAAAATACTATAAATTGAAGAACTTCACTGGAGAAAACCAAGAGATATATTTCATTAACTCTGACAACAACATAAGAGCACCTGAGAAGCTGCCATTACTCTTCCCTAGCATGGTTTCAGCCTGTTACTTTCCCTCTACAACAGGTTTTTGGGCAGTGAGCCACCACATCTCAGAGACTTGAAGTCTTCAAGTAGTTATAGGAAAAATATATTTTACTGATACAAATCTTGTAACACACTGCCCAGGGAACCTAACATTACCATTTTGGGGGCCTGATCTCTCCTAGGACAAGTAATTACACTTCAAACACAAAATGCTTCTATGAGAGGGAATACAGAAGGCAATCCAGTTCTGGAGTACATCCTGGCCAAAACAGTAGAAGAGTCTGTTCTACTGTGCTAACTACGAACATCATCTTACATTTATTTTAAGGGCATCTAGGAGCTTCTGCATATGATTATTTTTAACTAGTACTGTGGCTTTTAACTAGTACTGTGGCATCAGAAAACGTGATACTATTAATCACAGAACTTTTTCATCACAGGATCTCTCCTGGATAATGCAAAGTAACTTGCTGCATTATAAGTCAACTCCACGTATCATTTTTATTGCACAGAAGGTATTACAAAACCAATTTCATTTCAGTTTACCTGGCAAGCCTGCTTGTCTATGTTCTACACAGAAAACCCAGTAAAATGCAGACCCTTTCTCCAAACTCCTTTTCAGATGCTCTCTTTCAAACCAAGATAAATTCACTATCTTAAGTCATCTGCTCAAGTGACAAACATTCCAAGCTACTCCAACACCTTCCTCCTTCCCATCCCCCAATCTGTTTTAGCAAAACCAGCATAATTTTGTGTCCTACTTACTAGCTAGTGCTGATGGCCACAAAAGATTTCTGCAAATTACAGAGAACTGTGATAGTTTAAGGGGACATATGAGTGCATTAAATCCTGCAGTATTTCACATGGAATAGGGACAATTTTACCTGAAAGATGAAATAAGTTTGAAATAAAAAGGCCAGCTCCCTGAATTAAAAAAATCCCTCTAACTGCTTTGAAGCAAAGAGACCAATGCCTTTACCTGATTAGAATTGACAGAGATTGAATCTTTCAGGGGATTAATGCGTTTGTCTTTCAAATCCCAAGACCCAGATTCTAATTAGATCACAAATAAAGTGTCTGCTGTGATGGCACAGCCTGTAGTACTGCTGTTTTGGTAAGGAGGGAAAAGTTTTAGAACAAGCACTTAGGGTTGCACTTTACAGCAAAAATGAATCCAGCCTAGACTAAGGCATCTGCTAACATGTTCCTGACAGAAAACTATTGTTATGTAAGGAAACAGTAGGAAATATGTATATACACAAGACTTTCCTGTCATTTTGTGTATATATGTTCTAAAGTTTCACCTTGCAAAGACAAGAAACAGAAGAACTTACATATCTATATGTGTATATACATATTATATGTAAGTATATATATTATTATTCATATATATATAAAAATAATTGAAATTGCCCTGAGGTACCTACCTTTGCAGGATGTAATTCTTTCTGTGGGGAAATAAACAAGAAATACACACATAAATCCCTTTGATTTCTTCCTTCAAAGCAAGAAAAAGAGTAGGACCAATGAAAAGGACTGAATATCCTGCCTGGCAATGTCCAAAGAGGATGTAATTAACCTATATGGAAATATGGATGGCAAGTGAAGATGAATTTCAGTAAGTAAGGTTGAAGTGATGGTGTTCTAGCATTAAAAATCCCAAGAAACTTTTGAGAAACATACTGTAATTGTTTTAATATGCAAGCATTTCTGTTAAACATGGTTTAGCACTTCCTTTCCAATAGAGAAGATTTTAGATGGTTCAATTTCCTGCATATTACTTAGCCTATGATCTTTTTCTTTTCTTTCCCCAAGAAATACAAACTTTAAAAATAAGCAAGCAAATGCATAGCACAGTCACTTTGACATTCACCTAGAGAAATCCTGAAACAGTACAATGACGACTATCTCTGCTTTTAAAATTAGTTTTAGAGAAAGTATTACATTACTAAAATACATGATTTTTGCAATTCCCTGTGTTCATGTTAGGTTCAAAGTAAATACTTAGAAAATCTTTATTTCTAGTTTAACAACATATGTATTCCTTAGCTATAAGGTCGCTACTCACTAATTTACCTGGAGAGACTTTCAAAGTTATTAATAGCTATGGATACTATTCTCAGCGCAAAGACACTTACAGTGCCAATCCAGCACATCCATCTGTCCGATTACATTTCTAAAGACATTGCAGAAGTGATGGCGACTTTTAAAAGTGGTTCTGTGAGAGCTCTCTGCAGATCACGTTCATTTTAACAAAAGTACTCTCAAAGCCAACCTCAAGTTTAAGAAAGATTTCCTTAAACAAGTCAAATTTTAACTCCACAATATAAGGAAGGCAAACCAGTGTTACCTAATGGGAGTACTGTTCCATGAACCACATAGTTTTAATTATCTAAGAATTTCCCACATCTTGCTAGTTCTACTACAATGGAAATCATTACAAAATGAAAACACATATAAAAAAACAGGTGAGAAACGTAACTTCACACACCTTTGCTTTTTTTGAATGAATAATCAATATCTGCTTTGATATTGATTATTAATTGAACAAATTGCACTCTAATCCTCAGTTCATGAAATTACAGAATCACTAAAGTTGGAAAAGACCTTCAAGATCATCAAGTCCATCCTATAACTGAACACTACCATGTCAATTAAACCATAGCACTAAGTGCCATGTCCAGTCATTTCTTTAATACGTCCAGGCACGGTGACTCCACCACTTCCTGGGGCAGCCCATTCCAATGTCTAACCACTCTTTCAGTGAAGAAATTTTGCCTGATGTCCAACCTGAACCTCCCCTGGCATAGCTCGAGGCCATTTCCTCTTGTCCTGTTGCTAATAATCTCAGTTTATAAAGGTTTTTAATGAGAAATCCTATAATAGTAGATTTAAGCTACTGCATGAACTCAAATGATATCCCTATAGCTTCATCCAGATTTCAGGTAAAAGAAAAGTCCATGTGCTCTTAGGAGGGACTGTGCAGACAGATTGCTGCAGCAAAGCAAAAGGATTGGGACAAAAGGAATGGTCAGTTTATGCTTCTTTCTTATCTATCATACTTGGTAATGTCTGCAGTCTTCTGGCACTATGGGTATTTCTAAGGAGTCTGACAAGGTCAAAGATACCTGTACCTAACTCAGAAAGAATCTCGTATCACCTACAAAGCAAAGGCCATGAAGCTTCCATTAACACATGTATAAGCTAAGGGATCTTTCTTAGAAGAATTTCCTATTTTAGTACAGGGCAGAGAGCCCAGTAGAATATATAGCACCTTGCTATAAAATGTTAACTAGACCCACTGCATAAAGTTGCTCTCTACATCCGAAGAAATTAGGATTAAACTTTAAATAGTTCATTATCATTTTCTTTGCTAGATCCATCATTTAAATTTTTTTCCTTTCTCATTTGGGTAGTTTTGAACAGTTATCAGGTCACTCACTAGCTGCCATTTTTTCTCTTTTTGAAAATTTTCTTTAAAGGAACACTTAATCTCACTCACCTGATGGAATATTTTCCAATCATAGAATCATCTTCATGGCTCATCTCTGGATACTCTACAAACCTTTAAATCAGCCTTGCACTGGCTTCTCAGGAAACAGTCAAGCCCCTGCTGCTTTATCTCACAAAAAATTCTGTATTATCATAATACCACAGCATCAGTGGTGGTTATGACTGGCAAGAAAACAAAGATGTGAGTATCAGAGAATCACAGAATGGCTTGGGTTGGAAGGGACCTTACAGATCATCTCGTTCCAACCACCACTGTGGGCAGGGACACCTCCCAGAGATTGCTCAGAGCCCCATCCAACCTGGCCTTGACCACTTCCAGGGATGGGGCATCCACAGCTTCTCTGGGCAGCCTGTTCCAGTGCCTCACCACCCTCACAGTAAAGAATTTATTCCCATGTATGTTAGTGGTAAAGCTAAGGATGCTACGCACAGGATGCTATATGGACAAAGGTTCCCAAAACTCGGCATATAAAAGCATTAACAGCTGGCCTGGTTTAAGTAATTTTTTTTCCTTTTTTATTAATTAATAGAACAGTAGAGAGAAAGCAAGTTTATTTTGATCTTTGATAACAGACCTAAACCTCTGAGTTAAGCATTTTGTCTATCCTCAAGCTTTAACCAGTCGAGAACAAACTAATTCGTTTGGGTCAAGAACAAGAGACATCAAAATTTTATGGCAAAGCACTTTCATTTTAACAAGCCATAAAACATGAAACTAAGGTGCAAGAATAAAAGTATTCAGCCTCAAGCACGATGAATAATGAGAGCACATACTCTGAAAATCAAAACAATGAAACCCACATACTCTTAAGTTTGCAGACAAAGCTGTACAAAATCCTGTTCCGGTCAGAAATGAGAGATGCCTGCCCCAAAACCAAAAGGACTACAAGGCAAGACAAACAGATACAACCCATAACCAGTTGTGGCTTTATTTTGAATTTCAAGGCTTTGTAATTGACTGCTTAGTCTTCTTTAAAGCTGTATACAGCAAAATAAAATCAAAATGCCACATAGCCAAGAGCAACATCTCCTGCAGCTAATGAACACCTATGTAATATGCATGTGTTTCATAAACTCCCATTAAAGTAACAGGAAGACCTAATCCCAGTTTGCTGTTAAAAGGCCAGATGCATTTTAACTAGCCTTCCCTTTATTCTGACTAGCATTCTAGTCTTCTCAGGACTCCTATCACTCAGTCATTAATACCATATTGTCTTTGTGCCTGTACATAGCAATTACATGATACACGTGTTTCAAGACAAGGATAATAATGGAATTACTATGAAGTTCAGGAGACATGACAATTTACCATCAAGTCTCAGGATTTTCAAGTCCAAAGACATTACCTTGCTCAAATTATATTTGATTTATCTCCTCCATTTGTTATGATTACTTGTGGGGACAGTACAAATGCTCTGCTTCAAGGAATAATAAAAATATAATCCTCAGTGAAGCTTACACAAGATTTGCAAGATACAAGCCCTCGAGGCATGAAGCATTCTTCTGTTTGCCAAATCTTCTTTTCCAAATATCACAAATGCTAGATGCATTCCCAGTGCAGTGATACCTGCATGGCTTTTCTTAAATATTGTATGTTATGGAGTAAACAGTTGAAAGCAAACAAAACCCCCAACCCTATCACACAATGTAATTTTATAAACTAGTTGCAGACTTTACGATCCAGTCTATGTCTCTGTATTTCTAAAGCAATAAAAGTACTGCACAAAACACACTTCACAAAGCTTTCCTTCTACTGAAACTTTTATTCAAACTTTTGTGGGTTTTGCCGAAAACTATTTCTCAGCGCTCAGACTAGACATGTCCTTACTTCACACAAAAGCATTGGGGTTTGGCACTATGAAAATAGTTGTAGGGGTATCAGTAAGCAGTAATGCAAACACAGGATTTATGCACATCCAATGCTGCAATAACGGATTAGTCTATTGGCCCACCCAGAGTTTTATAATGCTGAAGGGGATGATCATAGAGTATGATGATCTTCTCCACAGACAGACATTGTTACTGGATTCCCCAGTTTAAATGTAAATTCCTTGAAAAATGTGAAAGATTATTAACATCAGTTCAATAATAACTCTGCAAGGTCTTATCCACTGTAGAGACAAGTGTTACATACTCAGCATATGTGGCACAGTAAATTCAGCACTGATACAAGTCCTGCTACTGCTAGCATACTGGAAGGATAGTGATGCTTAACTACATAGCAAATGTAAACAACTTACATGGCTGCTCTTGTAACACAGTAATTTGGGGTTGCAGATGAGCATTTGGAGACTTTTAAATGCAGTGCTTGAGCATGTATGAAAACCAGCAATGGCAAGTGAAATCTACCTAAGAAAAATACCAGAAAGCTACTGGAGAAAATTTGCAAGAAACTGCACAGAAAGCTCTCTGACAAACTACCTGTTTTTCCTGTTTGCATTACCACAAGGATGCTTCTCATCAGTTTGGTTTTACAGAAGGATGAATGAGATGAGAATTTTGTTTTGATAAAATCTACAAAAGGAGTTATTGAAATGCATTAGCTCTTCAAAGTTCAGAGGCAGAAGTAAATTTACAGTTGTGAGATACATTAGGTCTTCTGTTAGCTTAACACAAATATATCAGTCAAAGCCTCCAAGGAAAAACAAAACTCTAAAACATTTAGAACTTAATTCCTCAACATCCCTTTAACATCAGCAAAAATGACAAATCAGGGGTGAGGAACCAAACACCAAAAAAAAAGGACTAATTTTGAAATGCTGATTTTCAAAATATGAACTGAATGACAAAATGTTCTTAACCCAAAAATGACAAAAAGAACGATCAGTGTCTGAATCTTTCATTCATTAAGTACACAGTAGCAAAATTATCAGTTTGGAAGCTACATATTGTCCATGTCCAAATGACTGCTACAACTAAGTGTTTTCACTTCTACAGTTGTGTTACCTTCCACAGTAAGGTGAGGCCCTCAAGCTTCTCTAATGGTTCCTGCAATTAAGTTTCTCTCTCTTGGAAAAAACTCATGGATCACTGAAATGTAGATTGGACAGAGTAGGAAAAACCCTGACCTAAATATCAAAGCATTTTGGGGTATTCTGTATGTGAGTATTTCTATTGGGCACATCTGTTCCTGGTAAACCACTAAATATTAAACAGGAACTGCAGAAAATATGATTATGAAGTCTCCTATTTAAAGCCCAGCTAGTCAATTTAACTACTAGCTACTTTCTTTTTTTTTTCTTTACGTCATCTCAAACCATTTAAAAACAAGGTGTTGCAGTGATGTTCTAGGAACAGAAGGACATAAAATCATGTCAGAGAGATTTACCGGCTCAACAGAAAAAGTGAAAGACACGGGTTATAAATTCCCTTCTTCCAGCAATATTCTAGGAACATTTAGTAAGCAGTAAAATAATCTTTCTTATTGGTCATAACTGGGAGAAGGAATCAAGGAGGTAATACCTATAAGCAGATAAAAAAAGACAGTAGAAGAACACCATAGTCAAGCATGTAAACTAAGTGTAACATATGCGAGAGCTGGAAGAAGACATTTTTTAGATATAGCAGAAAGAGATAAGAGAAATAGGAAAATATGATGGAAACAAACCAAGCAGTCAAGAGTTCATGATTATGATGAAACAGAGAATGAAACTAGGGATGTGGTGGTTTGACCCTGACTGGAGACCAGGTATCCACCAAAGCTGTTCTATCACTCCCCTCTCAGCTGGACAAGGGCGAGAAAATAGAAGAAAAGGCTCATGAGTTAAGGACAGGTAGAGGCCACAAACCGATTACTGTTATGGACAAAGCAGGTGTGACTTGGGGTAATTACTTGAATTTATTACCAATTAAAATCTGAATTGTATAATAAAGTAGAACAACCCTTAAAAGCCCCTTTCTCCCAAACCCTCCCTCCTTTTCAGGCTTAACTTCACTCCTGATTCTCTACGTTTTCCCTGCCAGTGGCAATGGGAGACAGGGAATAGGGATTACAGTCAATTTTATCACATGTTGTTTCTGATGCTGCTTCTTCCTTAGGAGAAGGAGTCTTTCCCCTGCTCCAGCGTGGGGTTGCTCCCACAGGTGACATGAACTCCATGAACTTCTCCAGCCTGAGTCCTTCCCACAGGACTTCCCACAGACTGCAGTTCTTCACAAACTGATCCAGTGTGGGATCCTTCCTGCCAGGAGCCTGCTCCAGCACAGGCTTCCCACAGGCATCCACCTGCTCTGGTGTGAGGCTCCTCCAGGGTCTGCAGATGGATCTCTGCTGCCCTATGGACCTCCACAGGCATCAGGGGCACAGCTGTGTCACCATGGTCTTTCCCATGGGCTGCAGGGGAATCTCTCTCCAGTGCCTGGAGCACCTCCTCACCTTCCTTCACTGACCTCCACGTCTGCAGAGTCGTTTGTCTCACATATTCTCACTCCTCTCTTCTCTGGCTGCAATTACTTCTGTGCCATTTTTTTTCCCCTCTTCTTAAATATATAATTGTAAAATCATAGAATAGCCTAGGTTGGAAGGGACATTAAAGATCATCCACTTCAAACAACTCTGTCATGAACAAGGATGCCTTCCACCAGAGAGGGTTGCTCAGAGCCCCATCCAACCTGGCTTTAAACATTCCCAAGGATAGGGCATCCACAGCTCCTCTGGGCAACCTGTTCCAGCACCCCATCATCCTCAGAGTAAAGAATTTTTTCCTAACGTCTAATCTAAACCTCCTCTCTTTCAGTTGAAACCATTCCCCCCTATCCTCTCACTACATGCCCTTGTAAAAAGTTTCTTTTCATTTTTCTTGTAGGCTCCTTTCAGATGCTGGAAGGACACAGTTAGGTCACCCCAAAGTCTTCTCTTTTCCAGGCCAAAGAATCCCAATTCTCCTAGCCTTTCCTCACAGGAGAGGTACTCCGTCCCTCTAAACAACTTGGTGGCCCTCCTCTAGATTTGCTCCAACATGTCAATGTCCTTTCTGTGCTGGGGACCCCAGGGGTGGAAGCTGTACTAAAGGTGGCATCTCACAAGAGTGGAGTAGAGGGACAGGCTCACCTACCTCAATCTGCTGGCCATGCTGCTTTTGATGGTGTGATTGTTGTCACTGAGATTTTACTACTATCACTGACTGGCTCAGCCTTGGCAAGAAATGGGCCCATCTTGGGATGGCCTGGCATTGGCTCTGTTGGACATGGGGGTTCTTCTAGAATAGCCCCCCTAGTACCAAAACCTTGCCATGCAAACACAATATAAGGGAAGAATCCCGTGGTACAAGCAGGCACAATGTCAAAGAGAGAGAGAACACTCCAGGGCAGGAGTTAAGGATCAAACCACTGAAATTATTCAAGTACCTAAAGAAAAAAGTTGAGTTGCAGGCACATGAGCAAAACAAATCCAAGAACAATCAATGCCCTCAGGCGTGTCACTATCTTGCATCAAATGCAAGCCAGACTGAGATAGCTTATTCTCCCTCACCTTCCATGAGAGAAAGGTAACCTAGCTCATGCTTATCTTGAGATCCAAGCACACACAAAGGGCATTAATACAAACCATGTCGCACTTTATTCATCTCTAGGCTACTTACTGCTTTGCCTGCAAGTTAGGTGAAGTACTCAAAACCCCAACAGGGCTAACACCTAAGTATTGCCAAGCCTGAATTTCAGAGCTGCCTTCATTTACATCCTTAAAATTCCACAAGACTTTGAAGCTCATACACTCAGAAGCACTTGAGTTTGACAACACTGAGCATAGTTGTACCCACTTGTCACCACACAAGATCCAGTAACTGCATTCACATCTACAACCTCCTAAATGAGGTGTCAGTCAGACAGTCCCACTCAAAGAGTTCTTTATGGAGTGCAGGGGTAGCTCCAACTTGGGTTCCAAATACAGCTTGAGGAAGTGAAGCCCTGTCGTGTATTTACTACTCAGAGAAGTCCTACATTATGGATCAGATCTGTCCGTAAAATCACACTGTCACAACCTCTGTGCCCTGAGTGACTCCACTCAGATCAACACTCTTTAAAAGCCAAAGCTGTCATTCGGCCAATTCTGTTTAGATAAATGAACTCTTACTTAGCTCCAGTTTTTCAGGCCATTCAGGCATTTATTCAACCCCATGTGCCTTACCTCAAGAAACTCTTTGGTACACACAACAGCCTCTTCTCCTCCCTTAGTCTTGCATCCTAGCAAATTCTTCCTCTCAAAGTCCTCTCCGTATCTGTTTGGAGCCTTTTCATTCATTCACCTTTTATCTAAGCGCTCTCCTAATCCATCCGAATCAAGTAACTCCAAAAACCTGTCTGGACTGGCAGAGGAAGAAGTGGAGTCTTACCTCACCCACTGCTCATGATTCCTGATGTACAAGGCCTTAAAAGGAACTACATCCTATGTTCCCTAACCTTCCTCTACTAACTGTCCTCAAGCAGCCTTTGACCCTCTTCCCTGGTTGCACCGGACAGCATAGCACAGCTGCCTTGGATACAACCTCTTCTGCTCTTCTGGCATCTACAGCCACAGCCCTACTGCACGCCTCTTCACCCCGAGCACAGCATAAATGCAGGGTGAGGTTACAAACATTTCTAGTCAAGGTACTCCAACAAGAGACAACTACCTACGAACAAGAGTTCGGCCACTATGCTCGATCAATCTACGTAACCAGTGGAGTCTCCAGGATGGCTGCATCTGCTTCATGCCAAGGATTTTTCAACTACTCAAGAATTCTTCACCTCTGGCTGCAGTATGTGGCTCCAGGACCACATACTGATTTATACCTCATGATGCCTCAGCTGAGAAACATAATTTGCTGAGAGCTCCACAACAGCAATTTACCATGTGCCAAATTTTAAACATCTAGTCATTTGGCCTTCTGCAGTAGGTACTAAGGTCATGCAATCAGCGTGGTTAAATTCTGTATACAGCCGTTTCCTGATCTTTTCCTATGGGTTCTCCTTTAAGAGTATTCATAACACCTTATTTCCTTCAAAATTTAAAGACATGCTATCTACACAGCTTTGGAATGAATTTTCAAACATTCAGTTATGTTCTTGTAATTTTGTCTACACATTTCCTTTTCCTTCTGAAATATGGTGATGAGTGTTCAAACAGAAGTTCGTATTACATTCTTGCTGGTGCTCTTTGCCCTTTTTTTCTGTTTCATTTCTTTGCTGGAGCTGAGATTTGCAGATCATCCCTACAACTTCTCCTTCATTTTAGGAAAGAGAAGTCTTCCACTCATAACTCAGCTCCTCATCCACAGAGTTCATTTTGCTTGGTGCTATTCCCTCATGATCAAGGTCTTGAAGCTTGGTGACCCAAGATCTCTAACCCTAACACTTCACTAATGTACTTTTCTGAATGATGTTTCCATTTAAAAAAATGCTTGGTATCTGTTTTGTTCTGATTATGTCTTTTGAGTTCTACAATCTGATAAAATCTCCTGATGATGAAATGGGGGTAGAATTTCCCTCAAACACCCAGCGAATTGCCTTCAATACCAATCATTATTTTTTTTCTTCACTAATAAAGTCCCTCCCTCCACTAACTGGCAATTAAATGTTAAATGAATCCAGTAAACTGGGATGCTCCTATTGCTCAGTTTGGTTGACAGCAGACTCATATGATCTAGGCTTTAACATTCTTTACTTCCGTAATCAATTTCTTCAAGTGATGCTTCTGCCAAAGGTTTTTTCTTTGTGTTTCTGCCTCAAGACAGCCAACCCAGTTACACAGCTTTTCCGTTTCTGGTGTGTTTCTACCTGTCTAATCCTTGTGTTTTATCTAGTCATGACCACAGACTGAAAAAACTGTTCCCTTGAGAAGAAAATTGTATCTGCAAGACAAGTATTGTGCCAAATCACCAAATCTGACGCTCAGCCAGACATCTGAAAGTTTAGGAACACATTCTGCTTTGTTTCTGTGAAACAGATTTCATGAGCCTTAATCTCACCCTTTGTTCTCTTTCCCCATCATCACCCTCTGAAGAACTTTCACTGGGATTCTACCTGCCACCAGCTTTGGCACAAATCCTCAGCTACAAAGGACTCACTGCACTCAGAGTGTTCTGCTAAGCACCCCAGTGAACTTCTCTCAAGCATAAACACTCAGCATAAACATTTGGTCATACTTGGGTTCTCCATGGGGGAAAGAACAAGGGAAGAAGAAACATGTTTTGTTCCAGTTCTGTTCCCTGTACTGAAAAAGAAAATGAACCTGAACTTCCTGGGCAATTTTAAATTAGTCCCAAGATCTCCTGGCAAAAGCATTTATGGCAATCGATGTTCTCAAGGAAGCTGCTCCACTGGTTCACGTTTTTAGGCAAGCAGCTGTAAGTTTCCCATCTTCTCCATCCTCACTGCCTTACACATCTGACCCAACTGATAAAAGCTACAATTGATGTTGCTCCCGAACAAGATGCTATGTAGAACACTACCCTACCACTAAAGTGAAAGTTTGCATCTCTCTCCTTTCCTACTGATGGAAAAAGTCTGTAATCTTATTAACTGCAACAGCTGTAAATAGTTGCTGGTCCAAAGCAGCCCCACATGGCCTGGGATGGCCCTGCCTCCTTTAAACTCTTGAGCTCCAAGATCAATCATTCTCACCCAAAGTCAGTAAATCCTTCCGTTTTTTAGCCCAGTACAATCAAATTAACTAGCTCCTCTAAACAAATCTTTTTGTACAGTGTTTCACAAATCTTTTCAAGCCACAGTCTCCTACTCCCCTTCTCCAACTGACAATGGTCTCTTCACCCACATTTTGAGATTTCCACACTCTTCTTTCCTGGATTATGTCCTGAGTTATTCATCTTAATAGTTCCCCTGGACTCAGACTGGAACCTCCCTTTAAGTCACTTGCTCAGTCATCTAATCATACCCTTAATCCTTCCTGGCAAATCTAACCCCAACCAGCTACTTGAGCTGAGAGAAAGAAGGAAGCCCTGCCCTAGCAATTACATGGAACTGGTCCCATGCCCTTACAGAAATAAGGGCATGGAATTCCTAGATCATATTTCCTGATAGTAACTGTTCCTCCGACCACCTTTTATTTTTTTTCACTTGATGAGCACTAAGAATGTGGTTTTGACTTTTCTATCTCTTCCTGAAGTTTATGGCTTCCTAACTTATGTCCTTTAGCCTTCTAGGTGAATATATGGTTGCAGTGGATTTTGGGCTTTCATGAAAGGAGTCTGAAAAGTAGTCAAGGGAGGAGAGAGAAAAAAAGGAGTTTTTCAACAAATGAACAAGCAAAAGCATTAAGCTAATGCTGAAAATGTATTTGATAACACGTATGGGGAAAAAGTCACAGAAGACTGCTATTATTCCCAAATGCAAGTCTT
Organism: Corvus brachyrhynchos; assembly: GCF_000691975.1. Lineage (NCBI taxonomy): Eukaryota > Metazoa > Chordata > Aves > Passeriformes > Corvidae > Corvus > Corvus brachyrhynchos. The sequence goes on from NW_008239767.1 coordinate 1,460,892, forward strand.
AGAAAACCAAAACCACAAACAAACCAGCTTTACACAGCACGCTTAATGCTAAAAGAAATTGTAACATCAAAAAATCCATTTAGGCTCATTAAATACTTGGTCTTTTGGGGGTTTTTTTTGGTCTCAGAAAAGGTCAGTTGCTTTTTAAATAGCACAACGCAGAGAAGGAAAATGATCAAATCTTTAATGTGCAAAAATAACGCAGCACAAGACTCAGTGGGATGTTGTGGCACAGTTCTACACAAGTCTCATCACAGGAGTCCAAGGCAGCAGGAGAAAACACACACAGGCAGAAACTGCTGAATACAGAGAACAGGGCTAAAGACACACAGGTGTTCAATAAAAAATGGAAGTGGGAACTGGAGAGAATAAGTGTAGGAGTAGTAGTGGGAATAAAATTTCTTCACATTTTGTTGTGTAATTTTGCTGTGTAGTAGTGTTTCAGTATGATTTATTGTGTAATGCTATTGCATAGCATCATTTGTTGAGCAACTTTGCTGCGTGGTATAGTTTTTTATTTAATGATATTGAACATTAGGCAATGGTCTTGCATGCCATAATTTGTGTTTTCTGTTGAGCAACATCATTGTCATAGCTCTTAACACAAAAGTGAATTGCATGAATCCATAACAGCGCTGAATTCATGATTTTAACATACCATAGAATGATTTAGGTTGGAAGGGACCTTAAAGATCATCTAGCTCAAATCACCCTGCCATGGGCAGAGACACATTCCACTAGAATTTCAGAGCCCCCTCCAACCTGGCCTTGAACAATTCCAGGGATGGGGTATCCACAAGTTCTCTGAGCAACCTGTTCCTGTGCCTCATCACATTTGCAGTAGAGAATTTTTTCCCAGTATCGAATCTAAACCTACTCTCTTTCAGTCTGAAGCCATTACCTTGTCCTATCACTATATGCCCTTTTAGAAGGTCCCTCTCCCAGTCTCGTCTCACACCCCCTTTAGGTACTGGAAGGATGCTGTACGTTCACTCAGAGATGGCAAATGGAGACAATTACTTTTGTCTGAACAAAGAAACATGCAGAAAAGCAGCAAACTGAGCAGGTATTTTTGCAGAATTTAGGGCATTAAAAAATTATCTCACTAAACAGCCATACAGCATTGCCTCATGAATAACACTTTCTTATCCAGAGCTACCTTGTAACTATAATGTGAGATATTACATATTTCACCTATCCCTACCTGACTGTAAAAACCACAGGAGAACCCTGTTTCACACACTACTAGATATAAATAAGAACTGTAATGTGTTTTTCATGTCACTTAGGCTCTACCCAAAACTAGCCTTGCAGGGACCTGCTGTAATCCAGCATCTGAACAAGAAACTCTCCACAAAATAGGACTGATTACTTCCTTACAATGGAATCCTGCTTTAACAGCAAGATTGCTGAAATTAAAGCAAAAATTAAAAATTTTCCATTAATAAGTCAGTAAGACTTACACATATTTTATGTGTATTATGGGCAATTTATGGGCAATAACAACGTCATCCTACTACTGCTTAACATTCTCCAAAGAAACAGAAGGAAAAAAGTTTGCTCTATGTGTAGTATCACTGTCAGTTACTTATTGTTACATTGTTTACATTTACTTGCTTTTTTTTCTTCCTTTTTTCCCCCGCTCTGACCATTTTTGCTTACAATAGACATGGTCATTTGATAGACTTAAATAACTTGTTTGAAGTTCAGGAAACATATCAGAACTTGAAGTATTTTTTTCAAAGAAATCAAGTAATCTAATAGGTTATCAACTTTGTACCCACATCTATTTTTATATCCATCTGAAAATGCTATTGATTGACTAGAATTGCATCTCTTTTATGCATTACCTGGCAGTCTATGAACAATTGTATGTTGCAAGAGTCAGAGAAAGACAGCAAACACTGGTAGATTACAATGCAGTGCTGCTGCAAGCATTTTTATTTGCTCTCATATTCTGGCAGTTTTTAAAAGCAGAAGAGAAAAAGATGCACGCAGGCTCAAATTTTAAAATATTGCAAAACACAGAAGTTAAAGGAAGGCAAATTGTGAAAAAAAGTGAGCTCCTTCCATCTATAACATAAGATTAATTTATTATCTGACAGATGGCAGAAGGGAGGGGGGCGGAAAAGCAAAGACTGCTGATGCAGTGAGCTTCCCGTCTGCAATGAAGGCCCCACATTCCCACTTATCACACTGCCACGAAATACATCCACAGTTGCATGCACTCCAGTTTTGCTCTATATGTTTCAAAAGAGCTAAATCTTATCGTTGTGTGAACAACGAAAAAAAGAAGAAAACATCCAGAGGAGCAAATGATCCTTCTGTCAGCTGCCCGTGGCTACTCACAATAGCAAGCAACTGTAAAAGCTGCGACTCCTTTCATTTGACACACGAGACGGAGCCATTCACGCTGACCAATAACACTTCCAGAGCTACCGGTCGCTGCAGCAAGATACCACCTCATTTGCTGTCCCAGCACTGAAAGCTGCTTTTCCACATTTCTCCATATTCCAAGACATTTACTCTTCCTTCAGCATCTGCCACATTGCAGTCGTGGGGTGCCAACACAGGAGTGGAGCATATTGAAAACGGAAAACAGCAGAACTGACCCAAACACATTTAATATAAAATGAAAAGCTGCTGCATTAGCGGTAACAACCATCGGCTCATTTCGTTTGCTGAACTCCGCGCGATGCCGACGCGGGGCTCCCCCCTGCCGCAGAAGCCAGAGGCCGCCCGAGCTCCGGCACGGCTTACCGGAGGGCCCCGCTTACCTCCGACATCAGATTCCCGTATGACCACCCCAAGGCACGCCGCGGCGGCAGAGAACCGGAGGAAACACGGCCCTGGGAAGCGGATTTCGCTACGTCCACCCGCGGGCGCACAGGGGACGCGCTCACCTTGCCGCGGATCGGTGCCCCCGCCAC
>NW_008239767.1:1464975-1500029 GCF_000691975.1 Corvus brachyrhynchos
CGTGCGGGGTGGCGAGGAGGCGCTTGTTATCTCAGTTTGGCTTTTTATTTTCAAATAGGTTTTTTGGGTTTTGTTTTTTTTTTTTTTTACCAGAAAGGGGGGGAAATGAATACTTCAGCCAACTCCTATTTTCTTTCTTTCTTTTCTCTTTGTAGCAGTTTGGATTTTTCTTCTCTCTTCCCCTCCTGCTGCCCCTTGACAGACACGCCGAGGGTCCGGTGTGAGCGGTGCTGGCGTTACCTCCATCTTTGCGTACCGAGATACCGGCTCTTGTTCTGCTTCCAGGAGCCTCCCCTAAAATCCCTTCTCCTCCCAGCACGGATAACACCAGCAACCGCAATGGGACCTCGCTACCTCCCTGCCCCACTGCCTGGTAGCACTTCCCCGACCAGCCTTCTCCAGGCATCACCCAGCTGCCCTTCGCACACCTCCCCTTATCTCCCGGACCAAAGTCTTTATGGTCTCTTCATTGAGCAGAGAGATTCAGCTGCCCGGAGTGTTGCCGGATGCTGCAGGAGAAGGAGCATGCATTCTGCGCCCTATGTTTCAGCCCCAGCAAACCCTCTGTTTGGTGTGAGAGCACCAGCTGCTCCTCACGCCCCTTGCTTCTTATCTCCTCCTTGCCCGCTTGTCTGTCCCATGATCTTACATAGTGCAGGTGGCTGCATGACACCTTCGGGAGCAAGGGGCAGGAGGGGACCTACTCCACCCAAGTTGCAGGCTTTCCTCCTAGCAGGCAGCAGATCAGATAGTATTTGCCTATCCCTCCTCCACTGCAGCAGCACCGCTGTCACTTGTCACTTGGTCTCGGTGAGCACAGCTCACACTCCTCCTCCTGGGTGAGTCACCCCCGGCTTAGCTCCCGCACTGCTCTGGCTGCTGCGATCCCAGCCCTATGGACAGGAGAGGCACACTGGCCATCACTAGTTACTCCACTGGAAGCAGAGTCACTCCACCAAAAACAGGTGGCTGGGAGTAGGGATCACCTACACTGGGAAAAGGAAGAGGAGCTATGTCAACACCTGAAGGCCTCGATGTACAGGGAAGTCCAGCTTATCCCAGTGCTGCCTGAAAGTTGGAGCGAAGCAAGGTTATTGCATGTGGATGTATGGACAGCTGCTACTTCTCTCATGTGAGAAGAGTCGATCAAAATTCTGCATGAATTACACTGACTTGACACCTTATTTTGATGGTGCTGATCATGGCAGAAGGTCTGGTGAGAGCTCTGAAATGGATCTGTCACTGGGTAGGGCAAGGTGTACACCAACCTGCTTCTCAAGTTGCAGGCAGTGTAGTGTTAGCTGTGGTTCCTGTGCCTCCAATAGGTGAAACTGCTGGAGTGTATTGCTGGACATTTAGAATCTGGAATATGTGGTTAGCATTGTCTAAAGCACAGCTTCAGAACTTTTTGTAGCATTATCATTTAAATCAAAAGGAAACCAGGAGATTGAGTCATAATCCTCAAATTAGTATGTGGCCATTTGCGTTGGCCACATGCTTGAAACAGAATGGGCTACTGAGTGAATCAACATGCAAAAGTTTTGCACCCTGTTGGAGAAGATGTGGACTCAAGAGAATGCCACCAACACAAGGAGTGAAGATCCACAGTCTACCAAAGAACAAAAAAGGAACAAGACATATTAGCAACATGAATACATAGTTGTGTTAATATTATAGCCCAGATATGCTTACTTCTTTATTTGAATGTTTATTCTGCGGAAGTATTTTTTGCACAACTGACACCAATTATTATTGTTTATAAAATGTTTATATCATTCAATTTACTGTTTCATCTATTTCCAATTAGGTAACTTCTCTCAATGTCAATTAAATCCTTTATATTAGCAATATGATTGTATACAGATAATTTTACAGAGCAATTAAGGCTTGAGAGGAGCTGCAGCTGAGTTGCAGAGCTTGGACAACAGGGAGAAGATGAACTATCTAACCAGAGTAACTTCCTCTGTGCTTTGAGATTGCTTTTAAAAAATGTGCTGAAATGTATGACTAACTATTTTCATTAGTTTAACTTCCAGCCTGCAAATATGTGGATGTGCTTTTAAGATTAGGTCTTTGTCTGGGGCTTTCAAACATGTCCCAGCTAGTTCCCTACATTTGTGCACCCAGCAGGATATGCTGGCTTAAGAATGCTGAGACCATGTCTTCTACTTAAGAGAGCGGAAGGAGGAAGGCATCCAAAGGCGCAGTATCAAAGCATCCTCCAAGGAAATCTACAGCATGGTAGTCAGAATAAGATAATTTTTCAATATCATTAGTTAGCTAGTGTTGTCATCTTCTATTTGGTGATCTACATGTTCCTAAAACCTGGACATCTCAGATGGGCAAATTTCTGCCAGGAAAAGGCAGATTTGTGGCAGGTGATCCCAGAGGAACACACACATGAATCCCAGCTGTGCTCTGGCCATTTGGCTCCAGGGTGCTTCTGCTGGCAGCAGGCAATTGTGTGCTTTGGGAAGGCTGCAGAAGGTAACAGGAAGTTGTGGGACAGGTGGCTCTAGGAACGTCTCCTCCTGGTTCCCATTCCAGACACAAACCATTTGTATTTCTTCCAGATATTTTTATAAAAAAACCCCAATGATATCTCATTTCAGAACTGCTTCAAGCCATTTTCTGCTTCTTCATGAAACAAATAAACAGCGATAGAAATGTTACAAATTCCCGATGACCAGTGCCTTTAGTAATGCTTGTAAAAACGCATTTATTCATTAATTCCAGTGAAGTATATGCTATCATAATGATTGATGAATCAGCAGATGCTTCTGCACTAGTTGAAAGTATTCCCACTCAGGTTTTGCTTCAGGTTAGCAATGAAATTGCTGTAAGGACAAAATGTAATGCAGGTATGTTTGGTAATATTTGTGAAGTGTAGTAGGAAGAAAGCAATCAGAGCTTTGTATGTTGCCACCAGTGATCCCTCCAGACTCAACAAATGACAAAATCATCAGTAAAAGAATTCTGCCTTGCTACAAAGAGAATCACCACAACCAGGAACTTACCTGATGGGAAAGCATAAAATTGCTTGATCAACACATTTGACAGATCTGAATGTTACATGACGTGGTAAGGGACAACCTATTCACTTACCAGTAAAGAAGGCATATAAGTATTATATATGTTGAACATGACCAAATTTAAATGTTGAAAATACCTTTAAAAATGTGTTTTGACTACTTTAACTATTAAGTTCTCATTTTTTTTCATTTGATTCCATCCATGTCTTAGGAGGGAAAATGATTAAATAAATTAGCACTTTAATTTGCAGTGCATGGGACTTTCTTGCACAGCCTGTCCAATTGATACGCTCCTTGCATTAAAGCTTTTGAGCTGATATGCCGTATAAAGACTGCCAGCTGAACCAAAAGAAGCTCATTTGATCTTTGAATCAACAAATACAGGCTCAAGTGTATTCATATGGAATAGTACAAATGCTATCTGCTTCAATACAGAGGCTGATTTAAGACAGCTTTATACTATACAAGCTTAAAAGAAGCTGTTTTCATACAACCATAACTTTTAAAAACAATAACATTAAAACCAGCAATGTGTCTTTCAGTGCTAATTAATTTTTTTTGTTTATTACATAACATACTGTTAACTCCATAATTTGAGGTGGGGTAACTCTGCACACAGGGATTACACAGCTTTTGCACAGAGAGTCTTCCATAGGATCTGAAACAGATCCCACTCTTTGTCTTCTAAACCATCTGCTAGATGCCATCTGTCTTTTCATACATTCAGCTGCATCAAAATGACTTTTTCCAGACCAATTATATTGGTGTGATGCATCAGAAAGTATCCAGAGATGTTAATTCTCAGTGCAGGCTTTGGCCAAAACTTACCTTTGATGAAAGTTGCCGCAAGGTTCCACCTCACTGTTGTCACTAGCACTGAATTGGATTTCTCATATGTGTCAGCTTCATGTTTTGAACATGAGCCATTTTTGCTGTGGCTCTATCTGAAATATGAGAATTAAAGTATGTTTAATATCCTGGTTTAAATGGTCAAGGGCCAGATCAAACATTCCCAGTGAAGTAAATGCAAGTTGTGTTTCCACAGGACTCTCTATACATATTGAGATTTCTTCTTCATCTTTCTGCATAAAAATTTGTTGCTAAGAAGAAGATGAGGGAAGTGGTGGACAGGTTTCTCCCAAGCCATATCAGACTTTACTCTCAAGTAAATATAACTGTGGTTTGACTCAGGATCATTACATTTACAGAGTCTTTTCTAAACTGTAGAACTAACCCCATTTACTGCAGTCTGGGCAGAGACTGGAAGTGTTGGCCTGCAGTGTTGGGTTGCATTCAGCTTAAACTGCTGCTGTTTAGTAGTGGTTCAGAAGAGGAGCCATTAGTCCAGTGTTTCCCAGCGCCATTCTGAGAGATTAATCTATAATTGGTTCCCATGTGGGAGATGTCACTAACCATGATAATGTGTATATCCAGTATATGAGATGTGTTGTATACCCAGCAGATCCACATATGTTCATAGTTTTACCTGCATACCAGCTTACTTTTGAAAATCAGTGTCCAACAGACACGAGGATGATAAAAACCTGTATATATACTATCTCGCTCTGCCTTAATGATACTTTTCTTACATGGTTTCTCATACTTTTACACAGCTAAGATTTTTATCTGCAGCGATATCTGTCACAGCATCTATCATTTGTGAGGTGTGGCAAGCACGCTTTTGCAATGAGGGCTTCATATGTGTACATGCTGGAGAAGGACGATGCTAAACTATGGGCTGATGTTTTGAGGGCGCTGTGTCGAAATGACAGCAACATGTATAGTCAGATCTGCAGCAAGTCACTAACTACCAAATCCAGCCTTTTCCATAGGTGTGTGTCACTGCTACTGCACCCACTTCACTGGGTGTGTCAGCCTCCTGAAGGCGTGTAGCTGTTTGTAGGGATGATCTTGCACCTTTGCTTCTGCGCTGGTAATGGCCTGAAATGTAGGGCACAGTCCCCTGCAGAAGCCGCTTATAGCAATGCAGTCAGGTGGAAGGGCGTTGGTTGTGCAAACTGGGTGCCACCGTGCTGTCTCCAGCTGTAGCTGTGTGAGATGGGTGGTAACAATGGTGCTGCCCATACCCTTTATCTGTGTGGTGTGTGGAGGACAAAATTGTGGTGAAGGAGTTGCATAAAGGCTGTGTCAGCCCATGGGCCTCTGAACTGGTGTGACCTGGCGCACACTCTGCCTTTCACTGTGCCAGGGGAATATGCTGTGGATCTACATGCTCTGCAGGACAGCCTGAGTGCCAGTCCTCATTATAGGTGTGTTGTCTTATCCTCAGAAAATCATGTGAAAGTATTTGCCACAGGCTTACACATTTTACAAACAGTAGGTTAGCCATATAGCCCTACTGAGATAATCTGGCATTATTAACTTCATCTTATATATGGTGAAACCAAGCCTAGAGAAAAGTCATGCCAGTTACAGCCCTTTGGAATGGAATAGAGCAGAAGTTTTTGGCATGTCCCTTAAGCTAGCTGTGTCTTGGCCTCTCACTGGTATAAACCCATGGTTCACTGGTCTTTCCAGGCATGGGCATGAGCTGCAGGACACTACTTGGAAAGAACCTGAAGATCCACCAGGTAGTTGTAGGCAAGACAGACACATATGAAACATAACACTTCCTATGCTGGATAGTGAAATTCCAAATTTCTTACTAAACATAGGGTAACTTTTGCTCTAAGTTTTCGTGCAGCGACTACTGTAAATCTTTTAGTTGTCAGGGTGCACAGTAGAAAATTTTGTAGTAGTTGTGTGTATGCGTGTGTATAACAGAATAGTGTTTTAAGAGGAAAAGCAAGAGCAGAAAAAGATCATAGAACATATGAATATTCAGTTGTTGAAATCAGAAATACAGTCATTACCTTGTAAAGGGCCTTGAAATCATCTTCTACCACATCCTGTTCACACTCAGCCCAAGCTGTCATGCATCCATCTCTCCTGCCTGGGGATAGGCAGGGAAATCCCCAGGGAAGGCTGCTGTGCAGGCATACTGTGCTTCCTACTGGGATTTGCATTGCCCATTACAGGGTGCTATGGCACTGGGCTTGGTGTTAACCTCTGAGCCCTCCATTCTTAGTGCAAGAGGCAATTAACACTCAGGAAGATTTTGCCAGGATTACAAAGCTTTGGTGGGAATGAAGTCATCTGTCCCCAAGGTAAGAGTCACAGCTCTACGTGGCAGATAAATGGACTCCAGAAAGGGAAGCTGACACCTTAAACTGTTGTGTTTTTTAAAAGACAATTATTGCCTATGAGAAGGTGCACAAAAGACCCACATTTTATCTGTGTGCACATTTTATGAACTCTGCATCTACCCACAAACCTTTATTCTGCCTCAAGTCTTGTCTCAAAATATTAGGTCTTATCTATGTAATGGAGCAGGATGCTTAAAACCAAAACCTGGGAAGCCTGACGTTGGAAGAGAATCTATCTGCTAGAGACAATATTATAGTATGTCCAAATGACATACTTTATACAATGTCCAATACTGCAATAATTGCCAAAAAATCACAAGTAGTGAGAGGCTCATGGACACAAAAGGATAGCTCTGTATCTGAATTATTTCAAGAATTAATGAATCAGTGCTTGGAACAGATCTTGTGTAAATGAACGGACTGCGCTGAATTCAGTAGAGTCTTTACGGACACCAATTTTATGTTGTTTACAGCAGAAACACCAACAGAAATAGACTACTTGCCTTTTCATTGAGAAAGTGGCCAATGTGAGGAAGGCCAAGGATGCTGCATTATAAGAGTACAATAAAATATTTCTAGTAATATATTCTGACGATCAATTTATTGATACATATCAAGCTGAAAAAAATGTTTCTTCTTTTTAAATAAACTTATTGAATAATAAAATCTGTTTTTGTTTCTGCCTAGCTGATTCAAATAACAAAAGAACCAGGATTATTTGGTCTAGATCTAGTAAGTCATAAGATTTGAACATGGAAAGTGAAAGAGGCAAGTAGTGATATCAACTCTGAACTTAAAAAAAGAGGACTTCAGGGAGATTATTGTTGTGCAAGTTCCCAGGAGCTGCTCCTTTGAAAGACAAAGGATCTCAAGAGAGTGAGTCTCAAACCATGAGAAGCATCAACTTCTGTCTGCAGAACATGATACAGGTGTGAGGAGGCCAGACTATCTGAATGGGGAACTCCTGACAGGGCTTAGATGGGAAAAAGGAATCCTATGGGAGACAGAAGAAGGCATGGCCTGCTCAGGATAAATACAGAAGGAATGCCCAAGTGTGAAATGATTGAATTACGAAAACCAAAGACTAGCCAGAGTAAAAATTGGTGAAGTACATGAAGGAAGCGGCACGAGGAAGAATAAGGCCAAGTGAACAGGTAGCCGAGTAATGAAGGAGACAGAGAGGTTGAGGTTTTTGCATCCCACTTTTTACTGGCAAAATTTCTTCTCAGACTTCCTGTGTGTTTGGTGGAATACAACCGGTGTTAGAGGAAGACTGAGTTAGAGATTACTCAAGCAACTTGAGCACAGAGCTAAGTAGGATGCATGACTGCTGTCACTGCAAGGCTGTTCTCTATCTCTTCAAGAGGTTACAGTGATCAGAAGTTCCCAATGACTGCAGAAGCAAATGTCACACTCATCTTCCAGGATGACAAGGAGGAAGAGCTGGGGAAATAGAGACCACGTGGCTTTACTTTCATCCTTGTGGAGGTTAAGGAGCAAATGCTTGTGTGAACCGTGTACAGGCACATAAGAGAGAAGAAAGTGATTTTGGGAAAAAAAGTATGTATTTACCAATTGCAAATTGTTCTTGACCAACCTAATTGCATTCTACATTGTAATGACTGGATTTGAAGATGAGGACAGAGGAGTGGATGTCCTTCACTTTGGCAAACTTTTGTCTCTGCTCTTACAGCATCTTTGGAACCAAACTAGAGAGATAGGGTGGGTGGGTTCACCCACTAGTTTAATTCACTATCTGGGTGAATTAAAGTAAGTAAAAAAACAGGCTAGAGCAACAGGCTGAAAATGAAGTGGTGTCTGTTTACAAGTGGTATTCCTTGGGCATCCATATTGGGAGCAATATTATTTAACATCTCCATTCATGGCTTTGACAATGGAACAGCATGTATCTGCCACAAGTTCACAGATGATATCCAAATGTAGGGAGCAGTCATTGCGCTGGATGATATGTCTGCTGTTGGAGTCACCTTGACAAGCTGAAGAAATGGGCTGACAAACATTTTATGAAATTCAACAAATGCAATCCTGCATCTTGGACAGAATGACACCATGCAACAGTACCAATATCCATACAGTATATATGATATATAGTAGCATTCATATATCATATATGTGATATATATATCATATATATGATATATAGTAGCATAGCATATATCAGCATGCTCTAGGAAATGTATCTGTAGGTGCTGTATTCAAACTCCACAGAGGTTATTAAACTACAGAAAGGAAATGATACTTTTAATTTTTTCTACAGTTTTACACAGTAAAATATTGGTACCTGAAGAAAAATGGAGTGCAGGACACTACCTGACTGTAAGAGAACCTATCTCCTGTATTTTGCTGACACAGGGGTAAGGGAGTGCACCATAAACTTCTGCCAAAGTGCAGGTCCATGCATAACCCAGTGCAAGCCTAGAGCTGCTTAGTGGCTGCAGTGCAGAGGACATGGTCCTCAGACCTGCTGGTTACTGTGTCAAGAAGTAGATGAAACATCCTTCTTGGTTGCTGTCACCACCTCTGCTCTGTTTTCAGCCCAGACTAGCTGCGTATCAAATAGCTTCCACTTAACTTTCTGCAGCAAAGAAAAAGAAGTCATATCTTCTATCTCTGGGGCATACAAGAGTTTCCATTTCTCTCCTTTTCTGAATTAATTACTTATAAGTTGTTATTTATCATAAATTTTTCTTGTCAGAATTTCCAGTTGCAACTTTTATATTTTCTCAGCCCTACTGTATAGATCAGTCTATTGTCAGTAATCCCTTCTCCATGTAGGTATTCAATTCATATTTCTTCATTTAGTTACTTCGTGATTTTTTATTGGACTGCAAACCAGATTAGTCTTATTTTGATGGTTAGTGTTAGGCACATTCCAGATGTTATATCATTCACCAAAGTTTTTGCAAGTTTTTAGTATTTTTGTAGAACTGTGAATGCCAGATCTGTCAATGGTATCTCAGATATCATTGTACTCCATACAGCTGATGGTCCATTTGCAGTTACCCTTACTGTCACTTAGCTACTTGTTAATCCATATAAATTAAATTAATTAATTTTGCATCTCTGATTTTTTCCTACACTCACGTAATTCAGATGCTCACAGAAGCTTTATCTTATAGGCTAGTACCTTATTGGTCAGACTTCTGATCTTCAAATAGTAAGCCTATGTAACAAAATCTGTATTTCATAATACCCAGTTGGTGGCCATTGATTGCTTACACATTTTATTTTTGTTTTAATGAAATCCAATTTCTGCCTTTTTAACAGAGTCCTGAACCTGAGTCATGTTAATGAGTTACAAGTTTGTGAAATCAACCAATTTAATATTTGAACATGTTTTCTCTAATGCACATTAAATTAATGAGTGTTTCAAGATTAGAGAAAAATCAACTTTAATATTTAAGAGAGTCATTTGGCCAAGTATTTTAATGTTTTAATACTCTTAGACTCTGAGTTTTCCATTTCTTTGTCATTTGGGTTTTTTTAATATTACCAAAATAATTAAAGATCTGCATCCATTAAATTATAATATTACCTCAAGTGTTTCCAATGGGATAGCTTTACTTGGTGAGTTGTGAAGTGGCTAAGTGGGATGCAATTGTATTCTGTTCCATGTGTACTGCATTTAATGTGTCAGAATTGACAGAAAAGTTTTTTTATGACAAGTGAAAATGAAATCTATTCGTAGAAGTAGTTTGTCTTTTTTTTTTTTTTTTTTTTGCTGGTATGTGCAAGAGGACACAGGTTACAATGTCACATGTCCTGAGCTATACTTTCAGTATATGTTATCTCACAGTACATCATACAGGATTTATGATCAGGTAATGTTTATAATCCCAAATTTGCTCAAATTCATGAATGATACAGATTAAGTCATACTGTAAAGGAATATTTGTGAATGTACAGGTGCAATGATAACCACAATATGCTACTGTATAGGAATGGGAATACTGTGATTAATAATAATAACAGCAGTTATTAATAATAATACAGCCAGAATATCCAACACGGTCATCACAGGAGTTTTAGATGACCATTTTACCTAGAAAACCAAACACTAAACCATGTATAGCATTTATAGAAACTTTTATTGCCACTTGGGCTCAGATTCCATATGAATGCATAGAGATTTTTCTTGCATGACAGTATCAAACATGTTAGAATATCTTTCACTATATCCTAAATGTGAATATTCTGTATGTATAACATGTGCATAAATGGAATTTGGTCTATGAGTGGAATACATCCACTGTATAATAACTATGGATTATAGGAGGTCTATGAATTTCACATAGTAATAGTCTATCTGTAATGCCATAGTGACTAGAACTGGAACCTTTATGCTAGAAATCACACCTACAGCAGGAACACAGCCCTTACAATAAAGGCCTTGCAAAATAAGCTTAGATAAAAATATCTTGCAGGCAAGTTGGATATTGGCAGTTTCAAAACACTCTGATGTGGTTGCACGAAAAATGCTTTGGCCATAGGTGGAAAGGCTAGGGAAAATGGCATCTGGTCCATGTTATGGCTAGAGGCTGCCAAGATAATATTCCTGTATAGCTATAGTGACCTATAACAATGACTCACTAATCTTACTGATGTTTAAATGGGTAGCTGAGGTGATTCCACCTTCTTCACTTCTTCCTACTCCTCCTTTCCTTCTTCCAAATGTAAGCTCAGCTCTGATGTTACGTTTAAATGGATTCTTGCTGTGTATTCAATTTCTGGGGCTAGGGTTTGCCATGCACTCAGTGAAGAAACCTGAGCTCATGTCTGCAGGACTTGGAGTTTGCAGATTTCCGGGTGATTCTCCAGTGTCGTGTCTGTACCCTTAGAAACACAGTGTAATAAGAACCCACATGTACAATAATAAAGCTGGGTACACACTTGTGTACTTTTTGTTATGTGGCTGTCCAATTGACTTTGAAGGATATGGTGGGTACAATATAGGTGATATTTTAGCCCTATCACTCTTATGAATAAGTAAGAAATAGCAGCAGTTAGTTGATCAAAATGGTAAGTTTGTGCTTAGTTTCACTTTCCTCTGTGTACCTGCATATCTTCTATGAGCTGCTTCTGGTTCCATAACCAGTGTGGAGAAATAGATACTTGCAGAGGAAGATCTTTTCTATCACCCTAGATAAAGACGATGTATTCTACCACCCTTAGATAAAAAAAGTCTTTGCCTGAGGTCTTCTATCTCTGTCAATAATATAAAAAGCCTAGAACAGTGACTAGTAGGTGTTAGGTGACTAAAGAAAATTAATCCCACCCTTATGTATAGTTTAGGTAAACTTCACTCATTCTGAGACAGTGTATATATTCCCTGTGTACTTACAAGCAGAATGTGCTGTCATACTATGAATAATAAGAATACTTTTCATGTATCTATCTCATTCACCCCAGGATATAATCTGTTTATCAATGTTAATTAATGTGTCTTCACAACAATCTCATGAGGAAAGAATTGCCCCCAATTTAGAGATGAAGAAATAGAGCCATAGCATGCTTAAATAAGTTGTCCCTGGTTGCACAGAAAACCAGTGGCATAAATGTAAATACTAGAGGATGCCTCACAATCATAGCCCAAAGATAAGGTAATCATAAGGTGTGGTTCCCAAATCAATACAAACAGTGTAATATGGTCCTTGCTTCCGGCCTATTCAAAGTAAATAGGTTGAGGTGTGGTGTGCACAAGGTAACTCCTGATGAGTTCACATCAGTCATACACTAAACTTGGTGCAGATATAGCCAGACAGAGGACAAAGCAACAGGGCAAGGGTCAAATACCTGTTCCACATACTTGGCATATTTGTGTGTCTGCATGATTCAGTTATTTTGATTTGGCAGAATCCAATCTTTCAGCAAAAAAACAATTTGACAGCAGCCCTCATGAGAAGGACTAGGAGTACTGGTGGGTGAGAGGCTGGACATGAGCTGGAAATGTGTACTTGTAGCCCAAAAAATCAACCATATCCTTGGGTGTATGAAAAAAAGCATGACCAGATAGTCAAGGAAGGTGATTTTTTTCCTCTGCTCTGATGAGACCCCACCTGTGTCTAGCTCTGGGGTCCTTAGCACAGGAGCAGGTGCAGAGGAAGGCCATAAAAATGATCAAAGGGGTGGAACACCTCTCTTACGAAGACAAGCTGAGAGTGTTTGGGTCCTACTCCCTGAAAAAAATCTTCAGAACCGCTGGGAAGAAGCCCAGCTGGTTTAGGCTGAAAACAAGACAGGGAGTATTTTAGGAGTTTGCTAGTGAAGCTGATTTAATTTCAGGATCATGAACATTCCCTGCTGCCAATTTATTTTTGGGGACATAGGTATCTATTGATGCCAGGTTTTGTTCACACCTTCAGTGGGCTTCATGTCCCTAGTTACGACCTTGTCCTCAACACAGATTTGCTGTATATTTTCCCCCACAGCACTCCTTTTCACCCCGGCTTCATTCCCCTATGGCCATTCTTGTCCAGCACTTCTTATTTGCATGTATAAACCTGTCATCAGTGTGAGAAATGGCACAAGCCAAAGACTGTAACTGTACTGAGTTCAACTCATCAGTGTGAAGGAGAAATCCTGTGCAGTTAACTTCCTGCTTTGCCATATGGAAGCAGCAAACACATGTTGCTAAACTAGTTTCAAAGTATTATTCATACAATTCTCTTCACGTTTTTATTTTCCCTGCTTTTTCTCTTGTCACTCTTCCATGTACTGGACTACTTCCTAATGAGCTGACATTTGCACAATGTTTCACTTTCAACTTCCATGTGTCCCTCTCCATTTGCTACACAGTTCATCACTGTCATGCCATCCAACATCAACGCCAAGTCACCTTTCCTGCTGCTATCTGGGTCATGGTATGGTTTGGGTTAGCTGCTGGTGTGAGCAACCAACAGCCAACTCCTTCAGCCACCATCATCTGCTGTGACATAACTTCGAACAGAGGCCCTGTCAACTGTTCCCTGTAGGACACAGATGAAAGCAACGGAGAGGTTTCATGTTAATGGCAGAGAGGTAGGAGGAGAGCACGATGACCATGGACCTCAAAGTCAGCCTCTGGCAATGGGTGAACTAGAAGATGTTCTGCTGAATGCTACCAGCACCAGACTAAGTAAAAGCTGTGTCTTAGAGAATCTATGACACGAAAAAGGTCCACTGAACCGCTGTTGTCATGAGTGAGTTAGGACAGAATAGGAAGAGACTCCTGAATTTTGCTGCAGTACCCAGCTTTATGCACTGAGCTTCTTACTGGTTTACAGCTATGGGTTGTATTTGTCTTTGTGTAAAGATGCGAAAAGAGCATCTCTTTTGCACCACTTCATTTTTTTTTCCTGTTCATGGTAAGCAATGGAGGAAGGAGGAAAATGATCTAAGCATACAACTAAGGCCTTTTTAAATTAGTCTTTGCAATTTTCAGAAATATAAAAGATACAGGTATAGTAAGAAAAACTTCCGATATTTTTGTAGCTCTAACATAGCAGTAGACTAAGATGAATTAACTAACACTGAAAAATTATCTCAAATGGATGGACTGTGGAACACGCTACATTTACAGTCTTTGGCTTGTGCCATTTCTCAGCAAGCTTTTTCTGACTGAGAGGCATGTGGAAAGGCTTGTGAGAGATTTGCTTTTTTTGGAACTCCTCTCATAGTTCAGCTTCTTTTCATGCTTGCCTAAATTTTCCCTGTAGCTGGCAAGGGACACCTCAGACCACTTCATACCAGGGGAATTGCAGTGGTCAGTGAGATGCTAGTGAGTGCTTGTTTTCAATGGTAATTTCCATAAGTAACATATGTTGCAGTCCATAATACACTGTTGAGTCACCAGGCAATGAAGAAATCTCCTTTGCATTAACAGATGGAATTATGCTTATCTTTCCATAGTTTGCCTGTTTTCAGTCTCCGTTACTAATGTGTTCCAGGACCTACCAAGTATGAAGCAATAGTGAAACCATTTCTGGTAACGCAATCATTATGCCATACATGTTATAATTTTCCCTAGCAAATCCTCCTTATGTCTTCCCAGTTATTAAGTTTTTACTAGTTAATAAAGAAAAAGAAATTCTTAACAGAGCCCTCTGTTTACTTTGTCCCAGACTGCTTCAGAGCAGGCTTCCAAATGCACATTATTTCAAATGGGAATAGATGCATATCATGTTGACAACAATTCCTAACAAGACTTTATTTGCTTAGATAAGAGGAGAATATTTTCCATCTCTTCTATTAAAAAATATTTTCTGTTGCTCTACACATACTTTTGCTTTTGTATGTACTGCCTGGATACCCTAAAAATGGTATTATGTACTTGGAAATTGAAGGGGAAACATGTTGCACCCAAAACATTTATAGTAGGTAGAGTCTATAAACCCAGAAGTCTCTGATGCACAACATAAATCAATCCATAACAGCAGAGTGGATATGCATACCACACCAGTGCACAACACATGACATGACAGAGGGTTGCCTGGCATTCCTTCATTCCTAAGCCACGTCACTGTGCCATAAAGGATGTGGGAGCAGGAGGCATCCCTCGTTTTCCTTGATTGCTTCCCCTTAGACTTACAGGGAGGGGATAGAATTTCTGTCTGTGTGTGCTGTATTTACAAGCTGAGTGTGTATGGGGATAATGTATGCAACCAGACCCTGCCACTAGTCTGCTCAGGTAATGAAAAGATAACATGTAGAGTGTGCAAGTGCTCGCTCTGTAAGCTCAGCATTCTGCAAAGACATGGCCAGGACTGCATCCAGCTGTTTCCCTATTTCACCGCAGCCTGCACATTCTTTCGTCATCCTGCAATTGGCACCATGGTAGGAGCAGGTGAGTGGGATTCCTTGCAGCTACTGTGAAATCATGTGCTTTATAATGACCTTATCAGTAAGAGACTAAAATCTCTCTTGTCCCAAAAGGCAAACATCGTAACTCTTTAACAATGTCACCATACATACCTTTGCTAATACTTCCTATATCCCTGGAGGTGTTCAAGGCCAGGCTGTATGGGGCTGTGAGCAACCTGGTCTAGTGGAAGGTGTCCCTGCCCATGGCAGGGGGGGATGGAACTAGACAATCTTCCAGGTCCCCTTCCAATTCAAACCATTCCATGATTCTATGATTCTGTGACTCTGTGATATATACACATACTCATACTGAGTATCACTTGAGAATGATGGAATGGCAGCCTCAGCAATTCAGTTTCCGTGTGTTTAATGGATAAATAACGTGTTTGAGTGCCACTGATGGTCTTACTGACACTTGGAAAGTCCCATTCCAGACAGCTGTTATTTCAGGGATATTTGCAGAACTTTCCTATAACCTAGTTATCATTTCAAGGCCTGATTTTGTATGTCGGGTGTCCCACTCCTAGGGAAAGGGAGCACTCAACAGTCATAGATGCTTGTGGTTGGAAAAGAGCAACAGAATTTAGAGGGTCCTCAAAAACAAGTTTTATTAGTAAATTATACACTTGGTGTGGAAATCAATATGAGTTAGTCTCTTCTACTATAAACACACACTGGTGGATTTTGAATAAGGAGTAAGGTGAAAGAGAAGAGAGAGGGAAAGACAAAAGAGAGGGAGGGGGAGAAGGAAGGAAGGAAGGAAGGGGAAAAGAGCAACAGAATTTAGAGGGTCCTCAAAAACAAGTTTTATTAGTAAATTATACACTTGGTGTGGAAATCAATATGAGTTAGTCTCTTCTACTATAAACACACACTGGTGGATTTTGAATAAGGAGTAAGGTGAAAGAGAAGAGAGAGGGAAAGACAAAAGAGAGGGAGGGGGAGAAGGAAGGAAGGAAGGAAGGAAGGAAGGAAGGAAGGAAGGGAGGGAGGAATTCGGAAGTAATTTGGAAGGAATTCGGAAGGAAGGAAGGAAGGAAGGAAGAAAGGAAGGAAGGAAGGAAGAGAGGGAGGGAGGAATTCGGAAGTAAGTTGGAAGGAATTCGGAAGGAAGGAAGGAAGGAAGGAAGAAAGGAAGGAAGGAAGGAAGAGAGGGAGGGAGGAATTCGGAAGTAAGTTGGAAGGAATTCGGAAGGAAGGAAGGAAGGAAGGAAGAAAGGAAGGAAGGAAGGAAGAGAGGGAGGGAGGAATTCGGAAGTAAGTTGGAAGGAATTCGGAAGGAAGGAAGGAAGGAAGGAAGAAAGGAAGGAAGGAAGGAAGAGAGGGAGGGAGGAATTCGGAAGTAAGTTGGAAGGAATTCGGAAGGAAGGAAGGAAGGAAGGAAGAAAGGAAGGAAGGAAGGAAGAGAGGGAGGGAGGAATTCGGAAGTAAGTTGGAAGGAATTCGGAAGGAAGGAAGGAAGGAAGGAAGAAAGGAAGGAAGGAAGGAAGAGAGGGAGGGAGGAATTCGGAAGTAAGTTGGAAGGAATTCGGAAGGAAGGAAGGAAGGAAGGAAGAAAGGAAGGAAGGAAGGAAGAGAGGGAGGGAGGAATTCGGAAGTAAGTTGGAAGGAATTCGGAAGGAAGGAAGGAAGGAAGGAAGAAAGGAAGGAAGGAAGGAAGAGAGGGAGGGAGGAATTCGGAAGTAAGTTGGAAGGAATTCGGAAGGAAGGAAGGAAGGAAGGAAGAAAGGAAGGAAGGAAGGAAGAGAGGGAGGGAGGAATTCGGAAGTAAGTTGGAAGGAATTCGGAAGGAAGGAAGGAAGGAAGGAAGAAAGGAAGGAAGGAAGGAAGAGAGGGAGGGAGGAATTCGGAAGTAAGTTGGAAGGAATTCGGAAGGAAGGAAGGAAGGAAGGAAGAAAGGCAGGCAACCAGTCCTGGCTCCAGCATCAGTCCAGCTGTTACCGTGTCCAGGGACCTGGGGCTACCTCCTGGAACAGGAGTGAAACACGCAGCAGTAGAGCAGCATCTGGATACAAATAAGACAGATGCAGGTGAGGAAAGAGATGGGCCTTTCTGCTTGGGACAAATGATATGAAGACAGAGAGAGTAAGAGTACACTTTTACAATGTAGAGTTGGGAAGGAATTCTCTCAAAGAAGATGGAATTGTTAGAGAAGACATGAATATACAACCAAAATCATTCCATCAGAGAGGTAGTGCATGTGTATATCTAACTGTAGCTTCTCTTATGAGTACAATACAACCACCCTTCTTAGAAGAATATTAAAAAGGGATTGTAGCTGAATACTCAGTTTATTCTTTCGGAACTGTTCCCGAGTTCTTCAGTTCTCTAATGGAGCTTATTTTCTTCTTTCTTTTTGCTTCTTATGATACAAGATCTTGATAAATACATAATTTCACAAAAAGCTGCGTAAGTCTTGCAATAATTACACATTCCTTGTTCAACATAAAAGTCACATCTGAGAGAACCATCTCTCAGAAGTCTCATTTTAAAACTATCTTCTATAAATTCACCATTTCAACAGATGGAGAAGAGATAAGACTATGAAGCATAATGGTGGAAACCCTGATGCAAAAAAGGGTTCCACAAAATATTCATGTCATATGAATTACATCTCCTATGCAGCTATGCAACCCAGTCACTCAGCATATGGTAAGTCTTTAGGAAGCAAAAAGTAACTAATAAATATAAAACAAACATGCCAATGCATTTGATAATTCTGGCATGTTTATCTAGGACAAAATCAACACCATAGTCAATGCTGCATTGCTAGGAATGCAGAGTAATGTACACACTGAAATGATTAGTCCATAATGACAAAAAAGGGACATAATTCCATGGAAATGTCATTAGCACAAAATCATATTGAAACACTGTTGAATAGGAGTTTCAAAATGTTCACTGTTTAGTGGGATCTCTTCTCCTGATGAAATGATCTCATGTTTTACTAGGCTTTTTCTATCTTCCATGCACTTTGTGTTTTTAATTCCCATCTAATTTTGGTGTTCATGCCTCGACACTGATCAGAGATACCTCAGCCTGATGGGTATTTTTTAGATGTACAGCATCAACCATACCCATCAGCACAGGCTGTACTTTTTGAAGTCTGACGTTGTTTTTGGCCTCAAACTCACTGTCAGGACCTCTGGAATGAATTATGTAATAGTTTTAAGTCAGACAGAACTGTGAAATTAACATCTGTGTTGATATATCAGACTCACTGCATTTCATTGTATTACATTTGTATTGAGACAAAGAAACTTTTGACAAAAAACATTCTTTCAGAGTAAATTCGATTCAAAGATGATTATTTACAAATCCTCTTGAAAGCTGTATTTCAGTGCTTATGCTCACTTCTGTGTTTTGTCTCAAGTTCCATCTTCCAGACACTGGTTCCTTGGAACTTTTTCCCACTAAATTAGAGGCCACTGTAATACCTACTTTTTTCTCCCAGCAAAGATTAACAGCAATCAAGTTATGTTTCAAACACCTTTCTTCCTTTCCTCCTTAAATAACAAGGCATTTTTTCAAGTCTGAGGTATTTTTGTCACTTTTTTGTGTATTCTAATGACTTGTTTTTTGAAATGAGTCATTTGCTGTTGACTAATTTGAGACTCCCCAGCACCACATGTAAAAATAAGATCGTGTCTGAGTCCTACTCACTAACCACCTGATTTTTATACATGAGAACTGAATAATTTGTTTTTGTGATACCATCATAGTTTTAAGTTTTCTGTCCTTAAAATCCTCTGATATAAATCTCAGTTTCCCAAGATACATCAAGGTTCTGGAGCAAGAAAGACCTTTTCTTGCTGAATGAGGATAATGTTAGGGACTATTTAATTAAACTGGACATACACATTGGACCTGATGGGACACACCCACAAGTACTGGCCAGTGTAATTGAAAAGACACTCAATTATCTTTGGAAGGTCATGGCAACTGGGGCAGATAACTGAAAACTGTAAGAAAGCAAATTTCAGAGAAAATGGTTCTCTCTTCAAACATCCAAAGCAGTCTTAGAAAATGTCTTTTCTGGCCTTTAAAGGGTATTTTGTAACATATTTTCTCAGAAAAGGTGTATTTTATATAAAAAATCAACCTGAAAATCACTCCACAGATAGTATTAAAAAGTATTTAATTTAAAGTAATCAGGTCCTACTATCTTTAATATGTAGCAGCATTCACAAAATTACAGTTTAACATGCCATCTCTGTAAATAAACAAGGAAGTATTTTGCTTCATAGAGAAATCTTGAAATACACCTTTCTGTTTCAAGCTAGATGCTGCAGGTTTCCTGAATGGAAATAATTATTCTTCTCAATTGCAGTTACTGTCCCTGACCCACAAGCAATCAAACTTAGGAGCAGCGAGGGGGCAAATGGCAAGCAGGAATCTAGGGATCTGAAGCCCCCACATATCAACCACTCATCAGTATCTCCCTATGTGGCTACTCTCACCTTGTGGCAAAAGTGAGCTCACTGAGAGGTGACCTATTTACCATATTCTTTGGAGGTTAAACCAGGCGGTAGTGCATGGTAACATGGGCAATTAGGCTAAATTCAGACCCTACCTTAGCCCACAGTAACTGGCTGGTCTGTTCCTCTCTTCAGTGTACCTTCATGGTATTAATATGCGACCACATGTGATTTCCTATCGGAAGACATGTAAGATAAAGATGAAGGCAAAACCAGATCTGAGGTTACTGGCTGCTCTGCCAGTCTTCTGGCCAGCTAGTATAAAGCACTGCGGTACTTTTAGACATGGGAATCCAGATTCCAATGAAAAAATCAACATGTAGTGTAATAGTTTCATATGTCAGAAAATTTTTCTATGTCTGCTTAATGTTGAGTAAGAACTAGGCAGATTTTTTTATTAAGATGCTGTGTGGGTCTATTTGGTGAAGAAATGCAATATATCAGGGACTCATGTTATGACTTCAGAGGGACAGCAAGCACTTTTTTGGACAAAAAAGGACTTGGCATTTTGTAGATCGCTCACAGAATAGTATAGGCTGTAAGGAATTGCATTTGTTCAACCATGAATGCTTGATTCTTTCAGTTTAACATGGAGAACAAAAACCTTCCTTCTTATCCATTTAGATTATGTTGAATTTCCACACTACAGTGAATAATTCACTACTCCTGCTCTAATAAGATGTTAAAATTTAACTTCTGTTATCTTAAGTTTTAATTTATTTTTGGAGGTAATAACTTTGGTGAACAAAACAACTCTTATTTGCAACCTTTTTTTCTAAGGCTTCTTAAAAGTATTAGATTACATTTTTGTATGAAAGACTTGGTACAGAGGCACTGGATATGCCTGTATTGGTTAGTGGCTGAGCAAGCAGGAGTACCTGTAAACATTCAGGATCTAGAGTTTACAGAAATGATAGAGATCATCAGCTGAAACCACTTTCAAAGCTGTACAGTAGTTTTCCTTTACATCACTCATTGAGGGGTCATAATAATTGCTAATTCAAACATATTCCAGTCATCTCCTTTGCACTTTTCCTCTGTGCTAGCTCAGTCCTTGATCTTTGCTGCTACCTTGTTCAAAACTCAGGCCATCTTCAATGGACTCAGTACTTTCTAAACATCCACTGGATTTAAGACATTAATAGCTTAAAGTTTCCAACATAATTCTTCAAATGGTGTTAAGCTTGAAGGGTTCCTGACAGGTTTCTCTCTTTGGAAGACAGCCCTCGCATTGCTTCTTGGCGCTATGTGATCTTCCTTTTTGACAATCAAGATATTTAATTTGGTCATAATTAAATTCCCTTCTTGCCACTGCAAACAGGCACAGGTTTTTCAAACTGGTTTCCACACTCATACACTGGAGCACCACACGGCTACAGCAGCATAAGGAACCTCCTCACTGAGAAGGAGGCTAAGTGCCAATCTCCTACCAAGTAATTACTGTAACAAATAATCAAGTTTTTCTAGTACATACAACAAAATGTCAGCAACCTTGCCTACCTGTGACTGTAACTCCAGTTTTGAAGGACTTAATATCAGCAATGTCAAGAACATTTGCTTGCTTAAGACAATGGTCTTAAGGTTCTCTAAAGTGTCATAATCTTGAATTTCAACTTTCCCAGGGCATAAGGTAATTAACTGGACAACTGATGGAGATTCTCTGCTAGACAGCATAAGAAATGTGCACTGCCATGGTGGTTCTCCTTCAATTACTCTTGAATTTTTTTCCCTGGGGACAAATCCTCTTGTGATGCACTGTAAGTATGGAAAAACTGTTTATTTATGTCCTTGCCTTTAAAAAGAAGTTTTGTTTTGCCTTGTCTTACCTCTGGGTATCTATTCCATGAACAATGTAAACAAGTGTTGCTGCAAGACTACCGCATGTAGGTCAGCCCTTCCAATGAGCCTGGAGTTATCTTGGCAGGTAACCAAGGGTAACCTCTGGGTAGCATAAGCCACTGCCTCCACTGGCCTCTCCACATGCTCACCCGCAAATGGGATGGACAGCAGCAGCACTGGCAAGAACCACTATGTGGGCTGTGCTCTGGGGACCTCAAATAACCACAGTGCTGATAATCGTACCATCAGCAGTTGACAGGGCTATCCAGAATACTGAATACATTCCTTACTGGCCCACACTGTACTGCCACATCTTGACTGTTGTGTTACCTCTGCTTACTGGATTAACCTAGTTTGTGCATGTCTATTCATGCTGCTCACACACCCAGTGGAAACAGGGTGGACAAAGCCTTCTAATCTTTTTTTTTACTGGTATCGTGCGTCTGGACATTTGCTAATTGCTAATTTCAACTCTCATACCTTGGATTCAATCACTCTCCATGGTTGGTTTCTTTGTGCCATTAATCTATGGGTTACTTTTTGAGTAACCTCCTTCCTTGAGAAGCCTTGGGAGGAGGTGTTGCTGCAGTGAGTTAACACAAGTACAGTTTGCTACTGAAACTATGGTTCCTTTCCTGATTTTCTCTGCTTTCATACCCCATGAATTAGGGAAGTGTGCAGTCAGTCTGCAACATCTGATTCTCAGGGAAATCACCTGATTTTTCATTATCACCTTAGTTTCAAACCTGTCAGGACAGAATAGGGGACCTGGCTCCATACAAAATTATCATAATCTCTTAAATTAGTCATATTCTTACGGAGAAAGCAATGCTTTCTCTTAGGCAGTAGTCTCTCCTGTGCTATGCATTATAGGTATTCCCTAAAATATGCTGTTTGGGTGCCAGAAGCAACAGTGACAGCATGGAGAACTGTGCAGGATAGTGCATGGCTTGTCAGCTCAACAGTTCCCAGCAGTGCATGGGAGCCCATGTTGCTCTGTTACTGCCCTTGGACTGCTTTCAATAACCAGGTTAGCTCATTTAAAATGAGCTAAAATTAAGAGCTCTAACGAGGATGTCCTGAGGTGGATCTTTTGGCACTCACACTGGTATTTACAGCTGCGATAAAAATCAGTTACATATTTATTTCTAGTAATAAGATCTTAAAATGTACTTCATGTTTGTCAGGCTTAGATCCAATTTTTTTCTTTTAAATATCTCCTGAGGCTCCATTCTGGGCAATCTGCCTACTAAAAACTTTCATTCACTTTGCTTTGCTGTGTAATCTTCGATCATATTTTCAGCTAAAAAAAAGCCCATTCTTTTTGTGGGAACACATCACCCAGTATCACAATTTTAGCCTTTTCAGTAACTCAGTTTTGGGGACTAGACTGTCAATACTAGTATGTCCTTTGGACAAGTGTTTTGGAAAGACAACTGGAGATTTGTATTCACCAATACATCCTGAGAACTGGATGTGAGATCACGGTCACTTTTTTTCTGAAAGAGATAACATAAGCAATCAGTGACTGACTAATATGCTGTAGTAAAACTGCTCATAGCAGCAAGCTGCAGTGCAGATAGCATAAATAGTTGCTTTTAATAAGAGCAACTATAAGTAAGTCTAATCAGTTCATCACTTCAGAGAAGGGACAGATTGAAGAAAGGGACTGAAATGGGCATCTCCTGGAGCACCACAGAGAAGACCACCCCACAAGAGAGGAGGATACCCTCCAGTTCCTTCTCTTACTTAGCATTCAGTCTCTTCCAAGCAATTAAGAAGTGATAGGACAATAAGAAAAAGTATCAAGTTGTGCCTGGAGAGGTTTATATTGGATATTAGGGAAAATTTCTTCACCAAAAGGGTGGTCAGGCATTGGAACAGACTGCTGGGGAGGTGGTTGAGTCACCATCCCTGGAGGTATTTGAAAGATAGATGTCCCTAGTGCCCACATAGATGTGGCACTTAGGGACATGATTTAGGGGTGGACATGGCAATGCTGGGTTAATGGTTGGCTTCTGTGATCCTAAAAGTCTTTTCTTACCTAAACCATCTATGATTCTATGTCTTTTTCCTTCAGCTTCAATTTTTTGCTTTATGCTTTACAGAAACAGCATTTAAATCCATTTTGAGTCTATTCTAAAATTTCAGTGTATTTCTCTTTTGCTGAAGTTTAAAAACTATTTTTTAATTCCAGCAATGGAAACAATCCCTGATGTTTCAATTCTTACCATTTTTCACTGTTTCCGTACTATGAAAAGAAAAAATGTCTTTGTTTAGTGGAATGTGTCCCAAAAATAGCCAAAGAATCATTCAGTTGTCTTGAATGCTTATCTTCAGTTAACCAAAGTTTTATTTTTTCATTAAATAGAAAATAAGCCTTAATTTAAAACCTACCACACTTAAAAACTTGCAGAGAAAATATTCTTCTCTTGAAACATTAAAAATCAAACCACAAAATTCAACTCAAGGGAACTACTGACTCTTTTGAAGGAAATAAACTAAGGAAAATAATATCCCAGCACAGCTAATGAAAGAAAACAGTTTCTACACTGCGCATTTTGTGGAGAGTGTTGATGAGATTATTTGGATGTATTGGTAATTAAAAAACTACCTATGTAACTTCAGCTTAAGCAGTATCCACAAGCTGGTATTTTTCTGAGATACTTTGCATCTCAAGTTCTGTCTTCCTCCCTGGCAAAATCTGATTAATCCCTATTTCCTATATGATTGGAAGTAACAGGTTCCTCTTTCTCAACAATACTGAGGGATAGTAATTACCATGTACATCCAAAGAGTGCTCAAGACATTTAACACACCAACATGACGCAACACAAAGCTGATCTATCTGTATGGTACTAGAATCTGCTGTCATTGTAAATATCAGTCCAACAATATTATGACATGATACTTTCCTACTTCTTGTCTGGCTTCACAAATAAATTAATTAGATTTTGTCCCTATGTAATTTTTTTACCAAATGCCTGCATTTTAAAATGTTTTTCTAAACTCTTTCCAAATTGTAAATATCTTTGTAATAACAATAACTTGGTGATGAAGTGGTAATCAGGAGCCACCATGATGCTTTTGATGCAGTCTGTACAGGGCTGCTAAAAAAATGATCAGAAAATCTGAATCTGATCTCTCTCCTAATTCTGGCAGCAAAAGTTTTGTCAAGCTTCTTTGGTAGCAGATCATTAATTTGTTGTACAGTTGTGGTTTGTGCCACAACTGGTTTGTGTTAGATGGTTCATCTAACACAGGAAAATCTCCTGTTGAAATGAGCAGATGAGTGCTTTGTGTCACTGGAGTCTTCCACTAAAGCTAAGTGTGAGACAAAAGTCAAATGCTGCATGTTGTTAACATTGGAGTTATTTTCTCACTATTATCAGCAAAAGTGGTGAGAACTTTCAAGGCAGAAAATAACTTATCTGTTTCCAGGGGTAGGAGATGATTTTGAGAGTAATTGGCCCTGAATGTTTTGATCATGCTGCTTAGAAAAGAGGTGAGTCAGTGTGAGATACTCCTTTCATCCCACGGTCTCAGGTTACTTTCCCTGTAGCAGAGTGCATCAAAAGGAATGTGTATTTGAGCTGCACTGCTTCAGTGGAGCATCCCGCTTTCACTGGGATTAAAGAAGTACTCTGCATTCTTTATCTGCATTATGAAAGTAGGGACCTCCAAGAGAAAAGGGAGAAATCAGGTAAAGGGTGAAAAGCAAGATTCATGAGAACTTTGTCAGAGTTCAATTGCTTAAAATGTCCATTGCTTTTGGGGGCAGTTATGACATACTTAAGTTCTTGTGTAACATCACCTTTACTTCCCTTGCAGCATTACTGATTGCCCCCTTAGTTGTTCTTTTTTGAATGCTTATGGGGTTTTTTTTTATAATTTTGTTTTCTGATCTGGTTAATTTTGTATTCTTCTAAGGTTGTTATATGTTACTTCTATTCCAACTCCTCCCATTCACTTATCAATTTCACTAATATTTTATTTGCTTCCATCTTAAGGTCATTAATAAAGGTTTAATTATTAGATCAGAAGTGCAGTCGCTGTGGCTTAATGATACATTGCTTGGATGCACTGATAATTCAGAGGGTGGAGTATTAACGATTGAGTATTTAAATAAATTTTGAACCCTACTTCTTCTAGTTGTGAGGGGACACTTCGTTCCAGTACAAATATATTTTTATATATGCAATAATAACATTAACTCAATTTACATACTTACAGGAGTATATTCCTCATGAAGAACTGAGATGATTACAAATCCATTATTATCATCATCATTTTTCATAGATAAGGAAGAAGAAAAAATGCCACACTAAGCCTTACCTATATGTCACGAAGACAGCAGAAGACTTGCAAAGAAAACACAGACCTTTTCCTTATTAGCTTTTTGTCAGCTCAGTTTTTATAAAATTCTTGAAAAGAGATGCTGGGAAAAGAAGTAGCTGGCAAGTAAGAGGTAGCATAGAAACAGGGTCATAATTATACCTGAGGGCAGGGCAAACGTTACTATACGTTGGATTTATTGTCTGAACATTCTGTCTAATCTTGTTGGACCTTGATTGTGCCTTCTTGGATGTAGTTATCCTCAAACGCATGCCATCTCTCTAATTCTACTCTTTTCCCAGCAGATTTCTGGAAAATTAACCCTTCTGACGTTGTTATTGTTGTTATTGTTGTTTTTTAAAAATTTTTTTCTGTTATTAAATATCACAGGTTCACTGGCTAATAGAAGGTGCGTATAAAACCAGTCTGATAAGAAATGGCTTTTTGGTTAAATACTTAGAAGTCACTTCATGTCCTTCTGGCTAAGAGAATCATTTAGGTTACCCAAATCTAGATCTTAACATCACTTTTGCAGGACCAAATTCACAATTTGATGCAGTATCTTTTCTTGCTTTCACTGTTTGTGGTAAAGGAGACCTTTTAATAGTTGCAATGGTATCAGCAATTGTCTGCGGAGCACCATGGCCAGCATGTTATAGCTCTCCTAACCTCCTAAAGTTCCCACATGGTCACGTGGACTCGTGAATTAGCAGAAACAAATCTGTATTCTATTTTCTCTGCAGGATCCTATGATCTGGCAATAAACAATGTGGTTTGCTATTAATATTTTTTTTTTAAGACACTGAAACAAGAAGTGTCTGATACCATACCTGTATGTCCCATTACAGCTATAATGGTGATTGCTGTTCAGATGTCTCTTACACCTCTTTGGAAAGGTACACGCCAAAAAGACGATACACATTATTGCGTTATGGCCACCTCCTCTCTGAAATACTCTAATAATGCAGTGAACAATGGTGACATGTTGTAATAACTTTAAGCCCTGATCTGGTATTGCACCCAAATGCATCTTTCACCCATGCACATCCTTAAATTTACTACTTTGAGCTGCCCAAGTAAAACTACTTTGACTTGGTTCTTTCTGATAGTCTAAGTATTTTCTCCAAAACCTAGCAATAGCTAAGTCGCAAGTCAGGAATTTATGAGGAAAAATTTCAAGAACAGATGTTGAACAACAGGTCTCAGATTTCTTAAACTGGGTGCCACTCACTGATTATATCCCTCTGCCCACACCCCTTGTTTTCATAAAAAAGTAAGTAGGAGTCTCTCAGGGCTTTCTCACTCATTAGGGAGTGGCAAAAATAGATTCAAGTTTCTCTGGCCATGCTTAAGTAGTCACATAGGAACCACATGCAGTCTAAGGGCTATGCAGAGGAACTCGGCACAAATTAGCATATGCTGATTTCCAGGCAGGTGTCAGAGGGCTGTCCCAGTACAATTGTGTCTTTTCTGAACTGGACTTCTTTCATGTCCAGCTGGACCAGGATGTAGGCAGAAAAGATTGTAACTGACTAATTGGCCTAAACTGACCACTTTTGCCAAAGCTTTAATCACAGAAGCAGTAGTCAGCATTATTTACAGTCTTATAGATCAAACCCCAGATTTAAAATTTCACCAGGGAATTGAATAGCATCCAGTGTAACAAGTTTAATAGGTATTATGATATGTATATTATCTGACATTTTTAGAAATATTCAAGAATGCACTAATATAAAGGGTGCTGCAGTAAACATGGGGACTGTACCATGCTTAGGTTCTATAAAATGGACACTCAAAAGGAAATTTCTGACAGATATATATATATATATATATATATATATTTTCTTCTCTTTTTTTTACATGGACATTCAACAGAACCTGTGGATCCAGCATGACCCAAACTGTGAACCTGCACAAGCAACATTTTACTATTTCTCAACTCTGTTCTTTTCTAGTTATTTCCAGCCCACACAGATCTGTAACTCAGTTTGGTCATAAATGAAATAAGCTGCTGAACAGCACCAGCTGGATCTGATGAAATCAGTGTGTACAGCTGGGTATTATCCTCCTACTGGAGGTACCACAGCTCTCATATCATCACGGATTTCCTGTGTGGCCTCACACATGCATTATACTGGCCAGATAACAGAACAAAACACAGGAGAACTCCAGCTGAAAAGTCGTCCATGGCAGATTACTAATTACCTAGTATGCAGGTGAGCAATCATCTTGTTTGTTGTACTCAGTGTCAGCCTGGTTTACAGAGTCCCTTGGGAGAAGTCCTGCGGGCAAAGGAGTCCAGGAAGGTTGGACATTCTTCAAGGAGGAACTCTTAGAGGTGTAGGAGCAGGCCATCCCCATGTGCCAAAAGGTTAGCCAGCAGGAAAATCTGGCCTGGCAGAACAGAGAGCTTTGGCTGGAACTCAGGGTAAAAAAGAGAGTAGATCACCTTTGAAAGAAGGAGCAGGCAGCTTGAAAGGACTTACAGGGATGTCATAGGGTTATGCAGGGAGAAAATTAGAAAGCCAAAGCCCAATTAGAACTTAGTCTGGCTATTGACATAAAAGACAATAAAAAAAAGTTTCTATAAATATATCAACCAAAGGAGGGCTGAGGAGAATCTCATAGAATCTCACAGAATGGGTAAAGTTGGAAGGAACCACACTGGATCATCTGGTCCAACCTCTCTGCTCAAGAAGGGTCATCCTAGAGCACTTTGCACAGGATTGCATCCAGATGGTTCCTGTGAAGGAGTCTCCACAACCCCTCTAGGCAATCTGTTCCAGTGGTGGTCACCCACACAGCAAAGAAGCTCTTTCTCCTGTTTTCCATCCTTTACTGGATGTGGGGGAACATAGTGACAAGGAATAAGGAAAAGCCTGAGATACTAAATTACTCCTTCACCTCAGTCTGCAATAGTAAAACCAGTTGTTCTCTCGGTACTCAGCCCTCTGAGCTGGAACACAGGGACCAGGAGCAGAAAAAAGCCCCATAATCCAAGGGGAAACAGCAACCTACTACACCAAACAGACACATGCAAGTCTATAGGGCCAGATGGGATCCACACAAGGATACTGAGGGAGCTGGCAGAGGCGGTCATCAAGCCACTTGCAATAATTTCAGTTATTTATCATCCATGTATTACAGGTGTTCTGGAGTTCCAGTGCAGTCTGGATCACTCCATGGCAGATGGTAGGGCTGTGTTTCCACTCTTAGGACAGTCGATTCCAGGTGTACTGGATGCTCTCCGAGCAGTGTCCTGCACTCTGCTGCCAAAGGACTGATAAAAACACATTAGCAACGTCAATTGTGATATGCTTCTCGGCTGCCTTTGACTCCAGCTTGTGCTGAAGTTCTAGCATGTCCAGTATGGTAACACTTAGTGGTGGCATGACTTCATTCAGGCCATGATACTCTATTGTTTGTCTCCTTTCTCTGGGAGACTTTCATACTGTCCATATGGGACTACTAAAGGATGAGTCCTGCTGATCACTCCTTGTCTCTCCAGTTGATGAATCAGCTCATGGATGGGAATCAGGGAGTCTCAGTTGGTGCAATAATGCTGCCAATACACTGCAGTGGTAGGAATCAGCACCTGCTGCTCTTCAGCCTTCAGCAATGCCACAACAGAAGGGTCCTCTGAGAGACCTGGCAAGATAGACAGCTGCTTAATTTCCTCCTTTTCCAAGGCAGCTATACTGAAAGCCCACCAATACTCTTTTAGGTCTTTGAAATACCCTCTCTTGAGATGTCTACACAGCAGATGAATGGAGCCTCTGGGCCAGTCAGAGAGGGGTGTTTTTGCCACTCATTCCCAGTTAGACTTAATTCAACCTTCAACACAGACAGGTCCTGGCATCTCCCATTACTCCAGAAATACAGGTGGACTCTGCCTTCTGATCTGATGGTATTAGTGTACACTGTGCACTGGTATTTACTAGAGCCTTACAGTCCTGTGGGTCTGATATACCAGGCCACTGGGATCCACATATCCCAGTAAACCTGGTTGGCCTCCTCCTTCACCTGTCTGCAGGCAGGGCCCCTCTGGTACTGGTCATAGACGTCTCCATTCACTTGTAAAATCAGAATTAATTTCCATAGGTTCAGAAGTAAGACCAACTCTTCCACTCTGACTGGGGAACTGCCCACTGAAGACTGGAGAAGCAATTTTCCTGGAAGAATCCCCATTTGTGATTGCTTTTCTTTGCAATCCATGTACCCATGCCTCTAGAGTCAAGGGAGATTTTCTACCCCATTTCCTCATGTCCCCTTTGTGGTCCCACAGGTAAAACCACAGGGTATCTTGTGGTGTACACCCTCTATATCCTCCCTCTTGAGCAAAATAATACTCACTGTTAATAGCTGAGATACTGGTTTGTACAGGTGAGGAGTAGGACCTATCCTCTTTTTGTTGTTGGAACTCCTGGAACAGCTTTTCCCACTTTTGGACAGTTTTTCTACAGTCAAGATACAAGTTCCTAGGGAGGAAGAGAGATTTTCTTCATATTGCTGGAGTTGGTGAGTCACTTAATCCATCACTGGTGCCTCTTTGTCTTTCCAGGTAATTACTGCCAGTGAGGTGGCACATGCAGGTAGTGCATTCTGTACAAATTTCTGCCACACGGGTCATATACACTGGACTTCATCTTGATCCGTGGGTGACTGCATATTGTTTGGGTCAGAATAAATCATCTCTAGCATGGCTAATTCCTGAATGTACTGGATACTTGTCTTCATGGTGGTCCACCTGCCTGACACATAATGTCTTTCTTGAAGGGATTCCTTTCCTTCATGCCTGATAGGAATCACCTCCACCCCAGGCCGAGGACTTGTGTCCTCTTTCCATTTGCTTTATCGATACTCCCTTACCTAGAAAGTGATCCCAGCTGCTTGGCTTCCTTACCCTCTAACTCCAGGCTACTAGATCCATTTTCCCAGCATTGGAGCAGCCAAATGACAATGTGCTCATCTGGATGACGCCTGAAATCTTTTCACACCTCCTGCAGATCATCAGGGACAGGGATCAAGGGGTTATCTCTTGTTCTGCTTCTTCCTCCTGTTCTTTCGGTAACCCTGCTTTGTCCTTTACTAAGCAAGCTGTCATGTCCATTTCTTCTTGTGTACAGGAGCAACTGAGACCAGCACGGGTTGGTTCTCAAGTTCAGCTGCAGTGCCTGTCAAGGAAGTTGGATTAGCTGTGGTGTCTGTCCCCGGGGGTGGGGTAACCACAGTGCCTGTTGCTTTGTTCTCTGATCCAGAGACTTTCTCTTCCCCTGCAGAGTACTGAATAGTGATGAACAATACTTGGTAGGCAAAAAGTTATCATCATTAATAGTTTCCAATAGATGGCTCCCAAAGTACAGTGGTGACAGAGATGCTGAGTACAAATACTAGATTAGTTTCACAACCAGCAATTCTATCATACCATAAGCCAGTGTTACAAAGTACAACAATGTGATAACCTTAGCCCAGTTCCCATGGGTGAGATACTGCAAGTAAGGTATGACATAACTAAAAGAACAAGCACGCCAACTTTGAGAGCAAATAAATCAGGTGTGACCGGTGACTATTAAACTAATGGAACAAATGCTTGTAATAAAATTGTTATAGCACATTCTAGTCAGATTTGTCATTATCTCAAGACATCATGCCCCATGTTGGGAGCCAAAACGAACTGTTAAGGACTGTTATGGTTTAACCCCAGCACCTCACAGCTGCTGCTCATCACCACTCCCCACCCCACCACTGGTGGTATAAGGAGGAGAATCGGGAAAAAAAGGTAAAACCCATGGGTTGAAACACGTACAGTTTAATAATTTAAGTAACATAAAATATGATAAAAATAACAATATAATTGTAATGCACAAAGGGAGACAAAAATAAAACAGAGAGAAATAAAACCTAAGCAAACAAAGTGATGCATAATACAATTGCTCACCACCTGCTGACCCTGAGCAGAGATCAAGCCCTTCCAGCCAACTCCTACCAGTTTATACACTGGGCATGATGTTCTCAGATATGGGATATCCCTTTGGCCAGTTCAGCTCAGCTGTCCTGCTCATGCTCCCTCCCAGCTTTTTGTACCGCTCCTCACAGGCAGACTATGAGAAACTGAAAAGTCCTTTACATAGGGTATGCTCTACTGAGCAACAAACAACACATCAGGGTGCTATCAGCATGATTCTCCTACTAAATCCAAAACATGGCACTTTATCAGTAACAAGGAAAAGAATTAACACTATCCCAGCCAAAACCAGGACAATGTGGCACACAGGAACATGACTGAGTATTGCACCTGCTTTTCTCTGTCTCAGTCTCGTCCATACAGAACCCACCTCTAATTCCTTTTTCTTCATTGGTCTCAGTTTTGATAAATCTACATTTACATCTGGTATGGCTGGCATCATTACCCAAGTAATTTTATACTTCTGTGGTGGTGGTATTCTTGACGTGGTTATGTAGGTGCTCTTTGTGGTGTGTGATCCTGCTACACAAAAGATGACCTTTTCAAAATACTCTGCTTCAAATACCTGTGAAGTGTGGCTGTCCCTCACAACTCCTCCATAACAACATGTGAGATCCAGCCAACTTTCGGTTTGATCTGTAGCTTTCATCAGCTGCTTATAATTTTATGTTCAGCAATTTCTCATTACATTCTCTAGATTTCCATCTCTCCTCAGTCAGTTTAACCTCCATTCAGGCCCTAGCCAAGAGCCCAATCATTTGCCTACAGCCTTAACACCATCTTTGTATCAAGTTAATCAACAAACACGTTAAATCACCTATATAATACTCACACCACTGTTAGAGCCAATCCCTGAGGTCCTTCCTGACATGAACAGCTTGAACACTTCTTATTGACGCTTACTTTTTGAAATCTGTTGATTAGCCAGTTTCTACATCAGTATTTTGTGTGTGTGAAAAACTGTGCATTTTATAGACCTCCAGCAGAAACTGGAATCAGACAACACAAAGAAGCCTGAAAGAACAAGGATTTTCATTATTTTATTGATTGAATATGCCCATCAATATAGAAAAAAGTTTATTTTCCAAGTCCAGTCACAAAGCATGCATCCAATCTGTAACTGAAGAAATGCCATGGGATAAGATCCACTGATACACAAAAACAACAACAAAAAATTACACATAAATCTCAAAGTAATCAGTAGTGACAGGTAGTATGTCATGGAAACATAACATGTAGGAGGATTGGGAATACTAGACCTCTGGTGATTATTTTTTGCTGCTCAAAATCTTAGTAGTTGTTATTTACTCACTGCTTTCAGAACACCTTCTAAGTCGTTGAGGTGACTCTGCCATCTAGAATGTTTGTTTGCTTCTTCTCATGGACATCCATAGATTGTAGCAATGTATTGGGAGTCAGGAATAGTCCAGGTACTCTTAGTTAATGGTGTCCATGAAATACTCAGCAAAGCTTTCTCCAAATGCACTTTCCACCAAATCAGCTACACTGAATGTCTGTCAACAGTTGCAACCAAAGACCTACCTTTGTTTTTTCCTTCAGATGAGCCTTCATAGGCTTCAGACATTAAACATCAAGTACCCAATTGAGAGGACAGATTAGTGGCTGACAAATTTTCAACCAGAGGAGGAAGACCTCTCTCTTATATCTATCATAGAAAACAGCATAGTGCAGTATAAAGATTTTACCAATGTTTGAAAAATCCTTCGTGACTCACCTGTACCTTTGCTACATTTGGATTTGCAATACCATTACCCAAACTGATATGAAATCCTACCATATGATGAGGTATTTAAAACACTGAAACAAGATTCCCCGATAGTAACTCATTACAAGAGACTGACCTCTCTCTCCTTTTGTTTGTCATCCAATCTAGTATTTGATTTTGCAATTCACAATTCACTTCTGTCATTCAAAGTGGAATTACCTTTAGGTGGAGACTTCAGTTCATATACTTCTTAAATTCCCTATATATCTATGACTTTGTATTAAATAAAATGAGAAGCATAAGCACTTATAAGCAAATAAAGAATGGTTCTACCAATAATCCAAAAACCACACATATTTTATATTTTGTTGAAGAATACTAAATGGAGGTTCCTTTATTTTTTTCTATGAGTATTACAGCCTTTCTTTCTCTGACTCTTTCTCTTGTTGTTGTTTTTTTTTTTTCCCCAAGATCAATCCCATTTTCTTTCTCCTATTTATTTTGGTTTTGCCAGGAATCTATATGGTATAAAGATTTCTTGTCCTACCTACAGAAATTAAATGATAGCTCCTTATGGCATTATTCACTTACTAGAACAATATAACTTTCATCGCCTTTGATCCCTTTAAAACTCCTGCTAATAAAATAATCTGTCTCTATGTCCCTCCCAAGTGAAGACAGATGCAGAGCAGATTCATGCACTTTGTGCTGTTTCTTTACATTTTCATTAGATTTGGATTCTGGTGGAACATAAGAACACCAACACAACAAAGCCAACAAAAATGTGTATATGCAAGGAGGAGTAAGGCAATGCTGGGAAAATATCCTCTCACTTAGCCTTAGCTGAGAGTCAGAATTACTCTTTACTTAACAGAGAAACACAGGGACCTCCATGGGATCATCCATTACATTCTAAAAAGGTGTTTGGATTAAATGTCCTTGTTGAAATCTTTTTGTTGAGTATAGAGTGAGCCTGTATCACTAGATTAGATGAGATACTTAAGATGTAGATGAATAAAGAAGAGTAAGATAAATTTCAATGAAAGGCCAGTGTAGGTATCTTAATATCAATACATCATGGGATGTTTATGGCAAGTGAATGATTAGCAACTTATCAAATTTAGCAAATTATCCAATTATCAAACAAATCAAATCTGATTTTTATCATGTGCTAACAGTATTGAAAATATAATATTATAAGCATAATATTGAATATATTATAAGCATCAGAAGAAGCCTACAGCTGAAAAGAACACAAATTATTGTGTACAGCCAGAACGCAAACCGAGAGGCCGAACTGTTCCACTTAGTGCGTTTGCATTACTATAATCCACGAAGAACGGGCCAGCTCAGAGAAGGAGCTGCTTTTAGCAGCCTTAGGCACACTGCAGACATGGGATCGGCTTATGAAGGATCCCTCGGAGGAAGAGGGGAGACGTAACCTTAAGGAGCTGCTCAGGACACACAGACCCCGCTATTCCGTTACAGCTAAATGAAGCCTGAAATCATAATCGGCTATGGCCAAGGGAAGAAAGCATTTCCAGATACATAGTTCAGGTAAGTGGGTGCTACCCCACTCCCGTGCCCCCACCCATAACAGGAGCCGGCCGCGGC
>NW_008239767.1:1500232-1519213 GCF_000691975.1 Corvus brachyrhynchos
TGAGGGAACCGGGCTGGGGAGCAGCGGAGTGAGGGAGGGTAGGTGGAGGGGGCCGGGGGGCAGCATGGGTGCTGGTCGGCGGGGGGGCCGCAGGAGAGCGGTGGCTTCGCGGGGCTTCCGCCCCTGAGGGCGGGGGAACCTTGTTGCGTCTGCTCGTCTCCGTCGCCGCCTCACGGTCTTTGTTTATGCCACATTGCCTCACCTGCTCCGGTGCTGTTCAGTCTCTCTCTTACTTAGCTCTATTTTGCATCTTCGAGTCTTATGCTTTCTGTGTCTTACGTTAGATTTTAATATTTTTCTACTTTTCTTCGCTAGTGTTGCTAATTTTTTTAAATCGACAGCGCTTTTTCTTAGTGTTGGGAGTTTTTGTTTTCCTTTTAAGAAAATCCTGATTTAGGACTTGTAAACAAAGCCAAAGAAAGATTATGTACTTGTATAGATTGTATTTTTTAAAGCCTGGGTAGATGCTTCAGAAACCTGTGTCATTTTACCTCTCCTTCGTAGAGGACTTAAAAGTTCTTCATCGTATACTATCTTGGCATTAGTAGATGCTTTAATCAGGCAGAGGAACAGAGCTAAACAACTATTCAAGACAACAATGTAGCTACAATGGTGTTGACATATAATGAAAATATAGATAATAGGGTAATGTTAATTTCGTTTACTAGACAGATCAATTCACTTGGTGGATAAAAGCCAGGTAAACTCTTGGGTGCTTGCTTAAAGTTCTTACTGCACTCTGCAGCTCTTTGAGTAGACAAAAGCAAAATATCACTAGATTCCAGGGATAGGAACAGTGCATCTTTTTATTCAATAGTTAAATAATATTTTCAAACTTTCTTAAAATTTGCACTTGAGGAAAAACTTTATCTGTATTCATTTGGAAACAGAACAAGTAATGTAATACAGCAAATACAGTATTTCAAGACTGGATGCTGGTACTTCTTTTTATTATCAGTGACTATTTTTGAGTGTGTTAGACGTGGAATCTTATCACCAACCTGTACTGCCACTTCATTTGTTTGCTGCTTTCAAGTCTCTGTCCTTTGGCTCCTTATTTTGTGGGCTGAAGTTACTTTAACTTCTACACTTTTAGAAGTAGTTCTATATCTTCCTGATCTTTGCATTATGTGTTCTCCCTGTCCCCAGCTTTCCTGTTCCCAGCCTTCTCTCCTGCAGGCATTTCTAGATCTCAGGTATGCTGCAGTATAGCTGTTGCAGTTACAACCTCAGTTCCTATTCGGTGCCGATGTAACAGCATTTGGTATTTGCTGTTGTCAGATTTTCAAAATATATATCTATACACCAGGGTAATTAATGGCAAATGATTTAAGAGTAATTATGCAGCAGATTAAGAAAATACGAACCTCTGAATACTTGCTTATGGTTGAACATTGGCATGAGCAGAAAGATTACTGGCAAATCATGGCAATATGTAGATGAATATGCCCTTAGTGTACTTTTTAGTTTCTAAATGTCACAGCAAGCTAATACATTTGGAAGTGCTTGTCCTCATTCAAAAAGTTTTCTTTAAGCTTTTTTTGTTCTGTTTTTATTACTAACTAGGAATAGTTTAATTGATTTTAATGAAAACTGTATTTCTGGGATATCTCGAAAATTAGGCAAGCTTGCAGGGTAAGCTTTCAAGGTTTAAGCCATCAATTTTTGATCCACAGGAACTTCTTCAGGATGGAGAGCTACATTTCTTGCCTTTGGGTTCTTGGGATCATCTGAGGTAGTCTGACCCTCATCCATCTTACCTTTTTGACAAGGCATATCTATTCTTCAGGAGAGTTTTTCTCCATAGCACATCAAACCTTGAGCAGTTAAGCAGACCACCATAAATGTAAGTTTGATATTTACTGTTGAGACTTAAAATCTAATTTATACAGAAATGTATTTTTCTTTTTGTCTACTGCATTTGGGAAGCTATCACTGCAGGAAGAATTACGAACCTTTGACACTGGTGAGGAAAATGTAAAGACTATGTTTAAGAAATCCCAAATCCACCTGGGAGTTGTTAGCAATTACAGTTGTCATGAGATATTGTGTATTACTTAACATGAGGTAAATTTCTTTTGATTGTCTTGGTGCTTCAGGTTCTGGAGAAGCTGACTACTTCATGCATAATTTGAGGGAATGGGTACTGTTCAGAAGCAGATCTCTGATGAATAGTCTCACCCATAGAGAGGAGATTTGAGTATCTGATTTCCTGTAGCCCCTTCGACTGTATCTTTAAAAGGCAAAACTGCAATGTGTACCAAAACTTTCCTTATGAAGTAAATCAGTATCATCTGTATCACCTATGTAATTTTTAGCAGTACGATCCCCAAAAGATGGGACAGTTTACAGACCTGCTCTCAGAACAGCCTAAATTGACTCTTAGGGAGAAATAGATATTAAAGCAAGTTCCAAACAAACATTGAAATTAAAATTTATTCAGCATACATTTTTGAATATAAATGAGAGGAGGGCTCCTTCTTTTGTCTCTGTTCTGTGAAACAAAAATTGTATTTCAGATACTACTGATTTAGCATACAGTCTTTAGCTTTCATAGGTTTTTGGGCTTTTTTCATTGTAGGTCTTGCTTGAGGCTATTTGAGTGTCTCTCCAGACCCTTAAGGTGCTGAGGACTCGTCATAGTGGTAACGTAGATGGTGCTTTTGGTGGATTAAGTCTTGGAATTTGCACAGTGAAACTGACCCTACAAAAGAGCACCTATATAGACAAGAGCAGGCATGATATTCTTGGTGGGCCATATCTAGTTCAGGATGAACATGAAATATGCCTACTTTTGCCTTATATACCTTTGCATGCTAGCTCTTGTAAGCATGATAATCCTTCTGATTTGTGGTCTCTATTTGGGGAAAGCTGGGAGTCTAGTGCTTTTAGACATGCCAGCTTCTGGTGCATAATGCTCTAAAAGTTATTTGTGAGACTTCCTGAGAGTGGTGCCTGATGTATTTTTTAGGTAGTGGGGTTAAAGGTAGATAAACTTTATTCCATTCAATTCCTTCTCTATCAATAATTCACCTAAAAATAGATCTAAAGTTTCTGAGCCCTCCAGCAACTTTTGTTGATTTGTTATACACAAGTACAAAAGGAACAAAGACGAACATTTCACTGTAGAAGTAAAGTTAGTCTTTCTTTGAGCCTATTTAGTCTGCCTGAAGTGTGTTACTTTCCCTATTTCTGGGCCCAACTTCACAGTAATTAGGAAGTCAAATCCCCTGAACATGCACTAAATTCACCACAGTTCTTAGTAAAATTCTCATGTTCTTTAGATGCATGGAACATGGATGTGGGAAAAGCTGTTTATTGTAGGCAAAAAAGGAAGAAATCATTAGGGTTTTTTTAGTTTATTTTAGCAGTCTTGCTCTGCTCTGATTGCCTAGATTCTTCTCTCTCAGCTGTATACATGTATTATCTCAGCTGATGGTAAACTGTTGTAACATTGAGGACTTGGCGTAAGTTTCTTATAAGAAGTCTTTGAATCTCTAAATCTCCTTTTAGAAGCTTAAAAATAGGTGTCACTTGTCTTTCTCCTTTGAGCAGAGGAGAATGTGAATTCTTTTCTGCTTAGCCCACTGTGAAAACTGTAACCTGTGGCAAGGGGCTTGGATTAACATTGTGTGCTAAACTAAAGCCAGCCTAATTATGAGTTCAGAATGTGATTTAATGCAACAGACTGGAAGCTGTTTCAGACAATGCATCCTACACTATTCAAATGCTGAATATACCTTATTGGAAAGGGCTACTGTGAAGTATGGATTAGGATTTGGGTGGATCAGTTAAGTACCGATTCTTTTTATTTGTCCAAGTTGTCTTCTGTGAAGAAGCTTACTTGTATAACTATGTTGCCATGGGCTTAAATAGAGTATTGGTTACATCATGTGGTTGAGTCTCAAGCTGCAAATGATACTTGAGAGGCTTTCACAGGGTAATTCCAATCAAAATGAGCTACAACAGGGTTCTTCAGTAACTTCACTGTTTTTAACCTCGTGCCTGCAGATGGAGGAGACAGACCTGAGTGAAAGAGGATTGCCGCAGATAACATCAATCATGAATAGAGTTAGAAACTTGAAAAACAAATACAGAAATGAAGAGAATATCACAGATGAGTTTAACTATGCTAAAATCTCAGCTGATACAACAGGTATTTGGTTTTGTTATTCTACTGTCACTTACGCAAAAGCTCTTAACTTAGACTGAGTGTAAGAACCATTAACTGAAAGGGTTTCAAGTTTAGTGTTTCTTCAGTATTAATGACCACAAAGTAAATTTCGTCTCTCCTTCTTTCTTAGCTGTGTTGCTTTAATCTTGTTTAAAAAATAGTCTGTAACTTTCTTGCATGAAAGCTTACAAAAAGTGTTTCCTTCTGTACATGTTTGCTGCTATTTTAATCAATCTCCTGTTTTGTTTTTCTGTCAGATAACTCTGGAACTGTTAATCAAATAATGATGACAAGAAATAATCCAGACGATTGGCTATGTTTTTTGCTTAAACTAGAGAAAAAGGGTGTTCCTCAGATGGATGTTAGCCTACTCAATAGACTTATTGGTCGTTACAGTCAAGCGGTGACTGCATTACCTGCAGAAAAGCACAGTCAAGATGAGAGCTATGCTCGCATCCTTGTGAGATTTGCTGAGTTGAAAGCGTAAGTATAAGTTTTCAATAGAAGAACTCATCATTCTGTGTTTGAATTAAGATAAGAATACTTTGTTTTGTTAGTGTTTTCTGCAACACATTATTATTTTGAGCGTGGATGTTTTTATTCTGGGTCCTTGAAGGTAAGTTGCTTTGTTTAGTCAGCTTATCTGTTGTCTCCACAGTACTTGCATTTTTTGTATGTGCTAATAAACATGATTGTTTAGAGTTATTTGATTTAGAGATGTTAGCACACTTCTCATTTTTTCTTGGTTATCTATGTAAGGTACAAGTTGAGGTACATGAGTTCCTCTTCTGAGCTTTATTTCAGTATGCTTTCTCTCTTACTAGAAAAGACTTATCACAGTTTAAATTAGCTGCCTTAGGATAGGCAGAATGTCTCAGAACATCATTCTCTAGTTCCATACTTTGAAAATTAGTTTTGGTTGTGGTCATTTATTGTTTTATTCAGCCCAAATTTGAACAGTGTGGTTATACAGATGTGTTCAGACATAGTTTGGGACAGGGTTATAATTAGTATTAGGGGTTCTTTTGTCACTTGAAATACCATTACAGCAAATATTTTGATGAAGAGCTGTATTTAAACAATGCACCAATCTAAAAATTAGAGCCTAGCAAGTGATCTGCCAGTGAACATAGCTAATCTTGTATATTTGTTCCCTATTTGACTTTTTGGCGTATGGTTTCACTTGCAGGATGACAAGTGTCTAGTTCTCTGTACTGTCATTTGCATGGATCTTGCTGCATCACTGTTACTGAAAGCATACAGTGAAAGTAATCTGTTGAATCTCCTGTTGAGAAACAGGAGTGAATAATGACCTTGTGAATCTTTAGTATCTTGAAGAGGGAAAGTGTTTTTGTGTAGGTAAAGAATCTCTTCCAGGAAGGTTTAAAGAAACATTGCAAGATGGCATTCTCATTCAAAGGCTAATTGCTTTTCTTCAGAGCAGAAACTGTGTAACATAGGCTTCTGGACTGTAGTCTCTGGAAATTCTTTTCCAGAATAGTGATCAAGTCACATCTGTTATCTCACTGTAGGAGAGTTTTAAGTTCAGAAAGATTGTTTCTTACCTCCCTAATCACTTGAACCTATTTTCACTTGATCTTTAGAGCATGGTTTGAAAGGTGGATACTTTCAAGATGTGTACTAAAGCTATGTTCATCATATGTGTGATGTATTGCAGAAAGCAAAACCAAAGGTGCTGTCAGTAGCTTGTTAATTCCTTAATAGTATGAACAGTTCAGTTTCAGTGGTGTCTCACGAAATGTCTTTAGTGGTTTCACTGCTACAGCCTCTAGGGACCTTCTTGGAAGAGTAGTCTGTCTTGTTTCAGTATTGACATGCACTCTACAGCTGTACTAAAATAATTTCTACTTTAGTAGCCAGCATTATTGTAGAATCTCCCTATCTCACTAGGTAGCTCAGATCTGCTCTTTTTGTTTTCTGCTGCGTATTTTTTAATTGGCAAATATCAGTCATATGTTTGACTTGCCTAGTGATTTTTTTTTTTTAAAAAGATGAACAACCCACTCCAAACACCTTTTAAAAAATGTGTCCACCAAAATCTTATATAGCATCAATTCCAATGGAACTTCACTATAAGCATCTCCCTAAATGATGATTCCTCATTTGGAAATTACTTTCAGATACTAGCTTGTTCTTAATCATTTATTATAAGCTAATACTTCCTTGTCCACAGTGGCATATAATATCAAGTATTTATATGAAACTACATTTATGAGCTACATCTGTAATCACACCAGCAAAGAAATTGCTTTTGGCTGATTGGACTTAAAAACCAGCAATGTTGATTGTCTGTAGTTTTTGGAGATTAATCTTAAGTTAATCAGTGACTA
This sequence comes from Corvus brachyrhynchos, assembly GCF_000691975.1. NCBI lineage: Eukaryota > Metazoa > Chordata > Aves > Passeriformes > Corvidae > Corvus > Corvus brachyrhynchos. Next base: position 1,506,758 of record NW_008239767.1, read on the forward strand.
CTTATTTGGATCTTTTGTGTTTGGCATACTTACTTACTGCTCATAACTTTCTCTCATTGCTCATAATTTTTTTCAAAATTTCCCTGGTGTTCTACACTCTACCTTCTCTGTTCCTGGCTGTCAGTTTGTGTAGTACTATATATTTGTCTGTGTTTGGTTTTAGCTTCTGTTAAAGAAAATCCTCTTATCACTTTGTAGAGTGCTTCTGGTGTATTTTTTTAGCTATTGTAAGTAAAGCAATACTGATACTGCAGGTTAAGTGACATTGATAGGTGCTCTGATGATACTACCTTTGGTGGGAGAAGAAATGTGCTTTTCAGTAGAATTGTTTGCTGTTCTCCCAAATGTTCCACCTAAACAAGGTGGAAAAGCAAGTCAGCATCACAGACTTCAGAAGCAGTGGCAATGGCTTGAGATTTAAGTATCTACTGCCATCAACACTGTTTTGTTCTGATTGTAGAATTGTAGAATGTTAAGCGATTGGAGTGGATCTTAAAGATGATCTAGTCCCAACGCCTCCTGCCATAGACAGGGATACCTACCCCTAGACCAGGTTGCTCAAGAACTTTTCCAGCCTGGCCTTGAATGCTTCCAGAGTTGGGGCATCCACAACCTCCTTGGGCAGTCTGTTCTAGGGTCTCACCACCCTCACAGTAAAGAATTTCTGCCTCATACCTACTAAATTTCCCCTTTCATTTTGTACCCATTTTTCCTAGTTCTACCACTAGAGTTCCTGACAATAAGTCCTTTTCTGGCTTCCCTGCAGGCCCCCTTCAGATACTGGGAGTTTGCTGTGAGGTCTCCATGCAACCTTCTCTTTTCCAGGTGAACAGCCCCAACTTTCCCAGCCCATCCTCATAGGAGAGGTGCTCCAGCTGCCTAATCATCTTTGTGGCCCTTGTCTGGATTTGTGTCAACAGGTCCCTGTTCTTTTTATGTTGGGGGTCCCAGAGCTGAATGCAGTGTCTCAGGTGTGATCTCCCAAGAGCAGGGGGAAAGAATCGCCTCCTCTGACCTGCTGACCACGCTCCTTTTGGTGCAGCCCAGGATTCTGTTTGGCTTTTGGGGCTGTGAGTGCACACTGCTGGCTCGTGTTGACTTTTTCATCAGCCATCACCCCTAAGTCTTTCTCCCCAAGCCTGCTCTCAATCACTTGTCTGTGCAACCTGTAGGTGAGAAACTGGATTATTCCATTCTTGGCACTGGACCTTTTTTGTCCTGGTATCTTCCTTAGCTGTAGTCTGGCTGTGCCAATACCTTTTAACCTATTATGATACCAAGGTTGTCTGAAGAACCCTTGAGTGTGCTCTGAAACAGTTGAAGACAAACAATGCTTCTCTGTCTGATTTTCTGTACTGTACATTAGCAATGCCAGGCCTGCTCTCATGGAATGCTTCTGGCTGTAGCACAGTGCCACCAAGCGTGTGGCACTTGGTGCCTGTTGCTAGTGTTAGGTCTTGTTCAGTGTATTGCTATCCAAGCTGTTGCTGCTTGCTACAGGAACTTAAATTTTAACAAACTCTTTGAAAGCAAATGTGCTACATCATAGCTTAATTTCTCTTGCTCAGACTTTGCCTGCAGGTGGGTTATTCTGTGCCTGTCCTATTGCTTTGGATGGGCAGAGCTGAGTTCAGTAAACCTACATGACTCTAGTAACATGCCTAAACTATGAGAAACTTCTCTCATTCAAAATTCCTCAGAATTCTACTGAAAATTTGTTCTTTACCTTTCCATGTTGTATTTTTCTGTACTTTTATTTTGAGCCATGGTCATAATCTTTTGCTCTCCTCACTTCTAAGTGGTACCTTTGCTTACCTGTTGAGTCAAGGGGGAACTTTGGAGAGAGTTCCTTTATGTCTTGATTATGGATGTTGCTGGTAAAAGTGTTAGGCTCCTTTTTCTTTACATCTGTTGAAATGTAACATTAATGTATTTCATAGTGATGTAGACTTAGGCCTTTTGTATCTTGACTGGTATTTACTTAGGCTGTGGTTCCTCTTGAATGTTTAAACATTGGTGTGCTGTGTGCAAGCATTAACCTACTCAGCAATCTGTGGCTGAATGTAACACTAGGATTAAAATTGCCAATAGTAAATGAAGTGTGAAATATCTTAAGGATTTAGTCCTGTAAGTTTTGGGAAGGTTCAGCTTTATCTTTCAATTATTAGAATTTTAAGATTCTTTGCTTATTTGTAGTTCACTGATTGCTTTGAGAAGGAGGAAAATCTTTAGACTGTAGGTGGATTGCTTTTTTGAAGCTGTCTAAAGCTTCACTGAACTTCATCCTTCTCAAGCTCTTCACCTTGTGTAACTATGAATATGCTGTCTTTACAGTCTTCAAGATCCAGAGGAGGCACGGGACCAATTTCATCTGGCCAGACTGAACTGCAAGAAATTTGCTTTTGTGCATGTGGCTTTTGCACAGTTTGAGCTATCACAAGGTGTGTTAAAAAACAAACAAACAAAAAAAAAAACCCACAAAAAAACCACCAAACCCAACAACTTGCTTGGTGTTGCTGTTCTGTGTTGTTCTCAGTTTGGTTGTTTTAAACTTCTGCTCCCTTACATAATTTGTAAGGAAACAATAAGTATTAAATCAGAAAGAAAAAAACCTGGATTTTTTTCTTTGATTGAAATTTACTGAGAACATGTGTTCACTCTTAAAATGAAAATATACACACAATTCATTGGGTTTTTTTTTTTTTAGAAATAACTTTCAAACCAGGTGAAAATTGTTAATAGCTTCTACTTTTCTAATTTAGATCTTGCAGTGGAAGGCTTTTGAGTAAGGCTCTTGCTTTGAAAAGTGATGCTCAAATACTTTGCTTGCTTGTGGAGGAAATTCTGTCTTCTTCCAAACAGCATGTATAGACTATGTTTTTTATTAAACCAAAATACACTGTCAATATGCTATTTGGTTGCCCCTGGTACTCGATAGCAATGCTGTGTTGGCTGCCCATAAGCTTGTATTTTTGGGTGTCTCTTCTTTGGTTTCCATGGGTGATTTGACCAACAATCTATGTCACCCTGTTTATTTCTTCCTTTGACAGTTTGCTCTGTACAGAAAGGCAAGCTCATTCCATGAAAGCTGTTTTTTCTTATTTAAATGGAAAGGACTTGATGGATATATTTTGAGTTTTGTGATTTGTTTTCCTTCATGGTTTTTTCAGTATTGTGCAAGTTTTTGTATACTGCCTAGTAGGAGAAATTCTCCCCAAACTTAGCTACACTAAATCTGTCTATTCTACGCCCTAAATTCCAAATACATTTTATTAGTTATTCCTTTCTTCACTTCTGTTTATTTTCCACTGATAGTGGTTTTGTCTATACATTTTTGCTCCAGTACTACTATTTAACTGTAATTTAGGATACAGTTTAGATGTTCAAAGTGTGGGGCATGAGGCAGAGCCATTTTGTTAGTCAATAAGTAGATACTCATTTGTCTCCTCAGATTTCCCAGTTTTTCTTAACTGATAAGCTAATTGGTAATGGAGCAGGAAAGGCTGTGAACCACCCCCCACTCAGAAGTATGTGCTATGTAAAATAATTGACAGTGGAAGTTTTATGAATGACTCCTGTACAGGGTGGGGAAAAGAAGACAAAAATCTGTGTTTGTGTCTTGAAATTACACAGTTTCTGTGTTATGCATAAGTCAAGTTATCTGACCAGTCTTGTACTAATATAAACTTGTTGGTATTGAATTTCTAAACAGTAGTAAAAAGAAGCTAATAATTTATTTACTGAGCACTGGATGTTTATTTAAACAGATAATTAAACACTAATACTGCAATAACAAAGATATTGTTAAATAAGTGTAACAATACCTATTGTGTAATTTAATAAAGTGTAGAAATGTTGCTACAGGTTACCAATGACTAAATTAATCCTGTAGCTATGGGATGTGTTCATGCAATAGTTTCTTACTTTGACAGCAAGTAATCAACCTAAAATGAAGTCCTAATCCCAAAGCAAATAAGCCAGTTATGATCGGCTTTGTTCTATCTGCAGTGTGCTCTCTGATTTGGATCTGTTACCCTTGAGCTGATCTAGGTGTCCTTTGGTAATGTGTATGGAGCTACAGTATCCCTGCTGGGTGCTTCAAAGAGGATTAGTGGAACATGTGAGTTGTATATTGTTACTTAAGAGTGCTGTTCCTTTTTCACTGTGTCCACTTAGACCAGAGGCAAAGGAGGAGGGTAGTGCTTTGTTACTTTTTCATCCCAGTGATTTCAGCAGTGCTTGGCACACCTGTCAGTATTTCCTTTTGCATTAAGAAGAAAAAGTTAATTGCATGTTCTCTTCCTTAGCTCACAGTTTTGCTCAAGATAAAAGCTCAAGTTGAAATTGTGAAATTAGACTTGGCAAATTGATGTTGATTTCTTAATAATTGAATATCAGTGACCTGGAAATGGAGTGACACAATAAAGGTGCCATTCTGTTTTTGTGGCTTTTTTTTTTTTTTCTTAAATACTGACTACAATTTCATTTAAATACCTCAGATGAGGAGCTCTCTTTATTTGGGTACCTTGGGTGGTGTACTTGAAGATAATTTGCTGTGAATTGGTCAGAACTCATGACTGTTGATAAAACTCTGCTCTTGGTTTTTTCAAATCTTATGCCAAGGTGGTTGGTTCAGGCTTTTAGTATGTGATGGACTGATTGAAATTCAGAAATACTTCTGGCTTTACTTTTTATCTTGGATCCTCATCTGTTAAAGAGGATGAAGCAGTTAATTTTTCACATACATGTTTTGGTGTCATGCTCTTTCTTACTCAACGAGGCACATAATACTAGGAAGAATTACTTTCGAGTAGCAGGTCTTATTGAAGCAATGTGTGGTTACTAAATATAGCCAAAGGTAGAATCACAGAATGCTGTTTAAGGATTCTTAAAGCCTATCCACTTGCTAATGATTTGGAGAAAAAACAGTATTTGACTATATGGTTAAAAACCAAATTCTAACAAATTAGCACGAAATTGATTTAAATGAAATTATAGGTCGTCTAATTTTGGTGTTTCCTTGCTCCAGTGTCTGACATCATCCATTTAATATTCTTATAATAGGTTACTTAAAGCATAAGTTCCTGATACCTACACTACACTTCCACCAGCCTGAGCTACTGGCAACACTGATGTCTAACTTAATTTACAAAAGGAGTTTTGAGTGCTGTGGACATATTGCTCTTAATATACCTTTATATGTTTTAAGGAATATACTTATATATATGTGGCATGTATGTAAGAACAAAGTGGTTTATGTTTTGCTGCTTTGGAATGGAAGAAGAGCATTTGGGATTTCAGGGGCTTTGACAGCTGTAGCAAAACATTGCATCATTTTGCCCAGATGCTCTTTAAACTGAGGAAAGTATCATGGTTACAGTACACTTTTTTCGTTATTTGACTTTACTTTTTCTAATAGATGCCTGTGTACCTGTTGATGTATGTAAATTGACTGCTTCAATATGTTTTGTTAAAGCACTCCCTTTTCTATCCCAGCTCTCTTCAAAGTTACCTGTTTATGGCATTTAGTAATGTCTAAACCTGCAATGAAAAAATATCCTTGCTTTTCTCTCCTCTTTTCTTAACTGTAATGCTGTCCAGAGTAGTGATGTTTTACTTAACAACATCTGGGTTTAAATTTGGTTTTTATTAAGTGCATTTACAGATGTTTATAATACATGCATAATAAAATTTTTATCTGGTCAGATCTGAATGGAAGTTCATAAAGGTCATGTTTCCTTGCTGATACTACAGAAAAAATGTATTTTGGAATGTGTTGTATTTTCTTACAGTTCCTATAACATTATAAAATATGCATTCTCAGTGTTTTTTTGACTTGGTATTCGACTTAATGTGAAAAATTGACTTGTGTGATTCACTTCTAACTATTTCTGGGCAGTTTCCTTAAATGGCAATGTAAGGGGAAAAGTCCCTAATGAACAATGGCTTCATAGAAGGATGCAAAGTGAATATAAGACAACATGAATGTAACCATCTCCTTAAAAAAATACTGTCCTAGTGTAATTGGTTTTTTTACTTCTGTGATTTCTAACTCTGTTTCTTACTACTTAGCAAATGAGAAGAAGTGTAAGCAGATCCTTCAGAAAGCTGTGGAGTGCTCTGCTGTTCCCCTGGAACTGTTGGAAACTGCTCTGCAAAACTTTCATTTGAAAAAAAAGCAGTTACTTTCAGATGAGGAGAAGGAGAACTTTGCAGGTAATTGCAGTTTCTTAAAATACTGGTTGAGTTTATGCATAATGTGATTCTGGATTGGAAAAAAAGTCACTGGTGTTTGTCCCCTCCAGATACAAACTCAGAATCTCTATTGTCCAATAAACAGATATATTTATCTATATTATGAATCTTATTCCTTCAGTGCTTGTTTTCATCTTCAGTGCAGTGACTGTAGTTTGCAGGAGTTGTGGGATGGTAGATTCCGTAATTCTGCAGAGGGTGTTCCTCTGACTGTCATCAGGCATTTGTAGTTTGTAATAGAGACTTACAGCTGGAAGTGTGAAGTAAGAGCTACTGTTGGTTGAGAAGAATTAGAACTGAAACATACAGACTACGCTATACATATATAGGTTGCTTCGAGGTATATCTTGGGACAGACTGGGGAAGCCTTGACAGTCATTTCAGTGAAGTCAAATCTAGGAAAAATAATCCATTTCAACTTTATTTTACAGATGGACAAAACCTGTCTATCAGTACAAAACTGAAGCGCTTGGCTGTATCGTAAATCCTAAGTGATCCTTATTGCTGGGTATATAACTTCAAAAATGAAACAGTTATTTCTTGAAGTTTTCAATAGATAAATTCATTTGGAGTGGAATTGAACAAAAAATATGGTTGACTTCAGGATTGAAGTGTGTGCAGCTAACCATTTCAAGAGTGATGTCTAGGACTTCCATATTTTTTCATTTTATAAGGACAGAATTAATGTAAAATAGGTCTGATTTAATTTCCTTATCTTCAGGAATGGTGTTTGAGATTTGCCTGGCACCTATTGAATCAACCTTTGAGTGAAACACTAGCTGGGGGTGAACACTTTTAATAGTATTCAGCTATGGCATTAATTTTTAATGAACTTTATTTTCTGTCTTATTCTGTTTACCATTTATCATCATGGATATAGGCATCGTAAGTGCCACTGCTGATGTACTGGGCCACAGGAGAATGTCTTGTAGAGTATCAATATCCTTCATGGATTGTACAGTTTCTCGCTGACATTGACTTGCTGCTGCAGAGCAAAGGCAATACCTGTGAGAATGCATGGCAAAACCCTGCCTGCCAGTTAGGAAGCAGTGAACTTTTGGGGCAAGAGTAGGCTCATTTATTTTTTCATATATATGAGTTTGTAATTAGGTATTTAAAAAATGCTAACTATTAATTCAGTTATTTAAAGATTAAAGTTTAAAAGGTAAATAACACCAGACTTGAAATATCTCAAACTCTGGGACATGCATGGCCTAAATCACTGAATTTGGCTTTAAATGAATTTGTATGGCCCTCTGGAACAGCAGAGGCTATTTTAGTGTATTAGCATTTAGCTCTTTTCTGTTTTGTATTTCCATTTGAAGAGCTGCTTTTGAAAGTTTTTTTATTTGGAAATATGAATGCTGTATATGTAAATGCATTTGTTCACAGCTTCAAAAGATTGCTTTTGACAGTTGCGTGCAGTTTGTGTTGTGATGCAAATATAAACCATGCATCAAGTCTAGAAACCTTTAATTCCTTCTTCTCTTTCATTCATGCACAGCAATCTAAAGTATTTGACATACCAACTGCAATCAAACACAGTTGGGAAAAAGTAATTTAGTATTTAAGAAAGGTAGATCACAGAATCATGTTAGAATCATTTTGGTTGGAAAAGACCCTTAGGTCGTGGCGTTCAGCTGTGCTCAGGACTATCATGAGAAGCAGATAGGCTATCTCAGACTGTGAAGAAATGAAAGTATTGTAGATCACCAGCTGGATGTGAGAGTCCAGTGGCAGGCTTGGTGGTAAAAAAAAAAAACAACTTTGTTTAGAAAAAGTGTGGGAAGCATTCGTGAGATGATGATGGTCCTGGGTCCCTAATAAAACTACATTGTGCATTGAAGCCCTTTTTTATTTAAATGAGTAGTTAAGTCTATTGGCATAAGTAGTTTATAAAACATTAGGTATTAAAAATAAGCAATACCTCACTGTTCATCTGCCAGAAGTCTGACTTCTGGCTGAAAGTAGAAGGGGAATATGGGAGAATTCAAAAGAAAAGTAAAATTTGTTTTAATGAACTGATACAAATTTAAAAATGCTGAGATAAATACTATATTAAAAAGTCCTTAAATTGTGATTTCTTGGAATGCTGTGGATGGCCATGAATTTTGTTGGTGAAGCAGATAATTTCCTATACTGGTGGAACACAAGGCCTATGTGATGTAGAAGATATTATATAATATCTTAGAATTGTTGTGTGGTTTGGGTTGGAAGAGACATTGAAGATCATCTAGTTCTGAGCCCCTGCTATGGGGCAGGAATACTTTCCACTAGATCAGGTTGCTCAAAGCACCATTCAACCTGGCTTTTGAACACTTCCTGTTGTCTTTGGTGTTCTTTTTTTTTAATATGTTCTTTGGTGTCTGTCTTTTTAAAAAAAAAAATCTTGTAGCATGGAAGAGATCTTAATCAAAATAACCAGATATTAATTTGAATTCTTTAAAAAGGGTTTGTCAGGAAAATAGTTGAGTTCAAGAGATTATTGTTTCTCTGAAGGTGCTTAAAATAGCTTGTATTCCTCATTGTTCCCTAAATGAAGAATTAAACTGTGTTGTAACATGTGAATGTGTGTTCATTAAGGTGCTGATATATTTTCATTAGTGTATTCTGAGTTCTTGTGGTTTCCTAATTTCTGAGAAATGTCCTTCCCTGTAAAAAATAATGTGGAAGACAGTGTTGTTCTGAACTGTTTATTTGTGGATTTGAGGTTCTAGAATGACTTTACAAATAATTTGATTTCTGGTTCTGCTTACCATAAAGTATATCTGAAATATATGCCTTAACAAAGTTTATTAAGTTGACTTGACACTTCATTTTAAGATTAATGTACAACTTCAGAAAATTTTTGCCAAATCTCAATAATCAAGCAAGATTCTATACTGGATTAAGATGGGGCTGCTGAATGAGTTGTTTGCTATTGCCTGCCTTGATATTCCCTGACCTGTCACAGCTTGTATGACCATTCTCAAATTTGCTCTCAGTGAAGTCAGCTGGTTTAATTTAGCCCAGTTAATTGCTTAGAATGATTCAGTTGAATTTGTCTGATATGATCTGAATGATTCTAACTATTTTTGCTACAGTATCAAGTGCACAGGAGTCTGGACTTCAGAATATAGGTGGAAATCACAGAAGCATAAAAAGGAGCGATTCTAGTGAAAATTCTTCTACTGTTACCAGATTTTTAATTAGGTAATGTCTTAATTTCTTATTTAATGTCTTACAGCATCATTTAAACCAAAACCAAACACATACACTACAGTGTCATGTTTTGTTTTGTGGGTTTTTTTTTTTTGTTTGAGTTTGTTTTTTCCTTCAGGGAAGAGAAGTCACAGGAACTGGGTGCCCTAGTTAATTACCACAATCCATTGAGACCACTAAACAAATCTAACCAGGTAAAACAAGTAACATTTTCTTAAAAATCCTAAACTCTTTATTCTGCTTTACACACCTGATAACTTCGACTTTGCTCTTAGATTTGCCAATTTGGGAGGGTTCCTGTTGCCCTACTATCTGATGATGGTGATGACATGGAGGATTCAGATGTCCCACTCACGGCTAGTGTTACTAAGAGGTATGATTATTGGGTTTACCTACAGCACAACAGATCTTAATACTCCTTTTCAGTGGTGCTTTTATTGGATAGTGGGAATGTCAGATGTTAATGTTAAATTTGACCTGAAGGTTTGGGACAAATAATCATTATAGGTGCAACCGGTACTGCAGTAACCTACTTCTGATCCTACTACTCAGATTCTTTGTATGAAAGCATGTAAACATAAATTTCTTGTTCTGGCTATTCAGTAAGCTCAAAAGGAACGGAAATTAAGGCCAAAATAAATTTTGTTCAAAATATCTTTACTTTTATGTAGTCCAGTTTTTAAAATTAGAGATAAGGTAGTCTCATAACTTCCAAAATATTTTAAAATCCTCATCTTATAGGACTTCTTTGTATTGTTTCTCACTCTGCTGTCTGAGTGGACCTGCTTTTCTCTATATTTGAAGCTTGTAGTCAAAAGTCTTCTCACAACTACTTTTCTCATCTCATTTACAATAAAAGCCGTCACCACACTGTGTGTTGGCATATGATGTAATTAACAATATTACTTCAATAGGCAAATGTCCAGCTCCAAACAAACAGCCTTCGTTGCACCTTTTCCACCATCAGAACCAAAATCTAGTGGGCATGATTCATACAGCCTGGGAGATTTGCAGGTAACTTAAATATTTTTTAAATACATAAAAGAAACTTGATCTATCCTATGGTATTAGTAAGAAAGATAAAAACTTTTTCAATTCAAGAAAGAAATAATGTAGGGTTTCCCTTTAATTATTTGTGGATAGAAACATACATTGTGGCTTTTAAACTTGAAAATTGTTATGCATAATTGGGCATTAAAAAAGAGCTTTTTCTGAACAGTACATCTGAGCAATGGGAGTGGTGTTAGAAATACAGTGAATGAAGAGGGGATAAACAGATTTCGGTTTGACTACAGGACCTCTTTCAGCTGTAGTCATGAATTTTAACATGGGAAGTACTCTATTTAATGAAGTCTATTCAACTAAGTTAAAGTGCTCTATGGAGCCATGAATTACAGCTTTTGATAGAGATTGGTTTTCAGCTGTGTCTTACATTTTCATGTCCCCATCCCCTAAAAGAAAATTCCAGAATAGAAAGCATTTAGGTGTCTTTATTATAGAAACTGGATTATGAAATTCAGTGTTTATGTATTTGAAAATAGCATCAGTAATACTTGTCTGTGTAACCTGCACTCTTCCCTGAAGCATGTTTGATTTGTGGTGCATCTGCCATTTAATTACTGTAAGGAAATGTCTTTTGGATACTACTCTTGAGTTTTGCTTTGATTCTTTAAGATGCTTTTTATGTTCTTTAGTCCTTACAAGAAAAAATGGCTTTACAGTTGCAGATGTTGGATAAGGGCAGCTCAGAAACAGCTACCAATTCAACTGTAACTCTCAAAACCAAAGTGGATACAAGTCTTGTGACGAAAAAAGAAGGTAACTATTAATGTCATGTCTGAGTAGTTTGAAACAGAAAAAACATTGAAAGTGTGCTTTTTAAATGTGTTTATTTTTAAAAAATGTGTTGCTAAATAAAATGTTTTCCAAAAAGCAGAAGTTGGTCTGATTGGATTTGGGGAGTGGTTAAATAAAATTTGGCTTTTATGTGGTATCTTTGATAGTTGTGGGAAAAAAAGAAGCCCCAAAACCCACAAAAGTCTCAACTGTGACAATATCCAAAACTGTGAAGTGCTGGGATGGAAGTAAAATATCAAGTATAGTGCTAATTCATTATGTTCTTACCTCTTGAAATACGTGCAACAAATAGGCTTTGAAATAGCAATGGTGGGAGATTTGCCAGCCTGAGAGTAGAAAAATATTGCCAGTTTTTCAAGTAACAGTATTAGTTTATACCAAAGGACAAAAGGTAGCTGTTGATGGAGAGAAATTCAAATGAAAGACTATAAATTTCTTGAAGCCTCCATTTTTAGGGTTTTTTTTGAGACCAATTATAGTGGTTTGCTTCTCCTATGCTCCTTTTTTTCCTGTCATGCAAAAAGTCCTGGATAATTTCTACCTTTGTTTTCCTATATTCATTGCAATATAATTTAACTTGTATTGCTGGAATCCTTTTGTGTGAATGACACTTGTACTAAATAAATGTGTACATTTACAGTATTAAACTTCAGTGTCAATCAAATACGCTGTTACACTTTGTATTGCTTTAAATGCTTTGGATTAAACATGGGTTTTAGCCTTAAGTATACTGTCATTTTTAGAATTATCCTTTAAAGAAATTTAAGGTTTTGCTATCATTTGAATGGCTGGGATTTTTACTGTATTATTAACATACTTTTGGAGATTGGTTTCTAAAGTTCTTTTAAGAACTGTCAGTTTTGGTGTATTTCAGAAATAAATACTTCAGTAAATGTTGAGTTATCAATACATGGATTTTGACTGTTGTGTGAAGTCACCTAGAAATAGGGATGGCATGAGATTATGTTGTGTCTTCCTGGAAAATGTTATAACCAGCTTGGATTTATAGCAAGGATTTCAGGGCCAGTAAAATCTAGAAGGTTGCTACTAATCATTTACCAACATCATGGAATATGGAGTATGTGTACTAACCTCTTGTGGTTACTTGCAATTTTAGTGTTTTCATCAGAAAACTATTTCCAC
>NW_008239767.1:1519260-1543909 GCF_000691975.1 Corvus brachyrhynchos
AGAGTTGAATTTAAGATTATATAGGTACATATGTATTATAGGAAAGAAAACATTTCAGTTGAAAAATGGTGATTTTTTGACTTCAGTGTCCCCTTAGCCCCTCAGTGAAACCTTTCCCACTGACTTGCATTGGGGACAGTTTGGGTTTCAGGTCATACTTTCCCTGTTCATGCTGCATTCCAGTTTTTAGGTGAGATGCTGGTTGACATAGTTCAATCCTTCAGCAGCTGAATTGCATTAAGCTGCTCAGCATGGGATGCTGCTTTCTAGTAATTTTAAAGGAGAACTTCAAGCATGTGAAGGAACACTCTTAAGCTGTGCTTTTTGCAGCCTGCACTGCCACATCCCACCAGTTCACTCTTGTACTACCTGTGCAAAAGTAACCAGGGGACAGAGTGCCAAGTCCCTTTAGGCCTCTGGTTTCAGTCATTACGCTGGGTTATAGGTTGCCTATTGTCACAGACAACAGATTTTTAGTTTGGAGTCTTGTAATAAGCTTATCTTCAATGCTTTATAAACCTGCTCAACATCCCAAGATGTTGTAGTATAATTTATAAACATACTCTTATTCTGTGTTGATGAAGGAAACAGTTGCATCTCTGTTATTGTTACAGTCATATCTTAAGATTTTGAAGAAAGTTGCTATGTTACTACACTGAATTGAATATGGAGCCTGAAGATTACATTAATGTCTTTTAAGGCCTAATTCCAATAAATCAACTGTTTGTTTAGTCTGATGTAGAAAATGAGGTAAAATTATTCTAGAAACTTTTCAAGTATTGAATATTGTATCCTTTTACTAATCTGTGGTTTTGGGTTTTTTTGTTTGGTTTTTTTTTTTTTTTCCCCAGAAAATAAAGTTCAGCATCAGGAGCTGAAGATGCCAGAGCCCAGGAGTCTGGAAAGTCAACAGCAACAATCTAGTTTTGGTGAAAGCTATAGAAAGCAGTTGGAGCAGATTAAACTAAACTGTGTTAGTGCCAGAAAAAAATGGCCAACTCAAGAAGTGTCACAGAAAAGCTGCTATGGAGAGGTAAAGTAACACGAACATGTACTGCATGTGTGCTAGCAGCAGCCTTCTCATGTTGAAGAAAATATTTGTGCTCTTACTTGTGTGATAGAATATCTTGCCTTACCCTTTGTAGGGAAAACAAATGAACCTTGAACAGTCTGGTCATCCTGTTTCAAGGCAATTATCGCCACCAGATGCTGTTGCTAAGAAAAGTGACCCATCACATGTTTATGGAACACCAAGCACCACATCTAATGATTATATGGCCTGGTAAGCCTACTATAAGATGGTAGTTGATCTCTGGAAAGACTTAAGCAGATTTTTACAGGGTTTCTTACATTTTTCTGTTCAGATAGGAAACATTCCAAGTGCTTCTGTAAAGTGCCTGACTTTGAGATTCAGATTGCATTTAGGGACCTTTGCCTTTTCTGTCAACTTTTCAGCATTTGAATGTTTACTATCAAATAAATAAGTCCTTAGTACAGCATTTACCTTTTTTGCTGATCCCTGCTACATGACATTTTCTTTTAGATAACTCTTTTTTGTGACTGACAGGCTTTTTAGATCAATAACTGTGTATCAGCTTAGTTCCTATGATGCAAGTGTCTGAGGTAAAGTACTTTTAAAAGTACTTCAAGAAATCCAGAGGCTTGCAGAATTAAGCACTTAAGTTAGGAAATGATAGCATTTGTTTTTCCATGTGACCTTAAATTAGGCATAAACCCCTATGCCTGTGTTGGCAAATCTTTCTAATTGTGTGATTATTTATTGTTTTCATAAGTCTCTAGGATGAATCATATAGGTCAAGGTTGTATGCTGAGTAAGCACTGTTCCATAGGTAGGACCTATGTCTCTTTAGCTGTAGAATTCAGAATATATATAGGGAATGAATTTTTTGAACATCAATTGATGAAGGAATTTGATAATAGTCCTTGATTAAATTCTCATTACTTAGTTTGTATGTACATGGTAAATATGCAGAATTGCTGAGTGCTTCTGTATTCTGTGGGAACCATGCTTTTGACTGGTTTTGTCCTTTATTTTTTTTTAACTTCTGTGATTTTACTCTACCAAATAAATCCTAGGTGTATACATTCTTTTCCAGTTCTGATCTTGGCATTAGTTTCTGTAAACAGTGGGAAAAAATAAAGTATCTTCAGCAATATAGCTAAATAGATGGTAGACACCTCAACAGAACAAATAAAAAAAAATTTGATTTTTTGCAAACTTCAGTTTTCTTAAATCCATGATCTTTCCGCTCATACACAGTATAGCCAAAACTCTTAATGGCAATAGTGAGGGTTTTTGAAGTTGTCTGTCTCAGTATGCTTACTTGAAAAAATAGGTAATCTAAGAAGTTTTTGAATAAATAAGCTGGGGAAAAGTAACTGTCTCAAACTCTTGTAGTCAGCTCTTCTAGCTTTATAGTTCTTTCACTTTCCAATTGCTGGGAAGTGCCAGGTAGTGTCTGAAGATAGGGAGTTAGTGTTTTAAAAAGTATTTTCTAAGTATGTTGTAGTTTCAGTGTATTTCTAAAAGGACTTCTAAATCAAGAAGTTGGGGTCTTTATAATGCTAATTATTGAATGAAGTGGAGGCTAGCTTTCAAGAAATATTGAAGATTTCAACTTTGTTGTTAAAGTAATCTTAAAAACATACAACTAATGCAAATATTGTTCATATTTTTGTTAGTTTCAACACACCAGTTGTAAAGGACAAGCTTCTACCAGGATGTCAAATTTCTACTCCCTACAGCCAGTTCCCATATTATTTACCACATACTCCAGCAACTCCATTTCAAAATCAAATTGGCTTGCAGGTAACAATTTTGTCGTTTTTTCAGTACATATGTTCACTGGGAACTACTTTAGGTAAAATAAATGTGTGTATATACTTTTCTAATCTGAAGTTACTGTTCATATTCCTGGATCAGTAATGGAAAGTAGTCTATTATTCCCAAAATAACTTTCTTCATGTGTATGTCTGAATTTAGATTAAATTACTCAGGTGTTGAAAAATCAGTTCAGTTTTGTCAAAGTGCTGGAGCCTTTGTCTGCAACCTAAGCCTTTTCAGATCCTACTTAATGACAGAGGAAAGAACTAGAGTCTGTTTTTGTTCTGCAGTGCTTTTACAGTGGTACTACCCACTCTATAGTGCATTACCAATAAAGAGAAGCAGTGTGTGTTGAAAACCATGAGTTTGAGGGAGGTAAAAGATTGCATTTCTACTCCATTTTTGTTAGATTTCACAAATTTTGATACATTTGTTGTGGCCTGACATCATGTAAAAATGTTATCTTAGATGTGTTGCACATTCAGGTAGGAACCTTCCCAACTGTACATAAAACTGAGGGATAGGTTTAAGCTTCCTACCAGAGGATAAGAATTAATAAATCAAATTTGAGGCCTTTCTATGGCTTGGTCTAGCAGACAAGGGCAATGCAGTCAGTTTTAACTTCGCAGTACTGAAGTCTTCTAGCTAGTAATTAGCTTCAAATAAAATGGTAGGTGACTTCATTACAGCTCTTAAGTTGCATGCTGGGACTGAAAGTCTGTTAGATAATACAGTTTCTGACTAAAAAGAGGGAGGTGTCCCAAATGATCTGGGGAGCCTTGTTAAAGAACACCCTTCTGTTGATTTCCGGTATGAAGAGCATTGGCACCTTTTACAAGAGTTCCATGATGTTACATACCAAATGGTGATCAGTGTCTGGGGATCTAGCTTTCATTTGAAGTTTCTTTACTGTTTGTAAACAACTTTTATTGTCTTCAGAAAGAGCAAGGCAACTTAAAGCATTTTAACTCTACAAGAAGTAGAGCTCTCTTAAGTTCTGTTGCACATACCAATATTTATTTCTTAACCTTTTCTGTGTGTACACAGGTTCCAGCTTCTATACCTTCACATGAATGCCTTGCCATCAATGGCAGAGTTTATACAGTATTAAAGCAAATAGGTAGTGGAGGCTCGAGTAAGGTAAGGTGCTCCTTTATCCTTTTAGGCAGTCACTAATTTACACAGTAGTAGTTCTATGTAAATACATGTTGAAATCATCTAATGAGTGCCTAGTGTTAGCATGTTCACAATGTTTGACCCAGGGAATCTAGAACTGGTTTAGTGCTATGCTTAGACCTTTTGCTCTTGAAGATAATTTCTATGGTAGAGTAAGCATTAAAATTCCTGATAGAATCAGCTCTTCTGTTGTGAGAGATGCATTGCCTTGTGTACATGCTAATGTGAGAGGCTGTCGTTTAGAGCAGTGTGATTTACATTGTTGGGAAATGGGTGACTTGTAAAGTTGGTTGAGAGTTCGTGAAGGAGACAGACCATCTCTTAAGACTTCTGTAACTTGTGTGAGAAGCAGAGTTGTAGCTATGTTTGAAGGGCTGAGTGAGCTGGTTTTTGTATGGAAATTTGGGGTCATGGGAAGTTGGGAAACAATTTTGCAATCTCTTGGTTTTGTTATAGTTCCGTATTTTCTTGACAGCATAAGCAGTTTGGCTGGATGTTGTGGGGGATTATGTTAAAGGCCTTACAGAAGTCCTGATAGATGACATCTGTATCTCTTCCACTGATGTAGTCCCTCCAACACAGAAGGCCACTGGGATGGTCAGACAGACTTGCACTTGGTGAAGCAGTGCTGGCTCTCAAATCACCTGCCTGTTCTCCATGTGTCTTAGCATAGCTTCTAGGAGGATGTGTTCTTAGGACAGCTAATTTAACTACTTAAAGAGGTCTTTCCCATTGTGAATCTGTGCCTAATCATTGCATTTCAGTAGTACCCAGTAGGATATTCTCTGTAATTTTTCCAGCAACTGAGGTTAGGATAACAGGTTTGTAGTTTCCTGGGTCTTCCCTCCAACCCTTCCTGTCAATTGGAATAACATTAGCCACCTGCCAGTCAGCAGGGACCTCCAGAAAGAAGAGCTCCCTGTGTTGCCAGTATACAGTTGTAGAATGAGGTGGGATGGCAGGGACCTCTGTGTGTCACTTTCTCACAGTCAGCTTAAAACAAGGCCAAAATAGTCTGTTATTGATGGGTTTGTGTTTGAGTATTGTCAAGGATGGAGATTTCATAGCCTATCTGGACAAGTGGTTTTCCTGTTGGACTATGTGACAACACGGAAAATATCCAATTGTAATTTTCCTTGTTGTTAGCTATGTCTGTTACATCTCATACTTTGATTCAAGCGGAGTCTGTCATACCTTCCCTTTAAATAGGTGAAGACAGCAATAGGATTTCCTGCAGCCCTCTCATTTTAAGACTGAATGGACTTTGTGCTCTTAACCTCTTCTCATATGCCATGTGATCTAGCCTCCAAATTTTGGTTTGACATAATGTGTGAGGGCAGATCAAACCTGTGTCTCTGGGAGTGTTATTTTGTAATCTTTATCTTAGGGGCACTCCAGACTCATGATGTACTACACCTAGTGAAATACAATGTGGCACCAAGATAGCTTCTGATAAGGGTTGATTCTGTTGTAACTGGTGTCTTCCTTCTTGATTTTTGTTTTTCTTCATGCTGACTTTGCTTGAATTGTTTCTTCCTTTTGAAAAGGTAGACTTTTTTAATATTCTGGCTGAGTTGAGATGAAGGACCATAGTAAGTCAGAGCTAGGGATGAGTGAAGTTATTAACTGATACTGTTTTGCAGGTGTTTCAAGTACTGAATGACAAGAAGCAGCTGTATGCTGTCAAATATGTGAATCTAGAGGAAGCTGATCAACAGACTGTTCAGAGCTATAAGAATGAAATTGCTCATCTGAGTAAACTGCAGCAACATAGTGATAAGATCATCCGCCTTTATGGCTAGTGAGTAAATACTAATTTTATTTAACCAGTATTTCTCTATAAAAAGACATTTCCTTCACTTTTAATATACATATATTTATTTTTAGTGAAATCACTGATCAACATATCTACATGGTAATGGAGTGTGGAAATATTGATCTCAATAGCTGGCTTAAGAAGAAAAAAAAGATGGATCCATTGGAACGAAAGAGCTATTGGAAAAATATGCTGGAAGCTGTTCACACGATCCATGAATATGGTATTCTTAAATAATTATAAGTATTTGTATAGGGTATATGGCAGATAATATGGATCTGTTTTAATTTTGGACAAATTCAGAAATATATCCTCTGAGAGAAGGCAGGCCACAACCACCCCTCCCCCACCAGGTTCAGGAAAAAATAAATTTTCGTCAAAGGAAAGAAATAAAAACTATTTATTTAACAAACACACAGGAAGAAAAGGACAACGATGCTAAATAAAACCCCTTGCTCTGCTGAGAGAGACCTGGGAAAATTTTAGTGTCTTTCTGTAGATCTCTCTCTCCCCCTCCTTGGAGCTGGGTCGTGGTGGGCCCACCTCCGGGGCCTCGGTGGAAGACTCTCCCAATGTGTTCTGATGTTGAAATGTTCCAGGAAAAGAAGGAGGGAAAAAATCGAAGTCCCAGAAAAAAAGCTCTCCATCTGTCTCCGGAGAAAAAAAGCCGAAAGCTGGCTGGAAAGCAAGCAGTGTGCTTCCTCTGTTCTCTACTGCAGAAAGCAGAACACAGAGGAGTCTGTGTATCTGTGTCCTTGAAAACAAACTGTAAACTGCTTTGAAAGTTTTGCTGTTTTTTTTTTTTTTTCCCTCTCCCCTCTCAGGCTCAGTTTAAAGGCACAGAAAAGGCAAAAAATTAATTTCTGGGCATATAGCAGAGATAGGGGAAACACATCATGAAGTCACCCCAAGACATGAGGTGATACTGTTTTTAGTGTTGGTGTAATCTTAGTGGTCTTCAAAGATGGGTGTTTACTGTATTTTTTAAAAAAACAGTGAAACAAAAAACCAAGGTAAATCTTGATGCAGAGGTGTAGACTTAGATAGCTCAAGAGGGATCTACAAATATCACTATTTATGTATGTAATGCTGTTTTCTTACAACAGCCAGAAATTTTTTCTGGTTTAGGCTGTTGTATATTCCCAATTCCACTTGTTCTCTATTAGACTCAAATTTTAGCCTCTCATTCTCTCCAAAAATAGCTTTGACATTAATGACAGCTCTGTCATCTTTACTTTGACAGTGTTTCAGCTTTTTCTTAGAGTTCTTCAGGCCTTCCTCCCATCTTCATCTATGTCATTAAAGTGTATGCATGTGTATTCAGTTTGTCTGTATAGCACAAAGGGGAGGGCAGACTTGGATGTTTTCCTATATAATAATGAAGACTAGTACATATAGTAGAAAGCATCACCTATTTTCAGAACTAGTGTATTCAATAATACAGCAAACAGCAAAACCTTCTGAAATTCAGGGTACATACACACCTGTGATATTTTGAAAGAGGACACTGATTTTTGTAAAATATCAAGATGGATTGGTTGCGTAGATAATAACCAAAATTCATATTAAATTGTCCAGGTAGAGTTTGTGAGAAGTCAGTTGTGTATACTTGTCAGTAAATGGTACCTTTGATCACACTAAGCAATAGAATTCTTTTATTTTAAATACCTGCTTAGCTAATTGAAGAGAGCTACAGGCATGGACAGGCCACTGAATTGCTCCAGAGCAGCAGTTCAGTGTGGCTGTGTGCACACAGAGCTGGAGGGTCTGTCTCAAACTGAGACAAGCTGTGCAACTCAAATTGCTTGGAGCTGTTCTGGAGTACCTGCAGATTTGAATAAGTAGTAATTCTAACTGTAAACTCATGCAAGTGTTAACTGTTTAGAAAGAAATGGAAGCACTTTTATGAAATATGCAGAGATTCAGGTAAAGCCAGTCTGCACCTTCTCTCTGTGCAAGGGTTATGGGAATTGAGTAATGCTAAACTTTATGGTAGTAATTTGGATTTACTTTAAACTCTTTTTTACAGGCATTATTCACAGTGATCTGAAACCAGCAAACTTTCTGATAGTTGATGGAATGTTAAAACTAATTGACTTTGGCATTGCAAACCAAATGCAGCCAGATGTGACAAGTATCATTAAAGATTCTCAGGTGAAATACTTCTGGAAAATTCGTGTCCATTTTTCTGTGAAGTGCCATAGTATCTGCTGATAATTTTGATTATTGTAATAACCTCAATTAATACTGGAATTCTATGCTGAAGGGTTTTGTATGTGTATATGAATATTCATGTCTATTGATTTTTACATGATTTTAATGAACAGAATAATAATGGCCTTCAGCCTTAATACAAACAAACTTTCAAGATGTTTTCCAGTGTTTTGGGACAGAAATCTAAGTTTTTATTAAGTGAATTAAATTTAATGCATGCTTTACTTAAAAGAATGTTTTTACATTTTTATGGCTAGGCCGGCACAATGAATTATATGCCACCTGAAGCAATAGAAGATAGGTCTTCCTATGGAGAAAATGGCAAGCCTCGTTCTAAGGTAGTATGATCTGTTTCCTCCTATTTCCTTCATGTTAAGAAGGAAGTGTAATTCATGTATCTTCAGATTTGGTTTTTTTTCTAAATCTTCCACTGAAACTTGAACATAAGAACTTCTTGTGCCATGATGGTGGTGTGCAGAGTGGAAGGTTAAGCCTAATCTCCCTAACTACCTAAAAGCATTTGGCAGATGCTGTTTAGAAAAACGTAAGTGCTCAATTACTGAGTAAAATTGAAAGTAAAACAGATGCACAGGCTTGGGCATTGGAGGAGCTAAAAATACAGTGAAAATATCTAAACTAATAATAACCACAAATATTTTAAAATCAATTTTTATGGAGAAATACAAGAGTTCACTATGTTATCAGTGTGAATAGCATTGAACAGTATAGAGTACAGTGCAATACATGAGCCTTTTGCATATCAGAGGCTGTACTGCTGACTCATGTTACAAAAGCCTTTTGAGCATCTTACCTCCATGCTGTGCACCTCTGAAATCATCCCAGGCTAGAGTTTTCAGGGTGTATTTCTGGGAGGATCTTCGATGGAGTCAGGTGAGAGAATCATTCCTCTGTTACTTCTTGGTTTCCTGCTTTATGCTGTTTTGTTTTAGCTTTGTTCTGCCAAAAACTGGTGAAGCTCTTACAGCACTGCTTGCTGCTGTACTGCTGCATTTTAGCATTCTGCATAAATAACCATGGCTTTGAATTTTTTTCTAAAAGCAATAAAATTTGCTTTCTGATACAGGCCATTGTTAGGATGTTTGCCTAAACAAGTTATGATGATATTGTGTCATTGTCATATTTTTGAGCTCTTTAAGTGAGAGGCAGGTTTTACAAGTACTGAGTAATACCTAATAAGGTCTTTCAAAAGATGATAAAATGAAGTCTAGTATTTTAGGGCCACAAGTACAAGTTCAGTGTATCCTATTAATTTTTGTATGCCACAGAGTATTGTGTATTGTAGAAATTTTTATAACATCAACAGGGCAATGGAACATGAATGATGAGAAAAGTACTGAAGGAAAGCATTTTCACACTGGCAGTACAGTGTGTACTGTACATCACTAAATTATGTACACCTTCAATTAAGGTGTACATAATATAGTGAAAGTATTTAAAATAGGTACTTGCACATACATGAAGATTTAGTTTTTAACAGTTGAATTGAAGCATTATGTAATGATATACAATGTTTTCTTTCTAAATAGAAAATAAAATATTTTCTAAGTGGATTTCTTTTTTAAGGATGATAATTTTTTACCTTTTCTTTGCATGCAAAGTGCAGATTTGTTCTGGAGCTCAGCTCATCTAAGCAAAAATCTTACTACTGTGCTGGGAGTCAGATTCACTGCATCTTTCTCCACTTCCATCCTCTCCCCCAACAGTATAGAGTACAGTGCAATACATGAGCCTTTTGCATATCAGAGGCTGTACTGCTGACTCATGTTACAAAAGCCTTTTGAGCATCTTATGGGCCCTCCATGCTGTGCACCTCTGAAATCACCCCACGCTAGAGTTTTCATATGTGCTTCTCTTAAAGTGCTTCAGCTTCCACAGGGGAAGCGCAAAGACACCCTGCAAGTAACAGCCTAGGTGTTGTGGTTGAAATACGGATCTGAATTCTATAAACCATGGGGAATTGAATTGTGGCTTTCCACTTTGGAGACATAGCTGTGATCTCTCACTGTTTCCTGGATTTAATTAATTTAATATGCTTTTACTTGTATTTATTTTTAAATCTGAAATTAGAATCCTGCAGTTTGACTTGTTAAGGACTAACTTTACTTTTGGGTTAGTTCTTCAAGTAAGTTCATTTTCAAAAATAGTTAATAAGAATTGTTTTCTTACGGAATATCAGTGAAGGAAGCCACATCACTGTCTTAGTAGATAATGGCATGCTGCCTTAGTGATTTTGTGTAATAAAGATCTCTTATACAACAAAAACTGTACAATTACATGATAAATTGATTGAAGGGACAGTTTCTTAAGTAATATTCAATTTTTTTTTTTTAATATTAGATAAGTCCCAAAAGCGATGTATGGTCACTAGGATGCATTTTGTACTGTATGACATATGGAAGGACTCCATTTCAGCATATAACAAGTCACATCAATAAAATGCATGCTATTGTTGATCCAAGTTATGAAATAGGGTTCCCAGATATTGCTGAGAAGGATCTTCACGATGTGCTGAAGGTAACTGTCCCTTAAATTTTGAATTAAATAATGGGAATTTCTTTATTTAAAGCATATTTTCTAAAACTGAAAGAGTTGTGCTTGAGAGACTTTTTCCACAAAAAAATGCTTGCTGCTACTTGTAGTAACAGGCCTTATTCCAAAAGAAGAATGAAGCTAGAGCTACTTCATGTAGTTTCCATATTGAAGTCTCTTTTTAGCTTGATACCGACTAAGTAATTATTGAAAGCAGTTTGACTTAACTCCCTTGGTTGAACATCCGAAGTAAATACTGTTAATTCCTAGGATGATTTGTAATTTATAGGCAAAGCGTTTTTGTTTTTTCATTTGCAGCGCTGTTTAATAAGAAATCCTAAGGAAAGAATTTCTGTTTCGGAGTTGCTGGTACATCCCTATGTTCAAATTCAAAGTCATTGTCAAACAGGTACATTTATTTTAAAATACATTTTTATTAAATAGTATTTGTAACTCTGCTTTAAAAAATGCTTTACTGTTAGGTGTACTATGAGCTTGTTGGCATGACTCAATTTTGTTTGGTGCCTACATCTGCTTCAGAAAAGACTTCAATATTTTAATTCTTAAACTTCTTACAAACTGTATTGGCAGTTTTCACACTGATAATGTATACAGTTTCAGCATAACCATAAATTAACTACAGGTGTCCCAAATGCAAAAGGAACAGCAGAGGAAATGAAACGTATCCTTGGCCAGCTTGTTGGCTTGAATTCTCCCAATTCTATTTCTAGAGCTGCGAGGGTAAGTAAATTCTTTTCTGTTTTGTGCAGTAGTACTTGCTCATGCAAAGGTTAGAATGTTTGGTAGTGAAAGCTGAAACAATACATATATGAAGTCTTTAGCTATAGCTGGAAAAACATTGTGCATCTTACTGCTTTTACTTGCAAGTATGCAGAATCTCTACATTCTTCTTAATTGGAAGGATTGAAAATGATGCCAGCAATCTTTACTTTTAGCTGTTTCTTTCCTTTCCACCTCTCAGTACATCTGCTTTGCTTTTAAGCTGCCCCTAAGCTGAGGGTCTTCTAATTTAAGAACCCTCACTACGAAGAAATTATCTCAATTGATCTGTTAAGTGTGCCCACTTTTGGACTGCAACTGTTCCTGCTTTCCTGGAAGTTGCTGAACTGTTAATGCAGTGCTACGTGTAAATTAGTTCCTGTGTGTTAAAGTATTGCAGCCTCTGTTTATTGCCTGAAAGAGAAGCTTGATAAACCTTCAACTCTGTTCTTCCTACCTGTGTCTCAGAAGAAGTGATAGTGGTAAAGTATACATAAGATGTTGAGAATGCAGAGCTGCTTTCATGGTGAGGAAAGCAAATTCAGTGTGTATTAAATATAAAGGAATTTATGCTTACACTGCTAGTTGTACTTGATCTGTTTTAAATATGAGTAGTTATCCTTTTAACAATGTAATTATCCTTCTAAATAGTTATCCTTTTAACAATATGGCAATGTGGCTGTTTGTGGGCATTTGAGTATCTCATGTAAAGCTTGCATGCCCCAAGTACACAAATAACTCCCTTCTTCCAGGCTGGTGTTTCCATATTGGAGACAATAAACTTGATTTTAGATCTCTGCAACTCGTTTGTTCTCTACTGACTTGTGAAGCTCTGTAACTTTGCCCACACTGCGAAGTCAGCATGTGTATTCTTTAAGGCACTGCATTGCATTGCAGCTGGTACAACTAAGCTGTCTTAAGTGTGGTTTTATTTTTTGATTTGAGAAAGGAATTTTGGTATGGAATATTTCAGTATGTGACGATTTATTTCAAGTGGTGATGTTTGTTATATAGTTTGAATCCATGTGCAATACAACTGTGTTCACCTGAATGCCCTGTGTGTTTGTTAACTTTCAGACTTTATATGAACAGTGCAACAGTGGTAAAACTCTTGATGTATCAGCATTTGCAAAACCTGGGAGTCAAAAAACATGGACAACAAAATGATGTACTACTGCTCAGGAGGCAACAAATGTCTGGTCTGTTCAAAAAGTATTTTGTGCTGCTAGCTTTTAAAAGGACACTCAGCAAATAGTTTGCATTTTGTTATGTTCTTTGGGTTCTTCTGATAATGCTTTCCAGTCATTAAAAAGAATTTAACTGAATGCTTCTCACCGTGGGCTTTCACTCCTTGCATGCTGCTTGGGTCGAGCAATGACAATGGCTACTTGGTGATTTTGATCTGTGTTACTTACAAAGCACTACAGTGTCTGGAGTACAAAAACTTGTATGAGAGTCTTTTAGTTCTCTTGTCCCCCTGAAGCTAATATAAAAAAGTTCCCAAAAAATGCCAATTGATGTACAAGAAAAACACGAAATATCTTTTAAAACATCTCCTAAGGCATGAACAGAGTGTTATGCTGTTCTGTCTTTTGCAACAAATACCTCTTGTCCAGTTTTGACCATAACCAAGGAAATGAACACAGTATAAGCCACCAGTTACAATATTGGCAGATGCATGTAAATGTCACCCAGTTTTTGAGCTGTTCCTGTGGTTAAGTGTTATGATGGAATCATCAGTACTGTTATGAACTTACATGAATAAATGGCTCTTGTATTAAAAATGCTATTATAAGTGTAGTCTGCTGTTCAAATTTCTAAATAGTAGAAAATCCTTCAAGATTCATGATGGTAATAAATTACTAGTATTTATTTTTAAAAGCATTAATACTAAGCATTCTATAAAATGTACTGAATGTAAGAGAAGTGGATTTTACATGGTTGTTACTGGATTGGTCGAGTTTTAACTGAATTACATTCCTGGTGCAAGTGTATGTTCACACCTGCCCTCCCTTGTTTTGAATTAGCAGTGATTCTCCACATTACACAGGGAGAGTGATCAGGAGTGGGAACTATTCCTGATAAAGAGGAGGGCTGAAGCAGGGACAGAGAATGTGTGCTCACTCCAGTGTTGGAGCACACACAAGAACAGCACATCTGCTGTGTAAGTTTATCTCTCCAGGTTTGCTCTTAAGGTGTTGATCTAATTGTCATTGTATGAAACAGGGTGTGGAATCTCAATTAGTCATCTGTCAGGATGGAAGTAGTTATCCCATATTTCTAGTGAAAAAGGGTTGTTCCCCATAATGGTCTTGTTCTTGCTAATTTTTTCTTTTAAGACTTAGTGCTGCTGCTGCACAAGTTCAGTGGTATTTCAGACATAAGAAGTACATATGCTAATTGTACTCCGCCTTTTGTTTATAGTTCGTTATATAGGTGTTAAAACTTTCAAAGTTGAAGCCAATGAAGAAATTTTATTGTTCTGGACATTTCATATTCTAAACAGTATGAGAGACTGCTTATTGTATGGGAACTGGAACACTTTGGCTTTCTCTGGAGAGCAGGGGGAAAGAAGTATCAGCCTCTTCAGAGAACAGCCTGTGAAGAAAATCTTTACTCTGCAGAAATGTCTTTGAAAAGTTTCCCAAGTACGTGTCTACGTTACAGATCTTGAAAAAAAAAATCTTTGTAATTATTCTAATGTTATAATTGTTAACTTTGGCTGTTTTGCTTCTCTAGTTTGTGTTGAATATTGAGAAGCAGTGCTACATTAGTGCACAGCAATGCTACAATAGCTACAGCTATTTTTCTTTTGTAGTGTATGGTTTATCAAACCTTTCTCTTATGCCATGACTGCTGAAGAACTCACAGGAAGTATGTGGCATGAGAGGGGAGCTTATGGAAGAGCCTTGGGGCTCATGAGAGGCAGTGGGTTGTTATCAGTCATCCCTTTTAAATAACTTTGTTCCACTGCAGATGGGCAGTTGATTTATACTCCTTCCCCACCTCACTAACATGCTGCAGGATGTCTGTCTACCTTGGCAGCTGCCACTTACCAGTCTTCAATCTATTCCAGTTTTTTTTTTTTGCCTTACAGACAGCTTTCTATCTTCTCAGGTTCTGCTGGAGTCTTAAAAGTGTAAGTGAATTACAGAATCGCTGTGTGTGAACAGCTTTAAAGGACAGAAAATAGCAATTTTAAATATTGGGTAACAGGTAACTGCCAGAAGCTTTCTCAAGGTTACAAAATGTCCATCCTGCATTACTGTCACCCTCAAGGCTGCATTTCAAGACTTTGTGTATAATGGGGAGAGAAGATGGCTGGTAAAGCAGCTTATGTCTCTGTATAAGTTGTTACTGGATACATGTACAGTATAATACTGTATCAGCTAATAGTGAGATACCACCACTATATGAAGTGTACAAAGGTAAATGAGAACTCTTAAGTAAGTTCTGTTGTAATTCTTGATGGAAAAATGGGTTTGGGAACTTACTTTTGGTCCAAAAGCTCTGCTGAGCAGCTGACGCTATAAAAGAAACCTAACTGCAGAAGGGTGACTTCACTTTCCATTTATGAATGGGTATAGTATGACTCAGTCTCCAGCTCCCTCATGAGGGGAAGCAGATGGGCAGGCACTGATCTCTCCTCTCTGGTGATGGGAGCTGAGGGAATGGACTGAAGCTGTGTCAGGGAGGTTTAAGTTGGTTATCAGGAAAAGGCTCTTCACCCAGAGGCTGGCTGGGCACTGGAACAGGCTCCCCAGGGAAGTGGTCACAGCCCCAAGCCTGGTTTAAGAAGTGTTTGGACAACATTCTGTGGCATGTAGTGTGACTTTTGGGGTGTCCTTTGCAGGGCCAGGGGTTGGACTCAATGATCCTTGTGGGTCCCTTCCACCTCAGGACACTTTTTGATTCCATGATTCTATGACTCTGCCTGAACAGCTGTATGGTTAGCTGGAACTCAAACACTAAAGAGTTTTAAGTTTTGAAGGCTCTGTTCTTGTAGTGAGTCTTTTTGTGACAACACCTATAATTGAGTCCTTGACAAGTACAAGAAAAGGAAGCTGTTTATATATAACTGCTCTAAGGACACTTGACCAAGGAACAAGAAACATCTATCCACAGATCCATCACTGTGATGCTGGAGGAGTCAAACTCTTTTCTCATATAGTCTTGTGGAAGGCACTCTTAAGCTGCTACTGCTGTACACGTGTAGCTGTGCAGGAGGGAAATGTTTAAATCCCAAACAGTAGAGAGTGCTGAGCAGGGTGTCAGTTAGTCTGAAGGTAAGTTGTCAAATTCACTGTTTTGGTCACTCCTGTGGGTTTCTGTTCTTTAAGCACCTGATAATGGTCTCATGTTAAACTAATTCTGGGAGTGGTGATAAATATCAAATTAAAAGTTCAACAGTTGAATAAAACTTGAGTTCTAGCCCAGGTCTGAAGTGTAGCTTGTTCCTGAGCTGCTTGGCAAGGATCACTGGCTAATCCCTTGCAACTGCCAGTTATGGCAACTACTTGCTTTTCTTTTCCAGTTGTCTACACTATATTTATTGTCTTGCTGCTCACACAAAACAGAGTTCTCAGCAGCAATGATAAAACAAATGCTACTTTTAATCATATTTCTCTCTTTAACACTCTTACTGCTAAGGCATGTCTTGTTGCAGCTAAGGATAAACTGCTAATATGGGAATATTCACTTCCTGATTGATGTATATATCTCCTTCCAACTTGGTTGACTTTGCCTACCTGCTTGGGAGCACAAGGCTTGTCAGTTTGTCAGGGAGCTGGTACAGTGTGCCCTTGTTTGCTTACTGCTTCACATAAAGTAATTAAGAGATAAATCTTGCAAGATAAAGGCCATAAAGAGTGGAGCAGGCAATGCAGTGTGATTTACTGGTAGGATATATGGGTCCCTTCCACCTCAGGACACTTTTTGATTCCATGATTCTATGACTCTGCCTGAACAGCTGTATGGTTAGCTGGAACTCAAACACTAAAGAGTTTTAAGTTTTGAAGGCTCTGTTCTTGTAGTGAGTCTTTTTGTGACAACACCTATAATTGAGTCCTTGACAAGTACAAGAAAAGGAAGCTGTTTATATATAACTGCTCTAAGGACACTTGACCAAGGAACAAGAAACATCTATCCACAGATCCATCACTGTGATGCTGGAGGAGTCAAACTCTTTTCTCATATAGTCTTGTGGAAGGCACTCTTAAGCTGCTACTGCTGTACACGTGTAGCTGTGCAGGAGGGAAATGTTTAAATCCCAAACAGTAGAGAGTGCTGAGCAGGGTGTCAGTTAGTCTGAAGGTAAGTTGTCAAATTCTCTGTTTTGGTCACTCCTGTGGGTTTCTGTTCTTTAAGCACCTGATAATGGTCTCATGTTAAACTAATTCTGGGAGTGGTGATAAATATCAAATTAAAAGTTCAACAGTTGAATAAAACTTGAGTTCTAGCCCAGGTCTGAAGTGTAGCTTGTTCCTGAGCTGCTTGGCAAGGATCACTGGCTAATCCCTTGCAACTGCCAGTTATGGCAACTACTTGCTTTTCTTTTCCAGTTGTCTACACTATATTTATTGTCTTGCTGCTCACACAAAACAGAGTTCTCAGCAGCAATGATAAAACAAATGCTACTTTTAATCATATTTCTCTCTTTAACACTCTTACTGCTAAGGCATGTCTTGTTGCAGCTAAGGATAAACTGCTAATATGGGAATATTCACTTCCTGATTGATGTATATATCTCCTTCCAACTTGGTTGACTTTGCCTACCTGCTTGGGAGCACAAGGCTTGTCAGTTTGTCAGGGAGCTGGTACAGTGTGCCCTTGTTTGCTTACTGCTTCACATAAAGTAATTAAGAGATAAATCTTGCAAGATAAAGGCCATAAAGAGTGGAGCAGGCAATGCAGTGTGATTTACTGGTAGGATATAGAGGTGTACACCTGTATGGACACAGGAGTCTTTATACAGCTTGCCCATACACTTTCATGGGAGTTGCTGAATTGAAACCTGAGATAAAAATCTGACTCCTCACCTCAATTCCTTCTCTTGGCAGGTACAATAGTCACAGTTAAACAATGATGCAATTTCAAGATTCTGGCTCTTATCAGATGAGTTGCTAAGATCCAGGCAGATTTTGCAATAAAAGATGACTAATTTAATATGGAATTGTGGTACCACTGTTCTGAAGTCTGAATAAACAGAAGGAATAGGTCAGTTTTAAACAGCATCTGTCCATTGGTCTTGACCCTTACATGTAAGGATCTCTGCCTTGCCTCTGTACCCACTTAATGTGTATGTTATGTGGTAAGTGCAGGTAAGCTTTGAATTCCTCTTTGTTACATGCTCTCTCTGGCTTTTACCCTATTTTATGTCACTGTTAATTGTATTTTTAATTGGCTTTTAAGTAATTATATTTAGGGAAATATGAATTAGATTTGTACCTGCTTCCTGTGTAGTCTTGAATAGGCTAAATCTTAGAGGTCCTAGATGATTCTGTTAGCCTAGCACTGCCAAGTCACTGATAAAAATTTCTTAGTCTTAGCTCTTTACATTCCTTGTCTTGTTTGCTTAGTGTTTTGTAGAAAGCTGTTCAGTACCATGGACCTGCTGCTTGTGTTCAGTGACTCATTGGGGCATAATGCTTTTCTATTGCAGAGTAGCATTGTACTTTGAAATACTCTTATTGGCATGAAACTTGTCACCCACATGATGTTTGGATGTTCATGCAATGGGACACAGTTTGGTGCAGCAGAAGGCAGTGAAGTCCCCTCCACAGTGGTGGGGAAGTGCTGGGAATTGCAGCAGCTGCTGTGTGGTGGAGGGACTGCTGAGCCATCTAGCAGGAAGCACCAACATTTCAGGAAGGTTCCTCAGTAATGAGAAGTTTTGAGTCTTCAGCAGGTCTTGGGTACCTGACTGAAAGGTGAGTGTCTGCCTAAATCTCTTTCAGTCTGATCTTTGGACTTAGCAGATGTCCAGCACTGTGAAGGTAAAGACACTTCCGAACTGCAGTGATGTGTGCTGAGCAATGCAAATACGAACAGAGCATTGGTTTTAGGGACAGCAGATGAAGCTCCAAAGAAACCCTGGCTCTTGGCTTGCTGTTTGCCATGTGTTAGAATGCTCCTGTTGCTGCTCTAGCTTCTCATCTGGAAAGAAAAGACTGACAGAAAAGCTAATTCACACTCATCAATGTTCAGTGCTGAGGAAGCTGGAAACTATCATGTCAGAGCCATGCTTTCTAAGATACTAGTCCAAGGAACTATTTGAAATGGATATGCCAGTAGCAGCTTTTTAGGGCAGTTAATAAAGCTCTCCAGACCCAGGCAGCTTTGACTGCTGGAGTCTAAAGGAGTGTGTAAGAACTGTGTTAGATGTTGTCCTGTGTCATTTTTAAATTAGCCTTAGGAACACAGAAAGGGAAGGTAGTAAATATGATAGTGGTCTTCATGCATGTCGGAGCTTGTAAATTAGACTACCAAATATGCCTTCCATAGTAAATAAAGCCTATGTTGACAGAACACAAAGGAATTCACATGGGAAAAAAGTATCCTAACATACATACAACACAAAGGGGCTTTGGAGTGGTATTTGGAGATAGTTCTTTTGCATTATACATAGTTCTCTGAAAATGTCTGCCCAAACCTTGATCCAAAGGAACCAGTTAGAATATTAATTATTGGGAAAGGAAGAGAACTCAAGAAAATATTGTTGTGGTGCTATGTAAACATATTTGGTTTGAATGCTGTCTGCAGTCCTTGAAAAGGTTTAGTAAAGCTGGAGAATATGGAGAGAACTAATGCAGGTATCCAAGGAGATGGAAATTGCTTCCTTACAAGACTAAAAGCTGTATGATTTCCTTAGGAAACGGTTTTGCTCTGGCTGGGTGCCAGATAGGAGGAATCAGCATTGTATAGAGCTAGGAACTGATGAAATGATCAGTCAGACTGTTAGAAATGGATGAAAGGAAGATCCTAGGGTTTAGTGTGCAACATGTAAGTACATCTGAAGTATTGTGGAAGCCAAAGATACCAGTGTATTCAAAAAGAGGTTGGATATATTCAAGGAGGTCAGGATGATCCTTGGCACTGTATATAAGTGGTGAGATGTAATCTCTGGCTTTGGAATTCCCCATATATATATATCTGATCCCAAGTGCCTGGGATGTTTTGCCAGAAATGGAATCACTTACCTTGCTGAAAGGGTTTATGATAAAAAAGTTGAGCAGGCCACATCGCCTTGTGCTCTGCCTCACTCTGACAATAGATTCCTTAACTTGCTGGGTTTCTTTGGGTCCTAGACACTTGATTTCCATCTCTGTGCCTGCTAGCATGGCACTTTTAGCAAACAGCGTTCGAATGTATTTGCTCCATCAGTGTCAATGGAAAGTGATCATGTTTTAGCAGGCACTGTGTATTGGCAGCGGCTTAGCCAGAGCTGTGCTGTGTTACCTTGCTTCCCACCTGCCACCTGAGCCACTGCCTCAAGGAGTCAGGCAGGTTCTGTAGCTTTGCTGTAACTTCCCTACTGTGATCATATGCGGTACCTCAGGAGGGCACCTGGAAGCTGGGACCATGGCAGCCTGGGTTTCAGCTTTGGAGCAAGGCTACAGGAAAGCAAGTAGCAAGGGTAGTCATCTACAGCACTTTATAGTAGAAGCAGGGTTCAGATCTGTTTGTCAGAGGTTTGGTCCCACAGATTCACTTTTAGGTTCTGTGTACGCGCTGTGGCTTTCTTGACTGCTTGTAACCACATCCTGACCTAGTTGGCACTAGGTCCCACTTCACAGGCTGCCTGCTGATAACACTAGCAGCAATTTCTGCTGGCAGCTTAGGTCGGTGCAGGTCGTGATGTTTCAATAACCACTTTGGCACACTGGTGGGTTTTTGTACATGGGTGGGTCCTGCAAAACTTGTTTAGCTAGCCCTTCCTTTTCAGAGTTCCCTGTGTGCTCAGTCTTCCCACAGCACCTTGCCTCACACTTTGCATGTCCTTACACCCTGTTTCAGGGCAATTGCTGGAACCTTGCCAGTGGTGGTTTCTTGGGGAAGTGCTAGTTCAAGGAGTTTGCAGTGTTCCTTTCAAATTCTTCTGGGTTTCACTTTAGACAGGGACCTGGTATCATTTGGGTAGACTCCTGCCATAATTCCAAACATAAGGCCTCCATGTCCTGAAGTTTAGGTCCTTCCAGGATCTGGAATAAGTGCTGAAAAATAAGGAGCCCAAAGCATTCGCTGTTCACTTTGTGGTCTGTCACCATATTGGAGTATTAAATCTTGTCCATTCAAATTCTGGTCAAGGATCTTTTTGAGTTCAGGGAGATTCTAGTTCGTGGAAGACGAGTGAAAAATAAACTTTCCTACATACTGGACATCATGTTTTTTGATCATGTCTGAAAATCTATATGTTCTCAGAAGGTATATGCATAAAGACTGGCTATGTAATGAGTCAATCCATAAACATTGCTAATGCCTGAGTTGTGCATCCAAAGCTACATCCAAGCATTTTTTCCATAAAAGCTTATTCATCTTGTCTGATTACAAGGAGTCACTACAAGTGGAGGCTTGCTCATTCTGTTTACTGAAATATCGTATTTTTCTCTCAACTTTGCAATTATTATTTTAACTTGAAGTCTATATTGAGTTATGGTATCACAGAGGTTAATTGATTTTCATCTTAAGCATTGCTTAGAGCACCACAGCGTAATAATGAAGAATTTCCCTAAGACAGGCCAAGCATAAAGGAAAGATGAAGGTATGAATGCAGGACTAGATGAAGCATCCACTTCTATCTAAAGGAAACCATACTGTAGTTCCTGGTGTGAATGGGTCCAGTTGAAAAAACCAAAACACACAACAAAGCAAAAAAGCCCAACCAGAAAGAGGGAGGTGCTACATCCTCACTGTTCTGCCTTGTGAGTTATGAACCTCTCTGGATGGTGACTGCTCTCCTGCTTTCTCTCAGACTTCCTTCTTCTTGTCTGAATGAGTCAGGCTTTTCTGCGGAGCTTTTTCCTGACCCACCTACTAACCTGTCTTTGCCCTTTTGCACATCCTCACTGGCCACATTCAAAGAAGATGCATTGCAAATGAAAAGATTTCAGAAGTCTCACTGGGTGCCTTTTTAGAGGGAAATACTTGTCTTTTCAGGGAATACTTTTATAAGTACAGCAGTGATGCTTCATAACTAATAAAAAATGAATAATGCAGAACTCTTTTTCTGCTCCCCCTTTTTCACTTCCAATTGTCAAGCTTGCAGCACACAGTGAAAGGCTTTGGCTCTAGGTACTTGACCTGCAGTAACCTCAATCATACAAAGAGCAACTTTTTTCCTTACCACCTAGATCTGAATGGCTGATCCTGAACTGAGGGTGATAAAGATAGAGGTAATGATAAATTATATTAGAATACTGGTGGTGTCATTAATTATCTGTGATCCTTAAACTTTGAAGGAGCTCCAAGAGCCTCTTTCCAGCCTACTGGAATAGCTCATGCTTTGCACTGAGCAACTCAGGCTTGATTTCTTTCTGACCAGTAGGATAACACCTGAAGTCACATGATGAACATGAATGTTAGTACTGTGTTGTCATCTTTCTTAATGGTTCACTTTTCCCCCACTTCAACCAGTAAAAAGTTATGCCAGAAGATGCATGTGAAGATAAATGTCAAGCATCCTGATCTCCTGACTGTCATAAGGAAATAAATTCTTTAGTAGCATCTCATTTATCATTAATACCTAAGCTGTATTTTGTGTCACTTTCTACATTATTATCATTACATGCTTTTAAATCTAGATGTACTTTTGAGATCAGGCTCATTAGTCTTGCATGGATCAGCACATTTTTTGCCTTTTACTAGTCTTGGTGATCTTCAACCATGTTACATTCACTTCAAAATGAGTCTATTTAAGCTGCAGTTTCATATGCCAATCCTTTCAATGGTACTGAAAAGCAGCTTGGTGGGGTTAGAATTAAGGCCCATGCTGCCTTAGAGCTTGTCTCTGGCCAGTACTGGATGCAAAGGGAAGAGTGGCCTGGGGCAGGTATGCAGTGATGCTTCTGAGATGGTGATCAGCACCTTCCCTTGGGTGCAAATACAGCTGCTCTTCCAGTTCCAGGACAACAGAGTTGTGCAACACCATGCTTAGTTTCAAGGGCTACCCTGCCTTTGCTCCAAGGAGACATGATCCTCACTGGAAGCTGAGGCAGAGAACTGGTTTCTTTTGGGGTTATATGTAAATTTAGTTATGTGTATATTGTTCCCATTTTTCCCTGTTGCTTTTTATGTATGAGAACATCTTGTTCATTTTGATAACCTGTGCCAGGTCAATCTGTGCTTACCTTTTAGATGGAAAAAAAAAAGTTTTTGATACATTCTAGACCCTCCCCCCTTTTTTAAAATAAAAACTTCTGAAATGTTACGTCTGGAATTCATGCTTTTTGAGTTTTTAAAAATCAAAAGCTGTATTCCTTGATCTGCACTTGTTTGTCCTGGCACCCTGACTCTGTGATCACTCATTATTTCTGAAAGAGTATCTTGCAATCCTTCTATCCTCTTTGCTTAACAAAATGAAACTGCTTGGCTTTTGGAGACTTACAGATTTAGGAGCTATTTGGTAAGGAGAAAGGTCTCTGTCTAGTTTGTATCTTAAACTTTTTATTTCTAAGGTTGCCAGCCTCCAAAATGGTACGGCACGTGGTGATATTTAGTCTCTATTCTAGCCCCTATATCTCCGGACAGCAGTTCTTTCCTATAGGCAGTGCTGCTGCCCACAGTGACAGAGGAGGATGTCACCTGCTGGCCAGAATGGTCAGAAAGGAATCAGAAGCCTGAGGAGCTTGGTCTGAGGCAAGCCCATAAATCAGTACTTTCCTCATGCTGCTGGTTTGGTGTGGCCACAGACCTGCCCTGGGAAGTGCATTTCAGGTTGGGCCAGGACTGGTGCTTGGTGAGCACTAAAGGCTAGAAGAGATTTCCTCAGCAGAAGGATATTTTGCTGCATCTTCTACACCCTGAGCTCAACTACTTGGCTTGATCAAAACATTGCCTTTTAATTGCTTTATGTTTCATTTCTGCAAGTAACTTAATGTTGCATTTCTGTTGCAACTGCTGCTTATTAGTTGCCCTTGTATTAACAATTGCAAGCTTTTAATGTGAGTGTGACTGTATCCAAGCCAGGTGCGTAGCAGTGGCAGCCAGAGTGAAGGGTTGCTTCCTTCAGCTATCCCACTGTCATGGTCAGAATAAAGTGCCAGGTGTGAGCAAGGGTTTCTTTTCATGCTGTCCTGGGGTTTGTTACCAGTGATTATGCTACAGAGTGGTATGTCATTGTCCAGTCAATGTCAAATTGATAGTGGCATTGGTGTCAGAGCTGCTCTGGCAATGGCAGCAGTCCCTTCTGTTCTCTGCATGGGCCTGTATTTTTGGCATAGAACTGGCAGGTGCTGACAGTGTCCTCAGTCCACCTTCAAGCTAATATAAAAGGTCTTTTAGCTTCCTTAGATCTCTCTCTATAAAAAATAATTTTATTAGTCAGAATCTAGGTGCCTTTAAACATGTTTGTATCTGTACTGACAGCTTCCTCATCTGCCGCTAAGACATTATGAACAATCTTTTGTGTTCATAGTTCTACCTTTTTGTGGTAGGGTTTTGTTTTGATTTACAGCTCTTGTAATGGTCATCTGAGCTGTACAATACTGACATGCTACTGGCTCTGCACTATATTTTAGCTCACTTCTGATGGATCCTCAGGGAAAAATTTCTGCACTCACCAAATATCTCCTGGATTGGCATTTGTTTTGTGAGTTACCTATGTTGACTTCAAGCACACAGAGCTTTTTGATGATGTCTGAAAGGCGTGTTTTTTGAGGATAGAGATGACAAATGTTTTTCGTCCGGAGTCAAACACTGGTCTTCCAGTAGTGGGTCTAAAATTTGCTGTGGCTGTAGGCTGTGACCAAACCTGCTGTTTCTGCTCAAACATCCTGCTTGCTGGGGTCGTTTGTGCCTGGCCCACATGCTACCAGCTCTGTGTCCTGCTGGTGTTTTAAGAGTGCATTGCCATGCACTCCTTCAGTGACTCACAGGTATTGTAATCAGGTTCTTTAATTAACTTCGAAAGCTAAATCTTTACCAGGTTTTTAGCAGTGTCTTGCATACTTTTGCATAGGAATACTCTAAAGCAACTGATTCAGAGAACTAAATTAGGGAAGCCATTTCTGAAATTAGTTCACTGATTTAAGAAGTTTTGTTTTCATTCCTGC
>NW_008239767.1:1543920-1550945 GCF_000691975.1 Corvus brachyrhynchos
GCAGTTTCTTCTGTTTGATTCTGGTTGGCTGTGATTTCTCTCTGCACCTAGGAATGCTCTTTCTAATCAACATGGTTTGATGTAGGTTTAGTCTTGTATTGCCAGTTCTTTCCACAGCTGCTCACAAGATTAAGTCCTGCTTGACTAATCTGATGGCCTCCTATGGTGAAATGACTGGATCTGGAAATGAACGGTGAGCAAGAGATGATGTTTCCCTTGACTTTAGCAAGACTTTTGGCACTGCCTTCCATAAAACTCTTGTAATCAAGGCAGGATACTAGGGACTGGGTGGATGGACAGCTAGAAGATGGGTGAAATGCTGGTTGGATGACTGTGATCAGAGGGCAGTGGTTAATGAGTTGTGCTTTACAGACCCCTGCAGTTCTCTACTTGTTGCTTGGGTGTGTCCTATTCAACATCATCAGTGGCCTGGAGGAGGCCAGTACCCTCATGCAATGTACCCTCATCAAATTTGCAGATGATTAATGGTTGAGGTCAGGGATGCTTTTCCCGGGCAGACTGGAGGAATGGATAAACAGGAACCCCATAAAATTCAGCAGAGGCAAATGCCAAGCCCTGCCCTGGGCACCAGGACAGTCTGGGACTGGTGGGAAATAGCTCTGTAGAAAGGGCCATGACAGGCAGTGAGCTGGGCACGTGCATGACACGGATCAGTACCTGCATAGCTCTTCCAACAGAACTTCTGCCCGTGGAGTGTTTAGCTGAGGTAAATTAGCTAAACACTGCTGTTAAGTTTTGCATCATTCCCCATGATTCAAGTTCCCTCTAGCAGTAGCATGACTTGCCCTGTGACCTCTGAGCAGTAAGCTCAGTCATGCGCATTGTATAGTCTTAAAAGTTAGGGATTTTTTAAACTTATGTGATCTGGGTGTCAGGGTGTTTTTATTTCCTTTCCAGCCTCTCAAGATCTTCCCTGTCTTCTTCAAGGGTGTCTGTCAGAGCCTGTGCTGCCCCTACATCTTTGTGATGTGACAAGGACACAGTATATGGGAAGAACAACCATGAGGAGGAGGAAGCCATACATGGGTAGCTTGCCACCAGTGAAGCAGCAGGTGGCAAGTGGGGTATTTCACGTCTGCTGTCACTGTTGAAGTGGTTGGATGGCACATTGGTAGGGGCTGGTGTCAGGCAATTTGGCATCTTAGGGCCAATTTCCAGAGGAAGGCCAGCAGTACTGCATCTGGTGAAGGGAATCAAGCTCAAGGGCATTTGGTCTGTGGTTGGACCCAGAAACATCTCTATTTTCTGCTTACTCCTTGGAAATATGAGGATAGTGCTGTGACCAATCCCCCTTTTTAATTTTTTTTTTCATAAATCAAATAATTTCTTGAAAAATAAGTTTCTCTTGAGTGAGAAACTTTTGGTCTGGCAATCTTAATTTTGAAGCACATTTATTCCTCTGGCATTGCAAAGAGCTCTTGGGATGGGCAGTTGCTTTGTTTGCAGCCTGGGTTTGTGAGGCAGGGAGCGGGGACTGCAATGTAGCACATTTCTCAGTGTTCTGCATCCACTTGAGGGCACCACAGTATTGCTGGTAGGAGACATTTTGTTAACTGCGTGGGGGACGGTACCCTGCACTTTAAAGGAGTCCTTTAGAAAAAAAGCATAACCGCATAATTTCTTTAAAACCATCACCCCATTGTAAGAATGTGTATTTCTGCTCTGTTTGGTCTTTCCCCGGATTGTAGGCACTTTGCCCCAGCACACGAGACCCTCTTGTGAACACGTTACACCAGCCCTTTCCTTGCCAAGAGGGATGTGTGCTTTATGGGTGAACAAACGCAAATGGAGAAAAAATAAGGCTTAATTTAGTTCTTAGCCCTGGTGAGATACCAGTTTTTCCAGGAGAGCCAGGGCAGTGACAACTCCTTTATTTGAGAAGGGCCTGTGAGCCAAAGGCAGATACTGTACTTAGCGTGGGGAGTGGGCTGGACAATGCAGCCCTCTGCAGCCTCCCTCCAGCAGGCAAAGCCTCCTCCACTGAGATGCTGAACCTCTTCTTCCTTCCTTTTTATATTCCATGTCTGCTTCCCATGCTTTCTCTCCCTTCAAGCGCTGCTTTATGGAAAGGCTCTGACCTTTCCATACACAACCAGCCTACAGCAGTCATGTTTGTTACTGCCCTCTGCAGCATCCCCTGCAGGCAGGGCACAGTCCAGGTTTGGGTGCAGCTGTATTCCCTCAGCCAAGTGAGTTCTTTTAACAATAAGGTCACCTTCGTGTGGCTGAGCACGTCCCGCCAGTATAGCACAGGTCCCGAGAGAAGCAGAGGCAGAACAAGCCCCAGAACAAAAATGGCCTCAGTTCACCCTGCATCCCTTCAGAGGTGGGGCCCCTTGGCTTGCTTGGTTGAAGGAAGGCAGTGCTAGCAGTGGCTGAGGGATGGTTACTTGCTGGTTTTAGAGGGGGGTTTCTGAATTTTTATAGAATTATTGAAGTTGGAAAAGACCTCTAAAACCATCAAATCTAACTGGTAACCCAGCACTGTGAAGTCCACCACTAAACCATGTCCCTAAATGCCACCTCTGCAGGCCTGTTGAACACTTCCAGGGATGATGATTCCAGCACTTCCCTAGGCAGCTTATTCTAATGTCTGACCACCCTTTCAGTGAAGCAATTTTCCCCTAATCTAGCTCCCCAGCACAACTTAAATTCGTTTCCTTTCATACTGTCACTTGTTACCTGGGACAAAAGACTGATCCCCACCTGGCTACAACTTCCAGAAAGTTGTAGACTAATAAGGTGTCCTCTGAGCCTCCTTGTCTCCAGGCTAAATGCCCCTAGCCCCCTCAGATGCTCTTTATAGGACTTGTGCTCCAGACCCTTCACCAGCTCCATTGCCCTTCTCTGGACTTGCTCCAGCTTCTCAATGTCCTTCTTGTAGTGAGGGGCCCAGAACAGAACCCAGCACTCGAGGTGTGGCCTCACCAGTGCTGAGTACAGGGGAACAATCACTGCCCTGGTTCTGCTGGCCACACTATTGCTGATACAGGCCAGGCTGCCATTGGCTTTCTTGGCCACCTGGGCACCCAATGGCTCATGTCCCACCAGGCACCTTTCCAGGCACTCTTCCTCCAGCCTGTAGTGCTGCAGGGAGTTGTCACCCAAGCGCAGGACCTGGCACTTGGCCTTGTTGAACCTTACAGTTGGCCTTGATACATTGATCCAGCCTGTCTGTATCCCTCTGTAGAGCCCTTTTGGCAGAGAGGGTCGACTGAGGACCTGACTAAACCAGAAAGAACAAATGGGTGGTCTGTTCCTGCTAGGGCCAATTGCTAACAGGAGTCCTTCAACCAACTGTGAAGAGGTGCCTGGTGAAACCGCCTGAGGGGTCCTTTGAATTTAAGCTTATTACTTCAGAGGAATAAAAAGGAGGAGGTATATGCTGCTCTGGCAAGTGTTGCAGGCCTTGGAGTTGTGCCCCAAAAGTGTTTCTGTTTGTATGTCAGAGGCTGGGCCACTTCAGGCTTGTCAGCACATGAATGGGCTCCCAAGTGAATAAAGCTTCAGTAGGAGAGATCTGTCCTACAACACAAGAAAGAATAATAGATTTAATTTGGGGCTCAGCCCAGGCCTCCAAAGGGCCCTGATTGGCAGGGTGCCAGGCAAATAAACAGGAAAAAATGGGTTTGAGCCTCAAATCTACCATCAGGTTCTGTGAAAAACTGTGTCCCCTCTCTGAGCTTCAGCTTCAATAGCTGCACACTGCACTTCATTATGTTCACATTCAATGGCCTAAAATGTAGGGTGACATTGCTGTCTAGATTTGTTATTTATGGCCTCATTGAGAACCTTCTCTTTCCCAGTGACTCATCGCTTTCAGAGCTCCTCTGCAACAGATGAAATTTCACCCAATAAAAAGACTTTGGGCAGGCTGGTGTTGGTCTAAAGGGTGGGAAAGACTAAGGCCTCTCATCATTAGGTCAGCTGCTTCCTTGCCAACTATTATCTCTCTTTTACCTTTGTTGAATGAAGTTGGTGATCAGGCTGTGAGATTTGGGACCCCCAGTCATTCTGGTGAGCTTGTGCCAGCTGGGGGTGAGGTGCAGCCTGCACTCCCCACAGAGGCTGCAAATCAAACAACTTATTTTAATGAACTGTTTGAACAAAAACCATTGATAGAAATAAATCCCTGGGTTTCCAAAGTGAGAACCCAGAAGTTTCCCCATTGCAGTGCTGTTGCACTGAATGAGCTGTATGAGAGCCTCCCATTGTCCCAGCCAGCCCATGGTGCTGGGACTGTCTGTTGCTTCTTGAATCAAAGTGTGGTCTGAAAGCCTCAGGATCAATTCCACAAGCTGTTTTATCTCTTTCCTCTGTCAGACCACCTAACTAAACAACTTTCTGGAGAGAAAACAGAGCTATGTGCTGTGAACATTGACTCCAACAATGTTTCCATCACCCTTTTTAAGCAGTTTGGTGTAGGTGTCAGAAGAGAATGGCTTCTGTTCACTGGCATCTAAGAGATCACTATTTAACAGGCCTCTGCACAGTTCAAAAGAGTGCTGAGAATTAGGCTGGACTGTAAACTTTTGCAGTGTATTTCTGCCACCTTTGGAGGCCATGGGCTCTTCTCCAGTTGTCTGTGAATTCTAATCTCCCTTCCAGGTGCTGGGTAGTTCAGTTCTACTTCTCAGTCTTCAGTTCCTTTCTCTTCCTGCCCAATTGCTCCATCCATGCCAGAAGGAGTGTCTGCATGCAAATCTCTCTGGCTCCTGGTTTTCTTTCATATAAATCCATTAGCTTGGCAGCTTTTAGTACCTGCCATGGTTCAACCCCAGCCAGCAGCCAAGCCCCATGCAGCCACTTGCTCGTTCCTCCACCTGCAGGATCTGGGAGAGAATTGGAAGGGTAAAAGGTGGAAAACTCGTGGGTTGACGTAAAGACAGTTCCATAGGGAAAGCAAAAGCCACGCACACAAGCAAAGCAAAGCAAGGAATGAATTCAGTGCTTCCCATGGGCAGGTGGGTGTTCAGTCATCTCCAGGATAGCAGAGCCCCATCACACCTAATGGTGACTTGGGAAGACAAACACCATCACTGCAAATGTCCCCCCCCTTCCTCCTCCCCATCTTATATGCTGAACATGATGTCATATAGTCCTGAGCATCCCTTTCATCTCTTGGGGCCATCTCTCCCAGCTCCTCCCAGTCTCCTAAGCACCCCCAGCTTCCTCACCAATGTGGCAGTACAAAAATCAGAAAAGGCCTGGGCTCTGTGTAAGCCCTGCTCAGTGATAACAAAACATCTCTATATTATTAACCCTGTATTCAGCAAAAGTCCAAAACACAGCCCCCTATAAGCCACTTGAAGAAAATTAACTCTACCCCAGCCAAAACCAGCAAAACACCTCATCTTCTCCAGTGCACGTTTTTCATTCAGGTTCTTACTTTACCACAGATGGACCCCTTGGCCACCACCTCTGCTGCAGTGAGATACAGATTTCATCTGTCTCCACAGAGCGGTCATTGTAAACCTGCTTTGTATTTCTAGTTCTGTCCTGTACAGCAGC
This sequence comes from Corvus brachyrhynchos, assembly GCF_000691975.1. Lineage (NCBI taxonomy): Eukaryota > Metazoa > Chordata > Aves > Passeriformes > Corvidae > Corvus > Corvus brachyrhynchos. The sequence continues at coordinate 1,549,453 of NW_008239767.1, forward strand.
ACTTCCTCAAATAACCTTTGCATCCCCTGTTTTCATTTCACATAGAAATACTATTGATTCAAACTGCCTGGGGTATCTACATGCAGTGGAATATAGAGATGAAGGTGTGAAGGACTTTGTTAGTAAATTTAAGTGAGGTTACACAGTTTACCTTTGTTTTTTCCTGCCCTATGTCTCCTGTGAACATAAATGGGGAAATTAGTATTAGAATTAAGTAACAATGGAGAGAAGTGCCTGCTTGTGTTTAAATACATGTGTGTAAATGAATTTTTTTTTAAAAAAAACAACTTTTATGTCTGCAAAGTTAACATTAAAGCAGTGGTTTCACAGGGTAAAGTAAAGTCAAAACCAAAGCAGTCCGACTTTGGTTCAGACTCGGTGTCAAATGCTACTCACTGCACTGTGGCTTTAGAGGGTAAACGTGGTCATGTTAGACCAGAGATTAATGTTTTCCATTAACTTACTTATTCCATAAACAAGACAGGACTGTGTTATTTTTTGCTTTTAAAGTAGCATATTAACAAGCACATGCTGCTGCTGGATCCCAATTAAAGGTTAACTGCAGTCAGCTGTCATATTGGTCTCTTATCAGTTGTTTTCTATCTGTGAAGTCAACTTGCACATAATTATCTGTCTTTGGATTTTGCAATTACATCTGGGTAGTTTGATTTACCTTTAAGATGGTTAGAGTGAAAATAAATAATATAGTCATGGAGGTGATTGTCAGATCAAAAGTCACTGGGTTCTTGCAGAGAATTACCAGGTGTGTGGTCATCATCCTGTTTGTAGCTAATCTATCTGCACATGTAGGGACTCAAAAGTCTACCTGCATTTGTCCAATGATGGAGTGAGAAAAGAAAATAGGGCGTAGGGAAATTGGAAGTAGGGTGGCAGAGCCAAGCTTCACAATTCTCTACAAACAGGGAAGTATTTTCCCATCAGCACTGCTCTTATGTGTATTATCATAAATAGCACCTGCTACACGTGCTACACATACACGAGGGCATATCCCAGCAACTGTCTTAGAGATATTTGATTATCAGGGTTAATCTGCCTTCCTTCTTTACTTTCACATTTAGAAACTTTCTGGGCTTTGAAAGCAATAAGCGAGGATGCACCTGTAATTTGCTAGAGCTTGTTTACTACTTCTATTAATTTGTTTTGTGATGACTCTAAAGAAGGTCAAGGTCCAGTTGTTTTACGTGTTCAAACATCCAGTGAAAAACAAGCGCACAAAACAGAAGTCAGGAAAGAAAGGGTTAGAAGAAAACATTTGTTTATAAAGTAAATTAATGCCCGTTTTGATGTATCTTCACATGTCGTTGTTTCTTTTAGCAGTTTTGAATCATCGTATCAGCTATGTGCAGCTAAGGCACATCCAAACCCAACCACTTGTGTGGTTTTTTGTGGATATCAGTGAAAGCAATGCTTTATTTGCAGGAAATAAATTATTTCAGTGTTAGAAAAGAAAATTAAAGGGGGAAAAAATATCT
>NW_008239767.1:1551047-1557596 GCF_000691975.1 Corvus brachyrhynchos
CCCTATTTTATCTTCTTTGAGATTAAATCTTCCATAGTAAGATCTTAGCTCAGGCAGTGAAGTGCTAATTTCTCAATAAATAATAACAGTAAAAATAAATAACCAGTACTAATAATTTTTCCCAATAATTTTATTTTATTTGCTTGCCTATTTTCTTCCTTAGTTGTTCTCTTCTTCTAAATGCCTCTACCTGTTGAGATTTCTGTGTCAGGATTTAATGTAACAGAATGCACCAAGACCTCACACTTAATCTCGCCCTTATCAAAATGTTCTCAGTAGCATTTTTCAGAAGGTTTGATATTCCAGAGACCTCTTCCTCTCCTGCCATGATTATTAAATAGGATTTTCTATCATCTACTAATTTTTTTTTCCTGTTCTCTTGCTGCCTGAAATGACATTTTGGGTCAAGATCCATGTTTTCTGAGGCTGTTTTAACAATCTGCTAATCCTCTGGGCACACTGAAACACAAACTCTAACAGAAGGTGAGAAAGGCCAGCTAATAAAGCAACTCTGCTAGCTTTTTTTTCAAACCATATTGCTTGCTGTGGATATATGAATTGGGGCTGGGGGTGGTTCTTCCAATAATAAATCTTTTTAGCTGTCCTGCATGGTGTTTTCAAATATATTCTATATTATTTGTTTTAACTTTAGAAGTTTTAAAGTGATATCTTGTTTTGACACAACAAATAAAACCAGAATTACTTTTTCTCCTGTTTATTTTGACTTAATTTTTGCCCCAGATTTTTGGGATTTAAGGGTGACACTCATAATCACAATAAACTGAACATCCCATGTGGATAGTTACTGAAGAGAAAATGTGTGTGAAATTACAATTTCCACAGGTTTCTTTCCTACTGGGTGTTCCATTCTTACATTTTTTCTGAAAAACAAATCTATTCTTTGCCATAGTTGATAGTTTATTAATAAAGTGATGTTAGCACGATGACAGCAGAGCAAAGGTGAGTGCTGCCCTTTCCAAACGCCGCTTGCAGTTGTGCGGGGGACTGGGCAGGAGCACAGAGCTCTGAAGGGGTGACCTCCTACCACAGGATGGGACCTGTGAGCCAACTTACTACAGCTTGTCCCAAAAGCCTCTACAAACACTGAGCTGGGAACTGGGTTGAGGTACCCTCCAAAGTACTGTCACCTCTACACGTGTGATTGCTGCCAACTCTAGACTCAAATGAGATCAATAATGAGCTGTGTTGTTTGTTCACACGAGATTGTGTGACACATGATGGGCAGGATACTTGGTGTGGGTACAGAGCAGGAGTTCTAACATGAAGTATTTATATAATGGGATTTGGGCATTTCCCAGATCAGTTCTACTTCACACTGAGCTGGGAACTTGCTAAATCCTGGCCCACTATGTGAATAGCTGTAAACTGTCAGTGCAAGGAGAAACCCTTCTGCCCTGTCCAAAAGAGAATCACATCTCCACAACAGTTGGCATCAAGTCCTGACTTAAGGGAAGGAAATTCTAGAGCCTTTCCTGCTTGACCTAATGAACCAGAAGCATATGAGGCAGGAGGAGGGAGGAAAAGGGGGAGAGGTTTGGGCCAGAATGACCTCCACTGTTGGATCTGAGCTACAAAGGGAAACAGGTCCTGGAGGTATAAATGCTTCAGTCCATCTGAGTTTGGATGTGACCTCCCACAAGATTGTCACAGAGCTCTCACCATCCTGTCACAGGAACTGGGGAGGGTGAAAGGACAGTTGGGCACTAACTAAACACTGCAGACACATGCTTCTCTTGGTCTGTAGTTTCTTTTAATGTATGCACATAGGGCTTGCGGTTAAACTGATCTGTGGTTTTCAAACCTTGCCTTTCTGAGCACAATTTCAAGTACATGGCTGGATTCTAAGGTGTTCCATTCAAGGTGGGAGTACTAGGTATCAGACACACTCCACACTCCTGAGGACAAAGATCCTCATACATGTGTTTCCCCAGGTAGCTAAGGGAGAAAAAGGTATGTCTCTGCTTAGTTTCAAAGGCTGATTTGAGAGGTGACAATGGATGCATCTCTGAAGGAAGAATACCTTCCAGTTGCCGCTGCAAGCTAGGAGCAGTCACTGGCATGTAGCATGATAAAATCACTCTGGAACTGTGTGAGTCCCAAAGAAGAACGTTACATACTTGATTTCTTGCCCAGTTTTATAATGTGTTTGAAATCAGTACATTGCATATATTTCAGTTTCCATTGCTCTAATGATCTGATGATTTCCTGAAACACTTTAATGGAGTTTCCACTGACCTTAAAATAATAGCGTTTTTGAAAGAAGTGGTTAAGTGCAGACTTTCATGAGACAAATAGAGCCAAATTTCTCTTCCAAAAATATGATTTTTGCAAATGTGCATGGTTCTAAAAATCTCAGAGCTGTTTTTCAGAGTGACAGAAATAACATAAATGCCAGAATAAGCAGCAGTTGATCTTGCAACACAGAAGTTTCAAGACTAAATAATTTACTGTATACAGAAACAGGTCCAGAAGAAGGTCTGAATGTCTTTCCAACTACCACCGAACAGCATGGAAGTGCCTGTGTCTTGTGGCCACCTTTGACTCAGCAACCCACATCTTCATACAACTATTTGCAAATAGCATTTTTCCTGTCATAATCTGCTCTTATTAAATGTGCTCAGACTGATCTTTCCCTCCTTTCCCTCCCTTCTGTTTTTAACCTGTACTACTTAACATTTTCAGGTTTCAGGATCTTCTACTCTCTCAGCAGCCTAGTCCTTTCTAGGGAGAGACTGTGACTATCCTTCTCTGGATTTGAGCATTTGAAATTAATTTCCTTAGCCATAAGTTCATGGGACTCTTTGCTCAGAACTATACTGCTCTCTGGCAAAGTTTTCAGTCTTTCTCCTTCACCACTGCTGGACCCCATGATTCTCAGAAATCTGGCTCTTTCCCCAAAGTATCTTGACAGCAGAGCCTCACACATGGAGATAGAAAAAATTAATTTAAAATTTACAATATATATATATATGACTCAACATCTCTTCTTTCTCCCCAGTTCTGTCAGAGCAACCTATTCCTAAAGAAAAAATGGCCTAAAGGCTGGCAGGATCTTGCGCTTATTGGCCTACAGTGGTGCCAGTCAGGTAAAGGTTTAACAGGTTGAGTATCCCTTGTATGTAATACCAGAGAATTATCAGATTGTAAGTCCTCTGACTTCATAGAAAATCCAGATTTTGAGATAGAACTGCTTTCTTCCTTTTCCCGAGTTTGAACAGACAGACACTTAATTCAAGAATTATTGGTAGAGAAGTTATCCTACAGCAAACAGTGAGGGAAGTCTGGGCATGTTAATTTTATCACAGGGAAAATTCAATACATTAGTCCTATGCTTCTGGCAGAAGACATCTTCCTATCTTTTTGCCCCCTATACATTTCAAAATAAAATGAAAGAGTTTGGGATTTAGTTTCTTGGGCCTTGCTCATCTGATCATAAATGAAATGTATAAAGGCAAGTCTGAAGATATACACCACATATCTCTTCTGCCATCTAACCTTCGCTCGCTAATCTGTGGTATTTATAGAGTGCTAATCACTAGATTAGGCATTTATCTTCAATGATATAAGACAGACTTAACTTTAATGTGATAGTGGGCTCCATAATACATTAAAAAGTTTATCATCTTAACCACTCTTCTCAGCAGGGGAGGGGGCCGAAGGAGGAGCTGCCTTTTCAGTGCTTCTCTGGAGATGGCATTGCTAGCCAGGAGGATTTTCTAACTTTGCTTTGCAGCATGTTTCACCGGCTGAGCAATTATAAGTGGTACATCTATCTGTATTTAAAATGACAGATGGTGCCTGTCCCAGTGCTGATAAGGATGACTGTACAAACACCATCTCCTCAGTGGGGGAGCTGGAGAAAAATGGCACAAACTCGTACAAGGTCACTTCTGGTTTATTTTAGAATCTCTACATCCCAAGGTGTGCCCTTACAAAAATTGCCAATTTACCCTTGTAAAAATTTTAATATGAAGAAAGCAAACAATTGGCGTTGGGCAGTGTAAAAGCTATTCATGTCTCCAGATCCGTGCCCATTTCTGAACATGACTTAAACCAATCCCTTACCTGTCACCAAGGGAGAAACATCCCAGAAGCAGCACATCTGCTATGGCATGCAAAGTGATTAAAAGGTTCTGAACCCATGTTACTGCAAGGCAGGTTGGAGCTATTAAAAAATCGTGGAAAGAGATTACTTATCCAGCTGGGTTTGCTTGATTTTGCTTGTTTGTTTGTTGTTTTGTTTGGGGGATTTTGTTTGTTTGTTTCTTTGCTTGCTTAAACAACATGAAGAGCCCTTTTGGGTTTATTTATGCATATGTATACAAAGAAGTCTCTTGCTTCTTTAGATTTATAAGAAACTGAAGACTTAAGAAATATGTTCCTGTGTCATCCTGTCTTCTGCCTGAGGAGCACCACAGAGCTGTTATTTACTTTCTGTGCTAATATTTTAGTCTCGTATTTGGTTATAGCTCCAGATGGCACATGTTTGCATTCACATTTGCAACAGCTGAGCTATGGTTGGGCAGCATAAAATGTCTAACAAAATGACCTTGGTTTAAAATGAAGATAAACACTCCCCCTACTTCAGTCAGTGAGCAGCACCCGTCAAAAAGTCACTTTAAGTGCTGCTCCAGTGTTTCTTGAAACAAAGAACAGCACGACATGAGTTTAATATAGATGCCTTGGGTAGGTTTTTAGGATTGGGCTTCTTAGAACTCCTGTTCACATCAAGATTTGGGGCAGAAGTTGAGAGACACTTGCCTTCTATCTAACTCACCAGAGGCAAATTTAAAACAGGCCTGGTTTCAGTGATAGACAACAGTTACAGTGCGGATTTCACTGCAGGGCACCTGCCTCTCTATTAATTTGCCACTTTTATTCAAATGGCTATCATCAAAAAGATGCTGATTCTAGCAGATATAACCAACCAAAGTATTTTAAGCACATGCTTACCCTCAATCACTTAAGCTTCAAGATAGGCTGAACATGTTTAAATTAACTGGATTCATTATTCATGTAGACTTGCTTCAGATATAAGGGCCAAATCCTACTTTTAGATGGCATTCTCATAAGCTAAAGACACTGTTTCAGAACTTGTTTAAAAGCTGAGCAGGCTTCAATGTGGGCCTGACATTTCCCAGTATCTGCCTAGCCAAAGCTGGCAGTCTGAATGGTAGCTCTTGGTTTCTCTAGCTGAGAAATGTATGCCTTTATTGCTCAAGAAAGGTGAAGGAAATGTAACCCTTTTAGAAAGATAATGGTTTTATTACTGCTTCCTCTTTTTAAGGCTGCTAGAGAAATCAGCTGTCCTCAAAAGTACCCGTGACATGGAATTCACCCAACTCCTCCCAGAAAATTGTTGTATAAAACTCCTAGGGATTTGTGTTCTGAAGTCATATGGATGTTTATAGGCCAATTAAATGTTTGCAAGTGAGAGCAGAGAGATAAGAGGTCACTGAATCAAGGAATATGTGCATATATCAACCTGGTGTGACTCCAGACAGGCTGCTGTCAGTTTCCTAGGAAGTTGTTTCCTTCTTATAGCCCATATGAAATAATAGTAGATTTATAAAATACAGCAAGCTATAGAGAGGGTGAATATGGATTGATTGATTCCCTTTTTTTTCTTCACAGTAAAAGAGCAAGAAGGCACCAGATCCAGTAAATGTCATGTTTGATCAAGTTTTGTCTTGCTCACAGGCATCCACAGAGCTCCTTGACATAGGCTGATGTAGATGTTCATGTGGCTTTGGGAGCAGGCTGCAGAATACCATAGGTTAGAAATTATTTGAAAGTCATTAAATGCACAAAACCATTCTGGTTTGGGATTTCCCTAAGCTGCAAATTATTGAAGACAAGAAAAATAGCCATGAGAAGAGTGGTATATGTCATACACTCTTCCTGAAAGAGTCATGTTTGGCTACTGCCAAGGTAAGGATAAGATTGCCATGTAAGCTCCTCTAGCCCCAGGAATGGACAGCAGCAGGGAGCTGTTGTATGAATGGGGAGGTGAACAAGTAAACCCCACCAGGTATGCAATGCTGTGTGTGCCCTGGACCTCCACAGCAGTCAGTAGTAGCTGCACCTCAGCAGCACTACACTCCTAAATTTCTCAACTTTGGAGCAGTCACCTCTTTCTCCATTTTTTAACTCCTCAGAAGGGGAAAATTTTGCAACATAAATATCATGAAGATGCAAATAAATGAAAATTTTAAAATGGCCCAGCATGGAAAAAAAAATCCTGTTGTAGCAAAACCCAAATTTGCAGCTATGCATCTGATGGAGGGGGGCCTTTACATGCCAAAGGCTCGGAGATCTGTCAAATGAAGACCTTCAGGCTGTTGTTTTTAATGCTCGGTTTTTGCTAAAACATGCTAAGAGCCCAAATGGTAGGAATGCATAAACATTATGCTTGGTGAAAAAAACTTAGTACCTTTTCCCCTGTATAAGAGCAAGCAAGAGAGTGTGAAGTAACAAAAACCTGAAGTATCAATTTCTTCTTATTAACGCAGAGTTTCTTTCATTCCT
>NW_008239767.1:1557635-1580817 GCF_000691975.1 Corvus brachyrhynchos
CTGCTGCTTAGTGTTCCCTGAGGTTGAGTGAAGAGTCCTGACAATTCAATCATTCAGCTCTTGAGCTGCTATAGAAGTTCACATGTACAGCAGTATGAATTGCCATTTTTTCTTCTTCAGTTTGTATGAGGAAAATTTAATTACGCGGCCTGTCTGGGAGAAATATTCTGAAGTTAAGGAGGAAAGTGTACTGGATGTCTTACGTTGTCTTGTTCTGCATCGCTGCCCAGATGCCCAGACACCATTCCCGGAGGCATTTAAAAGCATGCAAATGTGGCACTTGAGGACATGGTTTAGTGGTGGACTTGGCAGTGCTGGGTTAATGGCTGGCCTTGATGATCTTAAAGGTTTTTTCCAACCTAATCAATTCTATGACTCTAAGCCCTCATATTCTGAGTTTGAAATGATCATTTGTGAAATGCAAGAGAGAACACTGTCATGAGCTCCAACAGCTGACTTTCTCTGAAGTCTCTCTCAAATCTCACAGAAACATGAGGTAATTCTGAAACAGAGGTTTTCCATCCCCAGCACTGTCCCCAGGACTGGCCCACGCCACCTGCTGCCCTGGGGCTACAGCAACCTGCAGCCACGCCTTGTTTGAAACACACTGGTGCAAGCAAAGTTCAAGGTAACCTCATGGATCAGGGTCATACTACTTTTCAGCACCTGCCCATGTGTATGCTAGCACACAATGCCTCCCTGCATGGCAGAAATGCCCTCCCCTGCTGCTGACATAGCTCCAGACATGCTGTTTCCTGCCACAGGGAGCTCTGCCTCCATGGCTGTCAAGATCCCAGCTGAGAAATCTGGGAAATGCCAGAGTGAGACACACCATTCTAAAAGCGTCCTGTACCAGATCCTTAACAAAGAGCATGGAAGTGAGACCAAGTGGCACCAGCAGCACTGCAGTCCCCACTGCTCCACAGGAAGCAAAGGCTGCCCTTGTTTGGGCAGGAGAAGAGTTGTCCTGAAAACACCAGAAGCCACATGCAGAAAAGCTTCTGAAGTGCTGGTGAAGACTTCAACTTTTATTAGAAACTTACCTTCCTTTTATCACATGCCTTAGGAGGATCAGTTTGTCCTCATACAACAGAACTGGGCCCCTCTTTTTGTTCTGGGTGTGGCACAAGAAGGGGTGGGTTTTGACCTGAGAGAGATTCCAGCCATTAGTTTATTGAAAAAAATCCTCTTTGTCAGTCTTTGACAGCTATGAATGAACTGGGCAGCTCATCAGCAGGAGCATCTTTAGCAGAAGTTCAGAAGATGAAGAATTTATTGTGGAAATTCTGGGACCTGGACATAAGTGCAAAATAATATGCCTCTCTTAAAGGAATTATTCTTTTTAATTCTGCTAAGTCCTCCAAGAACTTACATAGGTGATTATGTGCCTAGAAAGATATTTGACATTTTCATTTACATATAGACAAATGTTTAGTTTTATTCTTTTCTATGAATGTAGTTAAATGTTCTCAAAAACCTGTATTCCACTATTTAACGGTTTTTCTGCCTGATGTGGTTTATTTTGGTTCCTTTGACATGTGCAGTAGGTCACTCACTGTAAGCCAAAACAACCTCTATTAGACAAATTTTAAGTCATAAAGAATTAACTGTGTCACTTCAAACTGAGTTCCAGTTCAAAGGTAATAAAGCAGCCTCACCCTCACTTCACAGCAAAGGAGAGATGGTACCTGGGTACGTGATGTGAACATCAGAAGTATTTTAACAAAGGCTCCCTCACTGGAGAAGAAGATAAAATAACCATCTGACTTTCATCAGTGAGGAAAAGGATGCTGTGTTGAGGTTACACAGCCTTTATTTATTTATATCCTTTTATTTATATAATTTAGTATGTCTACATTGAAACCCTGGGACAGCAGTCACAGAGCAAACTAGGACTACTGATTGCATCCTCTTGCTTCTGATGCCAAGTTCAAGCTCCTTAGGAAGGAAGGTTGCCTCGGTCAGCACCATGGAGTGCATGAGTCAGTAAAAGCTGAGCTCTAAGTACACTAAAGTAAATGGAAAGACTTATTGACTCCAGCTTGCGCTGGCTCAGACCCCCGGCTCCTTCCACAGCAATCACTGCTCTTGGCTGCACTGTCAGCAGTGTGCTATACTTGGGACTGCACCAAAAGGATACTTGAATGCTTCGGTTGTTCCATTATATTGCTCGTGGTGGATGGTTTATAGGCTGCTCAAAGGCTGTGTGACTTTATATTTGTTTCCAATGGGATTCAAATGCTGATTCTTGAGGTGTAATATCATCCAGATGCTTGGTATTGCCTTGAGTGTCTATGCTGCAGCATCAAACCAGCAGAGTTCGTTTCAGTGCAAACTTTTTTCACAATAAAATCAGGCTGAAAGAAACCACTGGTTATATCCAGGGGGATGATAAGAGGAGAAAGGCCTCATCTACAGCAGCTTACACAGTTTAACTAGCTGGCATTTTTGTTGTCTCTGTGGGTAAAATGCAATTTTCACCTAAGTAGAAAGTAGCAGAAGCAGGGTTATGTTCTGGATTTGTGCCTTCTAAGGCCTGCTGCTTCCCCCGGGTGCTGTATGAGAGAGCCAGCAGCCCTTGATTCTGTCTGCAAGCACATTCCACAGTGTCATTCAGCTCTTAGGTGGGATGACCCTATTCTCTGGAATATTTCTCCATGAGCTGCAGAAGGCAGCCTGGAGAACTTCAGTTAATCCTAGATTCAGTGAAGCCTCCATATGAAACAGACTCACCATCTAACTCTGGGCTGAAACAGGTACTCAGAGTTTATACACAGCCCAAACCACCTTTGCTGCAAACAAAGCTGTTGTTTCACAATTACTATTTTTAATAGTTTTTCAACACTTTCCACCAAACTCAGAAAATGTTTTCTACATATTTGCAACACATTTTCAATTTTTTCTGGTTTGGCTTGATGTTTGGCAAAATGTTAATATTTTTGCAGGCTTCAGTTCTAAGAGGATTTCAGGAAGCCACTAGCAGTGATAATGGTACAATTGACAATCCAAGAGAGCAACATCTCTCTTGGATTATGGAACCTCATAACCACCCTTAATGTTTTACTTCTTTTAAGACCACCAAAACTGACTGAAGCAATGGGGAAGGGCCAGGTACAGAGTAGTCCAGAGCTGGGTCATGAGCTGGAGTTCAACAGGACACCCAGGCATGCAGCTGTATCAGCAATTGCTTGGAAAAGAAGTATACAACTATGCAAAGCTTTGCTTGTACCCTTAGTGATCTCTTCTGACAAAGATATTGTGCTTACTATCATTAGAAAAATCCCCTTGGCAAGAGGGTGGCAGGCATCATGATGGAGTGTAGGTCCTCCTGCTAGAATCATAGAATGGTTTGGTTGGAAGGGAAACTAAAGATCACCTAGTCCAACCCCCCTGTCATTAGGAGTGACACTATCCACTAGACCAGGTTCCTCAAAGCCCCATCCAGCCGGGCCTTCTGGCCAACTTCCAGGGCTGTGAATGTGGCATTCACATGTCTGGGCAAGCTGTTCCAGTGCCTCACCACTCCCACAGTAAAGGATTGCTCTGTACACATCTGGCCTAATCCTACCTACTTTCTTTCAGTTCAAGGCCATTCCCCCTTCTCCTATCACCACAGGCCCTTGTAAAAAGTCCCTTTCCAGCTTTCTTGTAAAGCCCATTTAGGTACTGGAAGGCTGCTATAAAGTCTTTCTAAAGCCTTCTCTTCCCCAGGCTGAACAACCCCAGCTCTCTCAGCCTGTGTTCATAGGAGAGGTGTTCCAGCCCTCTGATCATCTTCAGGGCTGTCCTCTGGAGTCATTCCAGCAGGTCCATGTCCTTCTTATGCTGAGGGCCCCAGAGCTGGAAATAACAACAGAATCTGTGCAGAACCTCAGTGTGGGAGGCTCTGGCTGGGTTACTGATTGACCACATCTGGGCCAGCAACAACATGCGAAGAAGAAATTGTACACCCAGCCCCTGAGGGGAAACCGGCACCTCACATCAACAGAATGCAGACTCTCCAGAACATATTGGCATCCCTGCTCTTCCCAGGGGAGCTTTGGCTGGGTGGCTTTGGAGTGGTCTCAGTGTCTGTGGGTTAAGGGTCCAGCTGCAAGGCCTTCTCTACTAGGACCCAGGCAATAAGTCAGAGGAAGAAATAGGACTGTTCTGCCACACAGAAACAGCACAGAGTGAGGTGAAAACATTCTTGTGTTTTTGACAGTTGTCTGAAGAGCAATTGGGATTGCACAGTGAAGAGATGGGAACAGTAAAACACGGTGCTGTTATTATATCAGTGCCATAGATATACATATTTATGTGTGCATATATATTCAAAAACTCCATCAAGGCTGTGACAGGGCTTTTGTTAAAAAAAAAGATACTCCTAAGAGAGTTACAGTTCAGCTGGAAACATGTGTTTTACTGAATATTATTACAACAGATCTCAGAACAAGAAGTGTCTCGTTATATGTAAATTAAAACCAGTGTTTGGTTACATAGAAAAGAAGACCAAATGGGGAAATTAAACATATTTGAAGGGATATAAACTATTTCAACTTCATCCTGAATCCACAAAATCCTGACAATTTCCTTTCCATGAAAAATCTAATATTTGGAATCATCCTCACAGCTTGCAGCTGCTGGTAATCCTGGGGGAGATGATGACTTTTCCAAACTCTTCATTTCTGGCTAGCCTGGTTGCAGGTTTGGCTGACACTTCTTCTCCTCTGGAAGTGATGTTTAGGAAGAAGAGAATTGCTGAAGGCTGACAACAGTCAGCCAGTTACAGACTTACAGAAGAAAACCCAACCAGGTTGGTTTTGCCCTAGTACAGGGCACGAGGCAAGAATGCTGAACTTCCACACTTAAATGAATGATCCTGTGTGAAACACTCCCTGCTGTAAGATATTCAGATTCTCTTCCAGGTAGGTATGGAGTCAGTCGCTGTAAAAGATGACAAATGGTATGTTCTACCTTCTGTCCAGACTGCAACAATCCCAGGAAAGAAGAGATATTGTTATCCTTAGAGAGTGAGGACAGGAGGCAACAGGTTGCTGAGAGCTATATGACAAGGCAATCCCTCCAGAGGCAAAGGATGAACACAGGGTGTCCTTAGCTCTGAGTTCTGGCACCCACAAAAACACTCAGTGAGCCAGCAGGTCACAGGCTTTGGGTATGTGATTGAGGCTCAAGACCATGACTCCACAGGGCAAAGACCACTCCTTCTTCAGAAATGGCTGAGGCAATCCTCTTGCTCTTTTTAGATTGTAAATGAAGATACCCACATAGTGTGGTGAACCACAGTGCCCCAGGTTAGTCTTGTAGGCAACAGTAGGATGGAGATGGGGCTGGGTGTACTGGAAACCTACGTCTTGAGGCTGCGAGCCTGCTCACTGCTCCAAACCAGCACCTCCATCTCCTGATGTTACCTGGGTAGGGTAGATTAGACCTGGAGTATTTCCACCTGCCCAGACTACTATCTCAGCATCATTTGGTGGGTAGACAACACTACAAAACTTCTTCTCCATCTGTACTGAGTCAAAATTACCTGCTTTTTTCAAAGCTGAATTTTAATGTAATGGGCTAGATTCCAATGTGCTTAAAATGCTGCCCAATGCTCATTCAAATTATTGAGTTACACATATATTCTTTTTCCAAAAGTTATGTTAGAAAGTGTTTTTTTCTACAGAGAAAGTAGTGCTATAAGCCAGAAATACAGACACCCACTATGAAGGGCACAGAACAGAAGTGTTTACTCAGGATTCGTTATTTTACTTTTTGTTTCAACAGAATGTCGTGTCCTGAAATGTCTCCCTTATGTACAAACACTGCAGCAGGAAGCTCAGAAAGCCCTGATGGAGTTTATCTCAACAATGCTCCTTGGAAGCCTTGGAAGGTTTGCTTGGATTCTTCAGGTAATCACCTCTCTTTGAGACATTGATGCAGATGCTATTGACGAGCTCTTCTTCAGGCCTGTCCTAGGAGAGGCCACCCTAAATGTACTATTTATAGAAACCCGATATATCAAGCCAGACTGGCTTTGAAAACAAATGACATCTGAGCTCTAAAATATTTAATTTTGAAGAGATGAGAGAATACTATGGGCTAAATAAACACATTTTGAACAAATCATTGATGTATATTTGTAAGCCATATATGCTTTGATGATGAAGTAATTTTGTAACATTTTAGAATTAAAAGCAGAGAAAATGAAGCATTTCATGATACTGTGTGCTTTAACCTTGGTCTAAGTGTTTAAAGATTCTCTAGGAGCACCAGCATGCTTTCCAGTTGTGCTAGGTTCAACTGTATTATTTCTAGTGAGCATTTTTACAGCAGTTTATACTATATGCTTTTGGCTTTAAGGACCAGGGGCAATGGCCAATTTTATTCAGTTGAAGATAGGTACATAAAAGGCTGATCAATGGTAAAATCAGTATAAATCCTTCCTTTTCCTTGCCAGTCCCTGATCCCAAACCTTTTTCTGTTCCACTCACAACTCTAGTCCTTGGCTGTAATTGCTGGATGGAGCTCCCCCTTACTAAACTGCTTTCTTAGAGGTTCTTTTCTAAGTCTTGCAGCAAGCAGTGGGCATTAAACCCCTCTAAAAAGTCCTTCCCTAACTAAGGAACTACACAACATGAATCAAAAGTTTGTTGATGGACAAAAGCCATGGTGCAGGATTGTTTCCAGAATGGGAATAACAAAGGCTGAAAGTTACTGTGTCATGCCATAAGTGGCAGAACTGATGTAGCCCAGTTTCCTACATATTTAAGACCTTTTCCCTTTAGCACTCCATGTACCCTCTTATAATTACCCTCACTTCCTTCCAAATAGATGTCAGATATTCCTTGGACAGCAGAAATGCTAAAATATGGTTTCCTACAGATGTGTACAATCTGTTCCTACATCTCTTACTGCAAGAGTTCCACATCTCCACCTCCAAATGCACTATGGCATGCCCGAAAAATCTCTCTGTCTCCTACCCGTCTGGCTGGAGAACAGGCAGCACGTGTTGGGATGGGTGCCAAGTGATGTGTGTGCTGACTGGCCATCTGTCAGGATGAAAAAAACATTGAGCTTATACTTTAGCGGCAATAGGGGAAGCTATTTGTATACATTTCCTGTCCCGTTCCTCTCCCAATGGTTTCCATGAAATTTAAGGGAATTAATTTCTGAGTTTTTTCAGTACCGGGTCTAACCTAGTTTTGCTTGGCAAGGGGGCTCAAATTCACCAAATGGGGGCTGACAAACAGGGAGACAGACAGGTCAACAAAGAGTATGATAGCTTAGAATTCCTTAGAATGTCAAGCTAAAGTCAAAGGAAAGAGAACTTGTGTACACATATATGTGTATATATATATATGTACCAATGCACATCAACAGAGATGGATGTTGAAAGGACTCTTAGAAGTCAAACAACTACAGGAAAAAAGAAGTTTAAATAATAATAAGAGTTTAGTACCTACCAGTTTTGACAAAAGAACACACATTTTCCCCCCACTTTGTTAACTGAGGAGTAAGTTGCAAAAATAAAGTGGAAAAAGCAAAGCCCAAACAAGACAAACCAACTAAACCCCTGGGTACTAGAGTGATCATGGAAGTAACACCCTCTACACAACTCACCTCCCTATGTCCCTAAGCTAATGAAACCTTTCAGAACTGAATATTTTTGGGCTGATATTTTCCATGGAAAGCCCTCAGAGCAGAAGTTTTTGGTAGCTTTTCTTTTGTTAAAATGGTTCAATAGTACTGCCACAGACCAGCTAGTGCAGGGTAACATGGTTAGTTGTTTGTGATGCTGAATGAAAATATTAGTTCCACACATTTGCTTTTTGTCTGTTCTTCTTAAGATTTAAACAAGCAGAATACATCCAAAACTGGCATTTGTACATTTGGTATTTACAGTATCATTTGGTAGCAGATGTACGAGTTTCTCAAACACCTCCCAAGTCCTATAAGCTTCTACCTTTACTACAGATGCTCCACTTGCACTGAGACAGTGCAGCACAGACCGGGGTGGAAGGAGCAGGGCTCAGCTGACCTTGCACATGCAGCCCCTTCTGTAATGGAAATGGGAAGAGCTATGCTCTCATCTCAGTGCTCCCACTGCTGGTGTGAAGAGTGCAGAGAGGGGAAGAAATACCCTCATCTCAGTGGGATGAGTGAGGAATTTCAGAAAGAGGTAAAATGTACAGAAAACATGTAAAATGAGAAACAGCCTTGGGGGCTTAGAGAGAGGAGCAAAAAGGATGAACAAAAAAAAGGAGGAGAGAGGGACAGAAGCAGCTCATTAAGAGTGCTCATTTCTATGCAGAATCCAGCTTACCTTCCTAAGTCAAAGGCCTGCTTAATGACTCACCAACAACTTGAACCCAGGAGAGGGTTCATGGTTCTGTAGCCTGAATTTCCGGCTAATGAGAGCACGCCAGACAGTCTCTGCTCACAGCTTTATTTCTTATCAAAACCTGTTCAAGGTCTTTGACTTTATCTACATGATATACAACAGCTTCCACTCAGCTTTCCTTGAACTGGAGGGCATGATGCCAACAAGTTCCCATGGCTTGGCTCACCTGGAAAACAATGCTGTATTTGCTGACAATTCTTTTAGCCTGGTGTGTGTCTATGTAACCAGCTGTCTGAAAAGAATGCCTAGTGCTCCACAGGGAAGATTGTGGTCAACGTCTTGGGTTTTCAAGATGACTTCACCTTCTACCATGAAGACAAATACTAGGCTTCAAAGGGAACTCCCACAAGAACTGATACTCATGGATCTCACCTCAACATGCATTGAATACAAGATTCAGTCCTTCAACAGGTCTTTAATGAAACACATCTTCTTTAGTATGTATGCAGTTAAAAACCACAACAACCTTGAGCTAATGCTGTGTAACCAAACATTCCCTATCTCAGACCCGATCATGTAGGGAGCATGAGTTGTAATAATCTTGGTATCTTGTTCAAAGGGGCTGAGATACCACTGTCTTGCTGAGGACAGAGTAAGAACCGGTATTTACTGTACTTAAGCTTCATATGAAGGTGGAGGCTGTGCAGGTACAAGAAACTGGCAGGAACAGGAGAGGTGAGGGATTGTGAGCAGAGGTTAGGAGCAAAAACAGGAGCTCTTCCTGGAAGGTGGAAAGGCATAGCACCAGAGAGCCTTTGGAAGTCAATGGAAATAATGCATCAGAATGAAGAAGCAGAGACAGAAATGAACAGAAGGCAAGAAGATAACAACAGAAAATCCCTACACCAGAAAAAAAAAAAGAGAGCGTGAAGGAGAGAGAAGCAACGAGGAAAGGTTTGTAACCACTTTCTTTAGCTTCTGGAACTGAAAACAGAAGGACTGTTTCTCCAGCTGTGAAATCCACCAACGAAGCATGTGTATCCATCCCCCTCTAGTGCCCAGGAGACGACAGCATTGCCATCACCTAGACTGTGAACTTGGCTGCTGGAAGCGTGCCAAATAAAGCACCTACCACTGCTGATGACCCAGGCAGAGCTTTCACTCAGAGACACCTCTCCTCTCCTGTGGCTGACTTATTCAAAATTCTGTATGGCAATATTTTTAAATTGTTAGAAGAAACCTGTATTTGCAAAATCAAGAATGAAAAAGTAAATTCAAATTGCTTGTGAAACCTTACTCCAGTCTCCTTCCGAACATGATCATAAACTCTTTTAATGACCTGGTTACAAACTCCTGTGGTTTCCCCTCAGGACTCCCTGCCTTACTTAGGGCAAAGAATGGCCTGTGCTGTGGGAGTTTGTTATGACTGTGAAATGGAGGAGGCTGCTGTCGGCTATGGCTCAGCTGCTTTTGTTGCAGCACCATCATTGCAGAACCTGAATTAAAATGGATCTGCAGGGCCAGGAACAATGCCCTTACAGTGAAATTGGATGAATGACACCTTACAGACTGTGGGCCAGCCATGTAAATTCAAGTGGCATTATTCCAGAGTAGTATTGTCCCAGGAAAAGATTGCTACTAACAGTGCTGACTGGAGTAAAAGATGATAGTTTTTCACAGTGGCAAATACAAGACCTGGGAAAGGTCACCACAGGCTGTGTCTCACACTTCCAAAATGATGTATAGTGCTGTAAGCTCTGAAAAATCAGTCTGTGCACACCTGAAGTGCAGGAAGCTTTCAGCAACTCTAATCTAGGTGTTTTCATTCCTCCTATGTAAAAGGAAGTGATAATAATGCCTTTCTTTTTAGACACATCTTTGAAGATTTTAATCAGTGTTTGTAAAGAGCTAACAAATACTGTACTTGAGAACATGAGGGAATCCCACTGAAAATTAATAAATTCAGTGTTCTATGCTAAATTCAGCAGCACACACTAAAATAATGGAGAAGCCTACACACTACAGGGAAGGGATAAATAGAGAAGATACTGAAGATCAAGCTTTAGTAAGCACCAAGTAAGGCAGTGATCCTGTAGCAAAAGTAACATGCCGTTTCCAGTGGTGGGATCCATCTTGCAAGAGAGTCACTTGCACTCTCTCTAGAGCATGGAGAGGGACATGCTCTGAGGGAGATATGCCTCCCTTCTCTCAGACACCTACCTTAGTTTTGGATAAATCACACTATGAAGTGCTTTACCTCTGCCTATTGATACGGCTAAGGAGCCCACCTGACCATTTGAGATTCACTGCCTAACTTCATATGGTAAAAATGAGATTAATCCTACCTCTGCGGCATATACAGAAGTGTTCTGGATCTGGTTTGCACCTGCAATACTAACTTTAATGTCTTCCAGTTAACGTCAGAAGCATGCTTGGATTTGCAGTCCCGGTCTTCTTTAAACAGTAGGTTTTGGACTTATGCTTTCAGCTAAACATGTATTTCTAATAACAAAAACCTGATCTAGGCTTGGAAACAAAGTTAATTCTGTGATTTTATTCATCTGCCCATAAATGCCTAAGAAGGCACACACAGGACATCACATTTATAAATCTATGTCCTATCTATATTATCTATGTTAATATTTCTATGGACTTTTTTTGTTTGGTTGGGTTTTTTTGTTTTTCCTGTGGAATGCCTTTCTTACCTCTTTTCTAGAAACAAAGATATTTAATTCAAAACCTAAAATTTCACTTTTGCTAGAAAGCACTTGTAAGTTACAATCTCAGACAATTTTATTTGCAGACAGGGCACTGTTGTAGGGTATGGGTGTGTGAAACGTGCAGTTCTTTACTTCACATTAATAGAGGCACACAAGGAAATATATGCCCCTTTTCTATCACAGGTCTGCTGATAAAAGCAGCCTGACTCAGGGGAAAAAATGGAGACAAGTTTCTATAATAAATGTATAGTCTAAAAAAGCATCAATTCCTTTAATGACAAAAAAGGGATCTCATTGAAGACAGTGTTACTATTTGTACAGAAATCCTCAATCTTTCCCAGTAGGCTAGGAGAGAGGAGGGTGAGTCAGTAGTTTGGTTTTGCTTGGGCTTGTTATCAACTGTTGTGCTTATTAGGTTGTGATTTTGAAAGTACAAGTTGTCATTCTTCCTGTGTTGTCTCTCTCTTTCTCTGCCTGGGGGGGTAGCAGAAATGTTGCAAGATGAAGCACTCCACATCTCACCTAAGATAAGAACATCTTCATCAAAGGAAGACATGGCCACAGCTATCTGCAAGTAATCTCAGGAGCCAAGAATGCCAAGCTTCAAGTAGCATGGGAATGGTCCCCTTTCAGTCACAGCAGAAACAGTGTGACCCACACACACTCATAAACTGTAGATTTTTACTTGGAGGGAAAAACGGAAATCTAGTGTGAAAAATAAAGGTCTTGTTTGTGCAGACGACCACACTGTGAAGGGTCCAATAATCTTTCCTTACCAGGATCTTATTAGCAATAAAACATAATCTGTCATACACCTATAACAGACAAATGTTTGCTTCCAAATATACAAATATCAGCTGGTGCCTTGGAACATAACTTGATGCAGTAGATGGCTGTGGTCACTGCGGCATGAGCAGGAGGTTGCAGATCTGTTGAGGAGCAATGCAGCTCCTGGGATCAAGACACAAAGTGTGATCACAGACAAGGAAGGGATGCTCTAACCAGGAGGAACAGTGGCACCATCTCTACTGTGCAGTGTTGTCTAGGAGCTCAGCACAACTGGGAGGGCAACCAAAGGTGTAAGAGTAAGTTGTCATTCCTGGTGACATGGTACATAATGGTGGTGTATCAGACCAGTCTGCTACCAAACACCACACTGTCATACAGAAGCGACCACAGAGGTGTTGCATGTGGCTCCTGACCATGCTGCTGTGGCACCCTGGACTGGCAGATGTTGGTACTATATTTCTTCTGGGATCTTGAGTCCCCACAGCTCTGCTACATCATCCTGTACAGTCCCTTCATCCCTAATCTATGTAGTTTTCACACTCCTCTGAGGCACCGAACATGTGAGCTCTGCACAGCTTTCTGAGGGTGTATGGATAGGTGTGGACTCCCTCGCCCACACTCCAAGTTGGATGAAAGCAAGCCAGTTCAGATCTGAAAGTCATGTATTTGCACAGATTCAACAGCTTGGGTACAGCCCTGGGCCACTCCAGCTACACAGATTCCAGAAGTGGGTGGCATCCAGTTGGCCTGGAAAGTGAGTGAGGCAAATGTGTGTCTGTCTGCACCTGTCCTGGTCAATATATATGAGCCAACAGCATCATTATTAGGAAAATAAGATTAGGGCAGGGACTAGGAAGGTCCTCCTACAACATCCAATCTGGTCTCACTCATCGTGGATATCAATTCTGTATATGATTGCATCCCCAAACTTATCAAGTTCCACCTGAAGATAATCTAGGATGTGTTTGCATACCCTCTTCCTAATGGGACAGTGCATAATGGGACAGAGCCTCCTGATCTGATGGCTGGAAACTTTCTAATTCCAGAACTTTCTAATTCCAATTCTAGATTGCTAACATTTTATTATATGCACATACTTTCTACTACCGGTATCAATTCAAACAACTTTTCTCACTCAAGGTGTTGGATATCCAAGATGTTTTTAGACAACAGTGGTGTTCCCTATCCATCTGCCTCTCCTACTCTGATAGGTTGCAACTTCTGGTCCACATCTCAGTCTCTTGTTTTTGACTGATGAGCTAACATTATGCTCACTTGACCTCCTCGATGAATCTCTCTGATACAGAGGCGAATCTCAGATTTGCTTCCATCTGTTCTTTCCTTCACCTGGAGGTCATTTTGTTTCCTGTTCTATGTCAGTATCACATAAGGCTTCATTGCTTCTTCTGAGACTCCACCTCCTAGCTATCTCAACCATATCTCCCTCTCCTCTGTTGCAACTGGCTTCCCTAATTTTCTCTTTTGCCATTCCATCATCTGCCTGCTTTTCCACATCCATTCCCATTACTGCAATTTAATTTCTCAATTTTTTCTTCTCTTATCAGTCTTTTTGTTTTTGTTTTTGTTTTGTAACTGCATCCTTCTTCCTCTCTTACCCTTCAGGTTGGTTTCCTAGATCCCAGCCTTAAAGAAAGGAGGAAAATTCTCAGATCTCCTCCTACAAATTGCTACACAAGCCACCCTTGCTGTTGTTTGTTTTGGGAAGGTAGAGCATTGCTTGCAAGAGTAATTTTTCCTTTAGTCTTGCCTATAACAGTCTTTCACAAGAAGCTGAATGTGTGCAGTCGTAGGCAGTAGCTTTGACAATACATATGAAACCACCAGTAGGTCTTGTACCACCTCCTGGCACATTTGAAGGAAAACAACCCTAGGCATTCTTCTACTGCAATGTAAATCATCCCAGTATCTTCAGACCTGAGCAAAACCATTCCTGTTTTCTATCTCATCCTCCTTCTTGCTATCATCTTTTCAGCATGCTAAGGAAAGTGTACTAAGAAAGCATACTTCTTTATTTCCACTAATCTCATCTCTGGGTGATGCGAGAAGCCTATCAGGAAGACAGAGCAGGATGTTAGATAGCATGAGTGTTCACAAAGTCATTGTATGCCTAGGAAATACACTTTGTTCTGCTGATCTCCAGAATATTTTGACTTCTCCAGCTAACTTGCTTCTGCTGTCCTGCCTGAGATCCCTTTTTCAAAGGAAACAGTTTTGAGTTAGTTCAGACCAAGGGTTTTCCTACTATTTTACAGTGAAAGATTATCCCTTCTTTGCATTCCAAAATATGTTTTAGTTTACTGAGGGTTCCTCAAAAGAAAGCACTGGAAAGTACAAATCTACAGTTTATTATTTAGGTAGCTTAAGAAAAACAAAACCAAACTGTTTCATGCTTTCTATAAAAAGGAGATGATGCACAATATCAATAGTTGGGGTTTTTTTTTTGGGGGGGGAAGGGGGTTCAAGCAGATGATTTTTCAAGTTATTGTCTTTATTATATCCACCTCAGAAAGTAAATGGAAGATGACAAAATCCTGCAAAGGGGCTGAACTATGTCCTCTTGGACACAGCTTAGGAGAAATCAAAAAGGTGGTTGTGCCCACTCTCGCAAACAACTGTAAATTTTAAGGAGAATTCAGGAAGACTGAATCTTGTTTAGGTCCTTACATTATCAAAATATCACAATAAGTCAGAACATATTTATCCTCTTCTTGAGTAGACTTTCACATCTGATTGTAAAACAATGAAGGGACCAAAGGTACAAACAGAAATATTCAGGATTTCAGCTCAGCTGAGTAAGCAACTCTTGACACTTCTGATGAAACTGTAAAGAACAACATAAGGAAAACAGGCTGATAACATATAAATAGTGTTTCCTAGCTGCAGGCATATGGTAACCCACACTTGAATTATGCAGAGTGGAAAAACCTTTCCTTTGTGGAGATCCAAATATTTCATACTACTTATCTGTGGTTTTAAAAATATAAGGCTTGATCGTTATGATTGTTCCTCCCTTTCCCACAAAGATAAGTAAACCACCTCTGCCCCAGACCGAATCCCAGCATTAACCACTGTCCCGTTAGGCTCTGTGCTAGTGAAATCCCAGCAGCAGCATCAGGATGTGCAAACAGAGATCAGTTCCTGTGCAACCCACCCCAGGGCTCACAGTGCGCTGCAGGCTCCAGGGACAAATTGCAATGTGCACATGGCTTGCACTGCATGTTGCATTGCATAGCACCCACCTGCTCCCAGCAGCCCGTCCTTCGCAGAGCCTGCACAGCCCCACTGAACACAACCCCCTCTGAGAAATACACTTGCTTAGTGATTCCTGTTTTTCATCAATCTCTCAAAGACAAAAATGTTTGATTATTGAACGACTCACAGTGCACCAGAAAAAATACCGCTTGTTTGGTTTTGCAGTGTCCAAGCTCAATCTCCTAACACACTGCACTCCTCTCCCATGATCTCCAGGGCTGTGTTGCAACTTTCCTGGGAGGGCCATGATCTACACAGTTAGAAGGTAGAAACAGGGTAGGGTGATCTATAGATTGACTGCGAGACTGATCCATTGGGAGTACCAATACTGCTGTCAGATGCTAAGGCTGACAGCATGTTGAATGAGATTCAATCCTGCTTGGCAGCTTTCTGAAATCTGTAGCTATTATTTGTGAAGGGAAGAAACTGCTGTTGAAGATGACCTACCTTTTATGCTTACAGCCATGGTGGCCATGGGACTGTGATGAGCACAGGCATTGAGTATTTATATCTGGAAGGAATCTGATTTTCTGCAATCCAAGTTAATAGAACCTGTTGCTTAAGTCATCTTGTGGTACCATCGTTATTATTGGGTTTGGCATTTTTAACTATTGAAGATTCCTGTATCAGATAGAGAGTTTCCCACAAGATTGCCTATGTCTGAACTGTGTGGATACAACACAGTGACTAAAACTCAGAGACTAAGATTAAAAATATTGAATTTTAATTCAAGCAGACATGTGGACTTCACAGATAGTGAGGTTACAGTTTGTGTAGTTACTGTCAGTGTTTTCAGGCAATGCTGGGGCTGAACAGGAGGAACAAAGGACTCCTTGCTTCCAGAGGCAATTGCCTGACACGAGAGACACACTGTTAACAGTTCTCTGAGTTGCTACCACACATTTTTTTGTGAATAATGAATTTCCATCTCTTTACTGTCACTCACTCACTCACTGTCACTGTCATGTTAAAACTGCATTGAGCTGAATATCTCTGCTTATCAGACTAATCAATAACAAACCAACAAAACGTCTCTCTTGTGCTTCTCTTCCTCTCAGGCGTTAGCTTAGCAAATGGGAATGGCAAACTGCAGCTGTAAAATATTTTCTGGAATTGTTACTTCTCTGGCACTAGATTATAACATAAACATATGGAAAAATCTGCTTTGGGATTTTCCAGTTAAGCACGTGTGACAATATCTGTGGCACAGTTCCTACCAATAGCACTTGACAAGTTTGAGGGAACAAGGATAAATCTCTTAGAGGCTACTCTTCCAAGGGATTTAATTCCACATCTCTGGGAAATGCTGAGCAAAGATTTCCTTATCTCCTACAGAGTCACTAGTAGTGCAATTAACTTCCCATACATCAATCACTGAGTGAGTTATCAAGCAGGCAAGTTTTGCCCTGTGATTCCTGCCACCTACCCTCTCACCAGTGACATCCACTGCAATTCTAAAATCAGCAACCAGCTGGGTTGAGAGACACAAAAGTTGCTGGCAGTATAAATTCCCTGTCTTTTTACTTGCAGCTATCTGTCTGTCAGCCTGGGTGTCTAAGCCTTGTCAGTTCAATCCTTTTGTACCTATGCTATGTAAAAGGTCCCTATTTATAGCTGGATCCAGACAAAAGCGTAGCCCTTACAACCAAGGCTCTCAAAAGAATAATAAACTTTCTTGCCTTCCACCAATGCCTACTGAATTAGACTGGCCTAGGGGCTCCTTCCAGCAGTCAGATTTAGCCTGACCAGAAGCAGAGGTTAGAATAGTTAGATACACAACAGTGCTGATGTTTAATTTTAAAGAACTCCCAGTAGGATGAATATGCCTTGGGTTGTTTTTTCTTATTTCACAAAAGGATTGCACAAAAATGAATCTGAAGCAGTTTTGATGAAAGCAGTGAATCCTGTTGATAAGTCATTTGATAATTAGCTAAACAAAGCTCTTGACAGTTCACAGTAGGAAATCTGATTCAAAAAGGGTGGAGAGAACAATCTGATAGATCTGTATTTCAACATATGTATTTGATCAAGTAAATTTTTATTGTTCCCTGCCACCTAATGGTATACATGAAAAATTACAAATCAGTAAGACAATTCTCAACTTATGCTATTTCTAATAGACTTTGATATATTTATTTAAATATAAAGATGAAAGTTAGTGATAAAAATGTGAATTACTATTGCTGACTTTCACTGAGGTCCAGGCTGCCTAAATTAGTCTAAATTCTGTGTTTTAGTGAAGCTGTATTTCTACATTAAATGCCTATGCTACCTATGGGTGCCACTGAAAACCTATTTAAAGATGTTCTGTTCATCTAAATGAAACGTAGGCAGAACTTTTTCATATACATATTTGAAACAATCTTTTATATAAACTTAGAAAGCTTTAATGAACAACATTGCCACAACCTAGCTGAATTTTTGAAATGGGGCATAGAAATGCTGAACCAATCCTAGATTTCCTAGAGTCATACAAATTGCATGAGTGTTAAGCATTCCTTCTCTTAGTGGTGACCAACAGAATTCTCAGGTACTCCATGGTGATGAAAATCATTAGTCAAAAGAGACTATAGAACACCTAGACATTTTTTTCTCAGATGAAGAAAATTGATTGGGTGAAGGAAAAGAGAAGTAATAATAAATACCACAACCATCTACTTTATTTAAAGACAGCTGCAAGTGGGTGACTGCAGTGGTGCAGACACCAGTGCTACACTGAAAGAAACCTTAGAATCGGAATGTGATCCGATATCTGAAACCTAGCCTAGAAAAAAATACCTAGAATATCCTATAACCGCACAGATGATCAAACTAAAAGGAACAGATATGTACAAGGAAAAAATCCCTTGCAGTTTGGAATAAATTTAGGCAAACTGACAGCTGAGTATGGGGTTTGGCTCTTACAAAATTAATAGCACAGGTATCCCTAAAGTATGATCTATTTTTGGGTAGCTTTGATTATTCACACTCTGACTACAGTTCTCTTCAATCTTCTCATGCTTGACAGCAAAGAAACATGGGGCTGGATACTGCACTGACTTACGCAATACTGCTTCTCTGGCTAGAGATATTAGTTCAACAAATGGCCAGGTGATGCACAGAAATTGATGTCTCCATGTGTAACAGTATGGCATATTTTACAATTTTATGGCAGCAGTAGGACTTTCACTTCTTCACCAGCTGGTAGAGTACAAATTCTGTATGTATAATTTCAGAAATTACTATTAACATTATGGGGTGATGGGAGATTTATTACTTTTGTAACTGATCACAGCTCCTACTCTGATCAGCAGCTAAAGGCCAGTCTGTGGCAAGGTGAACAGAATCTCAAACATTTATTTAAACCTGTTGAATGTGTTGCTTGGTACATGGTTATCTCTAGAGCAGCACCTGCCAGCAGCAGGCAGAACACTGTGGAAACCTGTTGGGAGCTCATGTGATCCAAAGGTGACTTCACATCACCATTACTTAAAGCCATCTCTGTATATTTGTTTTTTGAACACTGCTTATAATGTCAGCTGTATGTATGTATATACATATATACAAAATACATTCAACGTACATCACTCCACTTGTTTCTGAATCTGATTAAGATTTTTGGCATAGTTTTCTGACCAGTCAAATCAATTTTCACTTATTACTGAACAACAACAGGCATTTTAGAACTGCAAGGCATTAATAAGATTATTTCAGTATGACTTCACCCGGTAGTTTTGCTATCAAGATCATAACTTCTGCTTGAGCTACAGTATCTCTTCTACAAAGAAATCTAGTTATGATTTGAAGAGTGGAAGTGATGAGAATCCAGCATGTTCTCAGGTAAATTGTTCCTACATTTAACTATCCCCAGGATAAAAATGTGATCCCCGTTCCTTATACAAATTGGATTTCATGATGACTTTTTTTGGCATTAGAATTATGAGCTGTCAACTATTAGGAATCATTTCCCTGTACAGGTATTTCTAGATTGAGTCAGTAGAAAATAGAGTTAAATATGCTCTGCAGTTTCAAGGCAATTAAAACTGATTGAATTAAACAGAGGAGTGGGATTCTCATCCTGTAATTATGAAACACTGAAATGTCGCATAAAGAAAGCTGAATAATGTCTCTATGGATAGACACTGCAGTTTCTAGCCTTGATTCACTTAATGTTATGAATTACTCATGTAATTTTAAAATAGAACTGTCTTCAACTTAAGTGTGCAGTGTTTAAAAATCTAAAACACAGCTGGGGATGAAACCCACAGTTACTATTCCAGACTCAGCGGGAAGCACTGTCTTACCACAGAGGTGGGTCATATGGCACAAGTAACTGGATGATTTCTGACCTTACATGCAAATGAGCACAAAACTACTCCATTAAAGCTTCTTTTCCTTTTTTTTTCTGCTCTCTGCCAGACTACAACTTGTCTGGTTCCAGATAGATTGCCCCAACCTGCTTTTTATCAAAGTGTAAAATAATAATTTCTCTGCTAAACTGCAAAAGGGTCCCTGGCTTTCATGCTACCTAAGATGAAACCATTTACTTCTAAGTCCTGTTGATCAAAACTATTGCTTGCCTTGTTCAGTTTGTCTTACTCATTCTTAGGGGTAAGACAACCCTTTCTGTTCCCACATTTAATCTGTACAGGACTGATAATAAAACCAGTCAAGTCAAATGCTACAACTTATCCTTCTCACGTATCCAAGAAAGACTGTCCCTAGTCAGCAAAATACCCCATTTGTCTGAGAGGGGAGGAATGGGAGAAAACAGCTCCAAAGTACCAGCACAGAAAAATAAGGACAAAGCAGACAATAATTAGGGTAGCAGGAAGACAGAAGACAGCAAACACATGAAAACAGCTGTAGTGCCAAGACCCAGGATCAGTGTGACAAGAGTGCTTACTAACAGCTCCTATTAGAGGGGGTGAATCAGCTAATCAACTGTTGGGGTGGAAACATGCAACAGGGAGGAAAACTTACAGCAACACTATAGCATGTCAGACAGAAGTGACAAGACAACAACTGTGCTCGAAGGAATGCAACAGAAATCACCTGGATGCTTTATCATCTACAGAAATGTAATTTCAGTAAAGTAACACCTACTGGGAAATGTGATAAGTTTAAGGTTCAGCTGCAAGCTATGTAAATATTTTGAGAGATTTTGAAATAGAATAGTAGACTTGGAGCCATATGTTTATGTCCAAATCCAATACTGCAGCTTGCTTACAATTAGATCCACGTCAATCAGAGGCAACAACATAGACTTCAAAGGAGTTACATCTGATTGATGCTGGCACAAATATGGGCATAATCTGGTCTG
Organism: Corvus brachyrhynchos; assembly: GCF_000691975.1. Classification (NCBI taxonomy): domain Eukaryota; kingdom Metazoa; phylum Chordata; class Aves; order Passeriformes; family Corvidae; genus Corvus; species Corvus brachyrhynchos. The sequence goes on from NW_008239767.1 coordinate 1,578,049, forward strand.
TGTCAGTAGGGTCTGCAATCACCATCAGATCCTCATTAATTGCTCTGCATGATTATTCACAAATAATAGTAATCCCTGCCAGAGTTTTTAAATGGTTGTCAAAAATACTAAGGATGTGCAAAATGACTAATACACACAGATGGGGAATGCAGCTGATTTCAGCTCTTAATATCTGCTGTACAGATTTAACAGAAGTGGCCCTAAGTGATTGAACAACTTCCAAAAGAGAAAAATGTCTTCAAAATGTAATTGAAGTTGCTGGAATATCATAATGCATAATGCATAATGCATGCAACAACGTGGATGTAATTATTACCCCACCAGAGCTGGAAAGACATGAATGCTGGGACTCAACTCCACTAAAATATTGGTCAGCCAAAGTACATTGGGATAAACCTCTCTGATTGAGATAAACCTCTCTGATTGCCCCCTTTTTTTTTTTTAGTACCAGTGCAAATATCCAAGGCCATGTGGACAAACCATCTTTTGTACTCAAAAGACAATAATAATTCAGGTGTTAGTATACCTACAGATACTTTTTTCTCTTTCACCTAGGTCTGACTAGCAGGTGAACACATCTTACTGAAGATATTTCTTCTTTCCACCCTTCCATCATAAATGCTGTAGCTTCCTCTGTAAGATACTGGGCCACATGACCATTCTTTTCCTTTTCAAGTTCCATGTATCACCAGGTATAGGAGACAAGAGTCTCTGAACTAAGGAAGGAGTATCTTTATCTGTCTGTGCTGAAAATTGAAGCCTCTCCTACAAGGTCATCACCACATTTTATAAATAACAGCATGGCATATATTAACTGTACATAAAGAGAATATATCTTACAGTTTATAATATGAGTTTAGCAATTCACAGATCCAACAACTGAAATATTAGTAATAGACGACAGACTCACATGTAAAGGAATTCCTTTCTATACTATTGCTCTCCATTTTTTTAAGTTTTGCAGATCTTGCCACAACGATGTGAAATATAGCTAAATTCCTCCTACTCAGATACACTGCTTTCTGAAAGAAACACAATTATTTGAATACTAAACTTGGATATTTGTAATATCTTGCACTATTAGCAATATATATTACATGATTATATATCACTTGATGGTTATGATGTTTTCCAGGTACTAAACTTTTTCAAACATCTATGTGTAGCCTTCAGGTGAAGCTGAAAGCAACCTCAATATTTGACATTTATACTCCTCGTTCATTGCAAAGATGGATTTTCTATTACTTATTAAAATTCTCACCCCTTTAGAAACTTAAATAGTGACTTGCTTCCCTGGGACATACTGGAATATGTTCAAACTTGTTTGATGCCATGATCAATCACTCAAAATTTGAGTGCACTGTCAGCAGTTTCTAAGGATAAAGGGCATGTTAAAGAGCAAGTGGATGGTCTTCCTAGTTAGCAGCAGGATTAAGCCTTTTATTTTGCACAAATCCTAATGATTAAGAAATTCTAAGTCAACATGAAAAAAAATTTCACAAAATACATAATGAAACAATAGTCTTCACTGAAATGGAACTGTGGTCATTACAGGGATTTTCAGTAATGGCTTGGAACTCAGAAAAAAAAGAATATCTAATCATAACAGTTATACATATTTTAAATTAGACATGACATCTCATATTCCAGTATTTAAACTAGGCCCTGTTCATACAGGGTTACATATGAGCCCTCTCATTTGGAAGAGGTGATGCCATATAGACATCATTCTAATTTCGAGCCTTTTCCTTTGAGGCATGGTTTTGAGTTAGAGCTCTTGGAGCAAAGTAAAAATGCTAACCAGCATGGTTGCTCTTACAGATAATATCAAAACAGACAGGGAAGAACAACTCAAAGCTTGTCACGTGTTGGAGGCTGAATGAAAGGGGTTGATGAAGAGGTATGCACACGGACAAGATGTGAAGCACTGACAAAAGGGAAAGGATTGATGTGGAGACAACTAAAAGGCAGCAAGGATGGCTGCACAGAGGAAGCTACGAAGGCTGCAGAAGTAGACCAAGAAGATTCACCTGTATGATGGAAGGAATGTGAGGTGTTCACTTTGGTAAGGAGAACATTAGAAAGAATGTTTTTATAAAACCTTACAAAGAAAATAAGTGCATATGAAAGATCATAATTTCAATAAAATATTGTAGTGAAGGTATGAGCAAGAGTGTTTGGAAGAAAAGAACTTGGAAAAAATTAATTAAAAATAAGACAGACTGAGAGCCAGGTTGGATGGGCAGGTGAGAGGGGTTTTGAGAGACAGAGTGTAATATCTGCAGATCTGTGAATTCTTTTTACCCTTCTGGGGCACCTGCTGGCATAGCATTTGAGGATTTCAGATATTGGTGAAGGGAGCCTAGAAGAAAGATGGAGAGATTTCCAAGGGCATGTAGAGACAGGATAAGGGGGAATGGATCCAAACTGGAAGAGTATAGGTTTAGACTGGATATCAGGAAAAAAAGTCGTTACTGCAAGAATGGCGAAGCACTGGAACAGGTGGCCCAGAGAAGCTGCGGATGTCCCATCCATAGAAGCGCTCACCGCCAGGTTGGATGGGGCTCTGAGCAACCTTTCCCTTCCCCTGGCAGATTGTTGGAACTAGATCATCTTTAAGGTCCCTTCCAACCCAAACCAGTCTACGATTTGTCGATTCTGGGGTGGCGACACGACAACCCCTGCAGTGGAAGAAAAGAGAAGAGTTTAAGGGGAGAGGTGCAGCCTTTGGTTTCAGCTGCGACTGTGACTGCACCGAGGGGGCGGCGA
>NW_008239767.1:1581569-1589260 GCF_000691975.1 Corvus brachyrhynchos
GTGGTGAAGTGTTTCGGGCTGCCAGAGCTGCGGTAGATGGGCCCATCGTGTGCTCAGACCTGCAAGGCCATCCACGGCCCCTGTCCTGTTCCACAAGCTTCTAACAGTAACTTACTGACTTGACATCTATCCCGGTTTTTGTACTGCGTGCTTAGGTCATGAGTGTGATAATAAATCTATGATGAATAAAGACTGCTGTCCGCTGAAAGGTTCGAGGTCATCCTCGTGGTCACATGGTTGAGAGTAAACACAGATAACTTGGAAATGAACAGCGCAGGTCGTTTGACTTTTATTTCTGAGATGCATCCCTGCAAATGGCTGGTGCTGAGTTCCCCTGGAAGAAGCCTGACAGCTGCAGAACATCTGTTTCTATCACATGAACCTCAATATCCTCTAGAAAACTTGTTACTTAGTGGGATACCTTGGTGTTGCATCTTGGTCATGACCAATAGAAACAGAGTTTTCTCTGGTAGTGATAAAGATGTACAGGCATCCAAGGTGCCACTGGTGAAGCACATGTATGGCAGGTTCCTGCTTGAAGTCATGTGAAGAAGCTCTGATGTGGCATGCCAGTTATTGCCACTTATTAATAGAAAACTAATTCCCTGTGAGTTAAAATACACTTTGAAATTATGTGAAAAGTAGTGGAAGTGAAATAAAGTTTTGTCTATACTGATCCTGATATTGTTGAGATAATAATGCTTTTCCAACTTCGCTGTTCAAATCTGAAAGGCACAATTAGATCCCCCTTTCCTGTGTGGGCTGTTTTACAAAGGCCTGTTTTATAAGCAAGAGAAGCAGGTTAGAACTATCATGGTGAGAAGTTTCTCACAGTAGCTTAAGTAATAGCCATTTATATCAAATACTGGAAGGATGGTATCTTGTAGAAAAGATAACCTAAGTACTAATGTGGATGACTTGGGAAAGAGAGAAACAGCTGCTGTTCCCCAGCTTTTCTTTTCTTGAATTTGTAAATTTTGTCAGTAGGGATTTTGTATAACTTGAACAGTTCCCGTACCTTTTTTTTTTTTTACATTTTCCTTTCCTTAAAGGGCCTTGTAAAGTATAACAAGTGAAGTTACCAAGCACAGGAATGTCTAGGAAGGTGGCTACTCAGGTGTGGCATGACATGAGTCTTTAACAAAAAATACTAACATTAATTAACAATTTAGAAGAAAGGGAAGCTGAACATTTGTTGAGAGGTACTGTAACTACTGGAAAAAGAATGTAGTTCTCCTTCCTGAATTCTATCACTTGTTATGTTTGTGTGGGATCTTCACATAACCGTCTTATTTATTTATTTAATTTTACACACTGTAGTGTTGGTAGGTAGCATTCTCCTGGTCTGTGGCTTCTAGTCATGACTTAGAGGTTTTGCAAGTTAAAGAGCTACCAAATGTCAGCCAAGCAATTTCTTACTTTCTTGCTTTCTTTTAAGAATTATTTTATTTGCTTGGAGAATCTGAATTGGTCACAGTAGTGAGAACCAGGCTGTTGTTTTGATCCATCTTTGCTTTCAGGCCTCCTTGTTTTTCCCCGTGGTGCTGGAATGAAGAGGGGCACTCTGGTAGCCTTTCTTGGTTTGAATTAAAATTCAAAGATTTTAAGACAGCTTGCTTTTCTTCAGCAAAGTAAACCAAGTTTCTTTCTTTGAACGATGGATTTGATGCTTCAGACACTTACTAACTGCAGTGCACAGAGCAGGCCAGTGGTCTAGAAAACTTCTGATAACAATAGGTGTCTGTAAATGGGAAAGGCTGGAGCTTTAAAAATTGTGATTAAAGAATGATAAAATAAACTTCATGAGATCTGGTGAATTTTAGCAGGGGGGGATCCCAGACCTCAAAACAATAGTACGCTGGTTTCTTCCTTTGAAAAGGAAGTCATTGTTCCCAGTGTTTGGCTGAGCATTGCAAAGCTGCATTTGCTCTAGGCAAGAGCATAGTTTTTTGAAAGGAAAATTGGATCCAGGGTAGTAGAATTACAGTCCCTGGGAAGGCAAGGTATACAATGCTCAATCCCATCTATCCTATAATTTAAGTTTATTCAGCAAATGAATCTTGGGTATTCCTAACAGGGATCTTGTTTTTAATGGTAAAGTTTTTAGACATGCTTGCACCAGTGTTTTCTAATGTACTTTGTGTTTTGAACCAAATTGAATTGCTGATGATCACTTTCACACAGGGCAAACTCAGAAGATGAATCTCTTCCAGTCCATAACAAGTGCCTTGGACAATGCTTTAGCCAAAGATCCAACTGCAGGTACCTTATACTTGTTAGTGTGTTTTGCTTTGTGTTTTGGTTTACCTGTGTACAATATTTAATGTATTTCTCAAGGCCTTTAAAGTTTTCTAGTAAGTTATTTCTACACTTCGATCTCAAATCTCAAAAATGTGTTGCATTAACAGATTACTAATGGATTGTATGGTCTAAGATGCAGTTGTATCTTCTGTATTCGCTCTGTGTATTTCATTTGAAAGTGAGGACAGAAGATACATTATTTAACATGCTTATAAGTATTATTGATGAGAACTGTACTTAAGGGCAGCTTGAGTCCCACCAGTAGGAGTTTTAAAAATGTAAACGTTACTTGTAAATTTCTTAAACTTTCTCTAAAACCGGTATTTTTTTTGAGACCATATATTCCTCACTCCATACATTCTGCTTTCTTCTGCCCTCCAAAATTAATTTATAGCTTTACAGATATCTGTTCATTGTTGTGCATAGGCAGTATAAGATTTGCTAGGCTTTTGCAGTCTGGATAACCCAAAACTTGAAGATGCTGCTTCATTATAGTGGGATTTAAAAGGCTTGTCCTAAACTCTTGCACAAAACTATTTAGTCCACTTTTAATTCTTATCTATAACAGGAGGTCTTTTGCTTCTGTTGTCCTAACAAAGGCATGATGATGGCCAGATATCTGAAGGAGATGCTTCAGAACATAGCTGCAAAGTCTTCCTCATCTTGTGTAATTTTGGGTTTTCTTTTAAGTATGTTAGTAACGCTTTTTGGCACTGCTTGAACCACTGCTCAACCTAAAGTCTGACTAATTGTCTGATCTGTTGGGACAAATTCCGTGTTGTCTGTCCAGTACTATGCCTGTATACATTCCCTCTCAATCTACAGCTGTGTTATATGCACCTCGATTAGATTAAACTTAGACAACTGAGGGTAAATTAGGGCCGAGAACAGATTTTAGTACCACTTCTATAGAATCTGCCATATAAAAGCAAGTAGAATGTTAGTCCAGCAGGAACCTAGACTCATATATAATGTTCAGCCTTTAGAGAGCCAGTTGCTCTAAGGTTCCAGTCTTGCTCATCAGCTTTGCAGGGCTGAGTCTTCGTAAAGCCCTTTGCAAGACCATGTTGGAGTTCTACAGTGCAGACATGAGTTCTCGGAATCGCTGCACTTACTGAATTAATTAGGACTTTTCGCAATAGAAAACATCCTTCATATGTTTTTTGTTGTATGGGAATTGAGCAATTGTTTAAGTGTGGAAATCCTCATACTTGTGTTGATGAGAATTAGAATCTCTCCAGGAAAATATATTTCAGTGGCTAAACTGAGTAAATCCATTCAAGTTTGTGGATACCAGCATTAAATGGGAATATTTTTTGTAGATGCCAGCTGGCTCAAAAGTAAGGAGCCATATGGTAACAGAAAGGTTTTAGTACATTAAATCCCTCACAAATTATTGCTAAAAATTAATTAGAGAAGTGATCTAGGGACATAGTTCAATCATACACCCCGTGAATGCATTCATTTTATATCATTATAGAAGTTATTTTTCTTTAAGTGGTGTCATTGATGTGATTAGCACAAGAATCTTAATCCCTTTTAGTGATTCCAACCAGAAATTTATTTTATTTAATTAAGAATAGTATTTGAAAGGCAAGAAGGTTAACTTATTATTTTGTGTCCTTTGGAATATGGAGAATATTGAGGAATTGGGGAATAATCAGAACTGACCCTAGTTCATGCAAGCAGCTGTTGGTGATACTGCTGCACATCTTACATGCTTAAAAAATTGAAATGTGCAATACTTGTTTCTGTGAAATAAATAATAAAACTGTTTTAAGAAAAATTAGACATAACCGTTCCATAAATTCAAAGAAAAAAACCGAAACAGATTAGTTGATATGAAGCTAAGTTTTAAAGGCAAATACTTTTCGTGATAAAACTTTATTGACCACAAGAATAGCAGTGTTAAATACTGAGAACTGTCCTAGTTGATAAATAGTCATAGTTTCTGTAGGAGTTTCTTAGAAGTCATTCTTCAGGGATCTGGCAAGTATATTTGGAGAAGGTTTGAAACTTCATATTGGATTGGTATTTTGAAAAAAACTTCACTTTGATGATTTTCAAAACACTATATTACTGAAATCTGTGGATGAAGAATGTAAATGGTTACCAGTTGAAACAGAAGGCTTAATTTCAATGACTCTGTAGTGACTGAATGTGATTGCTTTTTGGAATTTTACTCATTTAGACACTGTGTTGTTATAGGATATTTCAGAAAAACAATTAGTTTAATGAAACCCTAACAGAATCAGTTTTGTAAATTCTGTTTTGAGACAGCTGTGTTGGTGTTCTGATTTCTCATTAACCTTGGTTCTTCATTTGTTATAGTCAGGCTGTGCATAAGAAGTGCTTAGATCTAAATAAATCTTGAAATGACATGAAATTTTAAGTGTTACTTTTTTTAGTGTCTCATATAAAAAGCCTTTGGAACATGATCATTTATAAGTAAGATGTGTTGGAGTAATATTAGCCTCCCCTGCTGTTCTTCTTTTCAGTTGTATTTGGTGAAGACGTGGCCTTTGGTGGAGTCTTCAGATGTACAGTTGGCTTGCGAGACAAATATGGTAAGTTAATTTATAAATCTGACATCAGTTTCATATTAACATCTCTGCTCTTTTTTTTTATCCATCTTGCTATGACAAGTACTGTTACTGGAATGCTGAAAAACCGTAAAATCAATGTTTCATGTATGGCAGGCTACTTAGTGCACAGCATTTTACAGATCTTGGAAGCTGGTTGTGGATACAGTAACATGATACAGCTTTTAATTTGGCAATTGCTACTCCCCCCCTGCAAATGCTACTCCCCCACTGGGCTGTTAAAGAGGAGGTTATAAAATATTAGGTTTCAGCAGCTTACTTTCTTCAAGGCACAGAGATGACTGGGACGTTTTGCAGCTAGTGGTTAAATCTGTTTAATGATAATAAAGATATGTTACAGCCATCTAGGGGAACAAAGATCCACATTTTTTTTGAGCAAACCAAGAAAGGGAGAGGACAAAGACTATACTTATAAGAAGTTTCAGAAACACAACCATTTTTTGTTGCCTTGCTTCTCTGCATCAATTATTATGTGCATGTTCTCTTGCTCTCTAGTTTACACGTTAATGTTCAAATAATTTGGATAGAACTTCTGTTAGCAATGATCTTTAGTGCTGCTTGTTGAGATTGAGTTACAGTTCTGTAACTGGTGTGATATGTTGTCTCTGTGTACTAGACTCCATAAGAAAACCAGGCCTCTGAGACAGGAACCAGTTGCTGGAAACATAGGCAACAGAAGACATTGTTTGGGAAATAAGCAGCAGGAACAGATGGTTGCATAAGCAACTTTCTTGGGGCTTAGTGAACATCTCCAGTTTAAAAGACAGAAGGGACAAACTTTATTTGTAAGGGTGGTGCTTTGAGGGTGATTTGATGGGGTTTTTGATGTAAGACAGTCATATAATATTGGAATGAAGGAAAGAGATGATTTAATCTTTGTTGTAGCATTTTATTGATAGTGTATTCCAAAGTGCCAGTGCTGTTCAAAGACTCTGTGACAGCCCTGAGAGAGCACAGGGGGTCTGTTGAGGGAGTGCAAAGGACTGTTTACCCTGTCCTCATCAGGATGATAACCAGCAGTCACAGCACATCAGCAGCCTAGCTAGAATCAGGTTTATTTCATGGGTGTAATGACAAAGATTTTAAATTAGATTTTTGAGGAATCTGTGATGTGACTTTGGGAATATTTGGAAAGAACTCCTTTAAAGTGTGAGAGGGAACATGAGAATTGGGGAAGTACTTATATGAACACTGAACAAGGACTAATGACACTGGTATTGCCATTTGCTCAAAAAGGGTACCGACCTCTTCAGGGTGAATAAGAGGATAGATTTTATGAGGAAAAACTAAGAAGTACTCTTGTTTCATGGGATTGTAAAGTAAAATGGGTACGTATATAAAGTGTTGGTCAGATCAGATTAACAAGGTAGGACTCTGCCTCTTCACATTCATTCAGAGTATTGCAAAGATCATACTTGCTAGAGGAAAAGTGTGTCAGCTAGAAGAGAAAATTTGAAATTTTGAAAAAAAATTGACATTTGAAAAATTTGAAAAGCTTTTTGATGTTTTCCTACATTTATAAAAGATTTTGCAGATTCTGGTGTTTGGCCTAGGTGAAAAGTGAACTGAAGATGTTGATAGTGATTGAGGGAGAGGGAGGTGGAGAAGGCAGAGCTTGATGTGGGTGTTTGACCCTGGCTAGAGGCCAGTACCCACCAAAGCTGCTCTATTACTCCCCTCCTCAACTGGACATAGGAGAGAAAATATAGCAAAAGGCTCATGAGTTGATACAAGGATATGGAAAGGTCACAAACTGATTACTGCCATGGGCAAAACAGACTTACAGAAATCGGTTGAATTTATTACCAATCAAAATCAGAATAGGATAATGAGAAATAAAACAAATCTTAAAAACATGTTCCCTCTACCCCTCCCTCCTTTCTGGGCTTAACTTCACTCCTGATTCTCTACCTCTTCCTCCCCCACTGCAGCACAGGGAAACAGAGAATTGGAGTTATGGTCAGTTCATCACTTGTTGTCTGCCACTGCTTCTTCCTCAGGGAGACAAGTGCTTTCCCTGCTCCAACGTGGAGTCCCTCCCATGGGAGACAGTTCTCCATGAACTTTTCCAGTGTGAGTCCTTCCCACAAGCTGCAGCTCACTAACTGCTCAAGCATAGGTCCCTTTCCATGGGCTGCAGTCCTTCAGGAACAGACTGCTCTCCCACATAGGGTCACAAACCTGCCAGCAAAGCTACTCCGGTATGAGCTCCTCTCTCCACAGGGCCACAGGTTCTGCCAGGAGCTGCTCCAGTGCAGGCTTCCCACAGGTTTACAACCTTTTTTTTTTGGCATCCATCTGCTCCGATGTGGGTTCCTCGAGGGGGCTGCAGGTGGGTCTCTTCCCCCATCGTGGTCTGCAGGGGCACAGCCACCTCACCATGGTATCCACCACAGGCTGCAGGTGAATCTCTGCTTTGGCATCTGGAGCACCTCCTCCCCCTGCTGCTTCACTGGCCTTGGGGCCTGCAGGGCTGTTCCTCTCACGTATTTTCACTCTGCTCTTGTCTGAGCACAATCATGGCCGTGCCATAACTTTTTTGTTTCCTTCTTATATAGCCCTTGGCCAGAGGTGGGTCTGTCCTGGAGCTGACTGACGTTGGCCCTCTTGGACACAGGGGAAGTTTCTGGCAGCTTCTCACAGAAGCTACCCCATCACTCTTCCCCTTCTATCAAAACCTGGCCATGCAAACCCAATATGCAGGAAAAATAAAAGTTCTTTATGATGCTGCTGAGGTGCACATAAGTAAATGAAGACAATATCTGAACTGAAGTTTGAACAGAAAGA
>NW_008239767.1:1589287-1589645 GCF_000691975.1 Corvus brachyrhynchos
TCAGGACTCATTTACTGAATGGTAATTCAGCTTTGTAAGGCAGGTAAGAGGACATGTGTAACTCAGCTTCTTTCTTCATTCAGTAGAAAACAGGCAGTGACTGAAGAGGGAATGCCAAAGATGAATTGGAGGTGGTACTGAAAATGTAGTTACAATGCTGAGGAGAAACAGAAAAGACTGAAAGTGCAAAAATTGAAAGAATACAATGTTTTGAAGGATGTGTCTGCCTATCAGTGTAGTCTCAGAGATTAAATAAGTTCTAGATGGAATGCTTGTTTTATGAAAAGGCTAGATTCCTTGTAAAATAAGGAGAAATTCCAGATGGAAGTGACAACCAACCAACCTGATGAATCTTATG
>NW_008239767.1:1589710-1654048 GCF_000691975.1 Corvus brachyrhynchos
AATAAGTGATACAAGTAATATAATATGAGGTTGTTTGTATATGTTGATATAAAATATGAAGGAATTAATGGGGTTTTTTTCTCCTGTCCTGGAAGAGGGAGGCTGACTTTTTTTTTCATTTGTTTAGTTTCTTTTCCTTGTAGATAATTAAAATCACTAGGTGGCAGTCTATGCCTGTAAGTTGTTATTTTGGTACAAATTGGTAGTTCCTTTGTAAGCACTTTTATAGAGGTCAAGGTATAAATATCATCTAATATTACAGTAGGAAGAATTTAATATATTAATACTCAGTAGCAGTATTATAGAGATGTTGGTTGCCGTCCAGAATGTTACTGAAGTCTCTCTGGAGAGACAGAGAAGAAATTTGCTTTTAGAATAAATTTGTCATTAAATATAAAAGCTGCCTCTTTCCTTTTTTTTTTTCCAGTGCAGTATTATGTTGCATAAGCACAGCCAGAGGCCTATACTAGTAAGTGAAGGAAAGCTCATTGACTTTTTAAGGAAATAAATCCAACCTTTTGATCAGATGAATTTTTAACATGCTACCAGGAATTTTGTTTAAAAATATTTAGTTAAGAAATCGTATGTAAATAAGTCAGTGTGTGGAAGTTTCATTTCCGTGATAGTATGACTAAAGGTAGTGTGTTTGTTCCTATAAATCTTATGTCTAGATCTGAAATAGTGATTCCGGTTTTCTGGCATTGAATTGAACGCTTAAAAATCTGTCGCTGTATAATCAATCCTCCATTCTGAAAATGAGTAGACTTTCTGAAATATTTATGCAGAATGCTCCTTTCAGATAAGGGAAGTAAGTGTTGTACAGTTATTTTCCTTTGTCCCCTCCCTCTGGTCTGGTACACTGGAAGGCATATTCATGTTTATTTCTTATCTCCTTCCCCATCACCCTCTGACAGGTTTTTGATTGTCACCGTTTTGCAGAAGTTATATCCTCTAACCTCTAGAGTATCTTTATTGAAATAAGGCATGCCTGCTGTTCTGTAGTCCTACTCTCTGGAGGTGTTTCCTGTCTTTAGAGCAGTGTGATGCAAACTGCCTCCTGTATTTTTATAGCCTAGGTAATGTGTGCAGGCATTTTAATTTTTTTTTTTTTAAAGGGAAGTACATTATTATTTCAATCCTTGGTATCTATTTGTCCTTGAGTCTGCAAATGCATTTGAAACAATGATCTTGGAGTGGGAATACATATCCCATTGCTCTGCCTGAAGTGTGAAATAAAGTTGCAACATGTAAAGATCAGTATCATCCATGTTACGGAATATATAGAGGAGATCAGAGGTAGGAATTAGATCATAGGAGATAAAGAAATGGGAGGAGAAAAACAGAGGCAAAAATAAGGTAAAAATGGAGAAAGTGGACAGAAGTGAAGACTGAGAAACAAGAATAGCAGAAATAGTGATTGACAAGGAATGTCACTCAGAAGAATGCTAGGGCAGGTTTTTTTGTGTAACTCAAAAAAATACCAAAAAATCTATCTATCTGTCCCACTGTGGCCAAGAAAGGAAAATTACATAAACAGGGGCAGTGAGGTGTATATATATAAAATACCTTTCCTTGAATGGTCTTTCTGCTGTTCTCTGAACACCTACAGCTTCAGGGCTTCCTTTTCTTTCACACCGTTCTGGCCTGCACTTGAAGGGAGGCTCTAATGTGCACTTGCTGCCATGTCAAGAGATTGTCCTTCATGAGGGTAAGGATCAGGAGCTTCCTGACTATTTTAGAGCTCGATGTTTTGAGAATGTGGAATAGGATCAGTCCTTGCTCAGAACTTGGAGAGTCCAACAGAAAAAAGGTGAGCTTGGCAGGTCTTTCCCATAGCAGTGCTTGGGTAGAGGGTGACTTCTTTTTGGGTTTATATGTTCACTTTTACAGATGAAGTTTGCAAATTTTTTGAGGTTCTGCTCAATTCCTTATTGCACAGCAGCCTGCAGTTCCTTGTCATGCAATGTTCTTCTATTTGCCATTGAGGGAATTTAGGCAACTGTAAGTTAGATTCCCAATATTTGCAGGCCTGAATAGATTGTTTTCTAAGATTTTGAGCTATTGAAAATTATTTTTGACTGAAAGAGTAGTAAATGACTCTTTTATTTTCAATAGGGAATTCCTGAATAATGCCATTTTAATTCCCTTGCAACTATTTGCAAATGCAGGTAGAATGTGACTACTTTGAATGGGAGTTTTTATTTCAGAGATTCTCTCAGTTCCTCGAGGATGTCACTCTGGAGGATGGCAAATGCTTGCCCAGGGTATGAGAGACTTGGCCTAGTGCTGTCCCTCCGGAGTTCTGAACTTAGTCCACAAAGAATTGACTGAGATGCCGAAGCTGATCTTTATAGTGATACAGAAGAAACGGTTTTGTCAGCAGTTCTTTTGAAATGTTTTGGAATTAATTTGTCTTTTGCTCATGTGATTCATTTGTCACTGTTTGGGATCCTCTGTGTGATAGTAGAGTGAACAAGAGGAAGATAAGTTTCTTCCTTTCTGGATTAATGTCCCATCACTGGTGGGAGGGTTTTTGACTCATGGCTTTTTATTTTTCATCTGTTCTGTTTGGTCTCTGTTACTGCTGATCCCCTCCTTTTGTTTGTTGGCGCACACAGAGATGTACTGCCCACAGTAGCTTACGGTGCTCTCAAACACAGTCAGTTAGAACAAAGTGCCTTTCCCAAGGTTTCTGTGTAATATTGCTAAAATGTTCTAGAGTGATGTTTGCTGCCTTTGTTAGTAATGCAGTGTTGACTTTCAGTTTGTGGCCTGATTTAGTCCCCAAGTTTTTCTAATCTACTGCTGTGCAGCCATGAATTGCTTTTTTTGTGGGTAGACACTTGATAACATGAAACTCAGATGATAACAAGAACAGCTGTGTGCCCCTCCTATACCTACGCAGGCTAAACCAAAATCAATCTCAGATCATTTCCTTTTAGGTAATTCTGAGTTACACACGTGGCTAGAGACATTAATACATGCAGACAGTAGTAAATGTGTAATAAGCAGCTTAATTTTTTTTCTCCTTACTCGTTTTTCAGTTTTGTCATGTGGAGTGGAAAGGGTGTGCCCAAGTAACTTGAAATGTAATTCTCATTTTTCCCTAATATTTTCAAGCATATAGGATTGTTTTGTATATAATCCTTCCTGTGCCTAATTATTATTTTGATGCAGCTAGAAGTGTAAATATAGTTGGTAGGATTATTTTCTTCCAAACCAGCTTTAAAAAAAAAGTGTGAAATAGACGGGGAGCAGATTGTAAACAGTAATTTCTGTCTGTTCAGTCAGTTCAGGATATTTTCTTGCAAATTGATAAATCACAGGAAGAAAAGGAACATCAGGAGAGGTAACACTTGTGTTGAATCCTGTGAGAACAGGGGGAGTTGAATCAGAAATTTCCCCTGTGGAAAATTTCAAACACATCAAAAAGCAAGTGACTGAACAACATATGAAACCACAGTTGTAGCAAGAAAATAGTATCCTTATGTTCCTTATGTTCCTTATGTTAGGATGACCGGGCCACATTAGCCATCAGCTGGATGCTTTAAAAATGATTTTATTTATCACTTCCATATTTGTTTTCCTTTCCTTTCTGTCTGCCTTACAAAGTTTTCTCTCTGAAGCACAGGGAATGTTTTGGGATAGATCAGCTGGCAAAGGCTGTTTTTAGCCTTCAGTGGTGGGAGTTTCTCTAGCTTTCCCAGTGCAGGGTTATTATTATGGTTTGAAGCTTTTCTTTATTGATCAGTTTTCTCTGAACTCTGGTTGCTGCAGCTGGAGGGTATAGAGCATTCAAAACTGAATACTTTACTCTTGTGTTTTACTGAGTAAAACCTGGTTGCTTACAGCTCTCTGTTGTTACATCTCATGATAATGCTAGCTTGTCTTGCAGCAATAATGTTTATTTACAACACCTGATCCACTATAATCCCTGGTTGTTATTCTGTAGACCTTGTGTCTAAGGTGTAAACACCTGTGTGAGTTTTCAGGGAACACTTTATTCTCGGTAAATGAATCATTTATTTATAGTCCAGTAGACTAATTCAGGAGTCTTCGTTTATTTGGCCAGGAGATGGCTGTACCTAGCCATGCCCAAGGGACACCAGCCTTTCTAAAAAAATGGTAGTCATTCTTTGAAGATAAGTATTTACTTGAGCACAATATTATTCTATGAGCTTTAGCTGTAGAAAACTCCTGAAAGCAAGTTCTGTGTTTTAAGTGAAAAGCTTATGGGGGAAAACACAGGTGAGAGGATAGAGTTGTTATGGTATTTGGTGAAGGTTTTTGGCTGAAGTTTGGATGTGCTTGCAAAAACTGCTTGATGTCCCAATGGCTTTTAGTAGCATAAAATGATGGGAGAACCTTTTGAAGCTGAGCTAACAGAAGTAGATCTAGTATAGGGTTGTTTTTTAAAAAAATTCTGACAGTTTGCCTTCAAAATACATAAAATACTTTAAAATGTTTATATCCAAAATATTTTTGTTAGTGATTTCGGGACATTTTTTATTGTGTAGACTACACTTAATGTTACTGGTAAGGGAGCAGAGATCTGTCAATGGACATTCTGGGTTGTCCTGGTTGTTGTTCTGGTCCCAAATGTTACAGTGCAAAGGTAAGAAGTACAAGAACACAATGTGGATGGGCTTTAATGCAGTATATTAAGGCAGAGTGTTCTGCCTCCCAGAAGCTACTAGTAGTTGGGTCTTATCAGCAGGTGGGAAGACACTCTGAGGTTTTTATGTGGAATTTTTAATCAGTAATCATGGTGTCTTTTACATTCTTTTAGAACATAACCATATGCTATTATAAGGAGGAGGAAAAACTCAGCCTAAAGTAGCATAAGTGTTAGGGCTTTACTGTGTAAGCAGATAGAAAAATGTTATCTCAGTGCTTCAGAAGCAGACTGCAAGCTTGCTGAGGAAACATGGTGCTTCTTTGGCATAGGTCCTGGTCCTTCCTAAAATATTGTATGTGGTAGAAGGAAGGAGTTCAGAATTTTTGACATCATGGACATATGCTAAGGGTGGAACATTTTATTCAGAGTTCAAAATGACTGCTTGTGTGTAGATTGAGTAAAACCTAAATAGCCTGGGGTTTGGTTATTGTCATTTCTTTGTGGATGGATTTAAGTGGAGAATTCTGTAACTTGCTTGCCTGGTTCTTCCAGAACAGTTTGGCAAGACCTGGATTTGTTCTGATTTGTATAAATGTCTTTGAACAGTAACATCTGGAGAACGTGTTTCAGATTCATTACACAATAGTACATTTTGTTCATTTTCATCTTAAATAGCCAATACTTTTTTTAAGATTTACAGTTGGAAAAAGAAGAAAAGTTATTTGAAAACTTGCTAAAATGTAGTATATCCTTTTACACCTTTTGTATCTGTGGGATAATGATATAAATCAGTCTCTTGTCAGAGCTAAATAGCTTTTATTTTTGTTTTTTCTTTTCTTTTTAATGGTTCTGATAGTGTGCCTGGTGTGAAAACAGTATTTTATTTATTTGTGACTTACTAATATTTATTATGTTTCTTTTCATATGTTGTAAACCTTTTTGAGGGAACAATAAGGAATATATTTTTTAATGTAGAACTTGATACTCAGTACAGAGCTTAAGAAAGCTGTTCTCACATTTTTAAGATATTTCAAGATACATTGCTGGGCAAAAAAGTATGTGCTGCTGAACTTCCTAAAAATGGAATTTTCCACTTTAGGAAATACTTGCAGTGAAACATATAAAGACAATATTTTGATAATATCATGTCAAGGAGGATGAAACTTTATGTATTTAAGACCCAAGATGGAATTGATGAGCATAACCAGTCTTTGCAGTCTGTATTAATACCAGGTCTGCAAGCACATTTTGTGTACCTTCTTTTAGATGTCTCTCTTTATGTCTTTGCTATTCCATAGGTGGAATTAAGCGATTCTCAATTTCTTGGGTTAGTCCTGTGATTCTTTCTGTTTCATTTGTATGTTTATTTATCCCACTCATCAACTGGGGTTAATTCAATTTGTTTGCTGTTTCTTGTATTCTGAGTTTGGTGGTAAGAGGGTGGTAATTTCAATTTAAGAAAGTGCTGCAGACTTTATTACAAGGAATAAAACTCTCTAGAGTTTTCTTGGAAGTAGTTTGCTTGAAGCCTAAAAGGGTGAAAAAAGTCAAGACTAATATCCAAGTCTGGGAATTGTCTAAGCAGATTTGCAGCAGAAGCACTTTGAGGTGCAGGTTAATTTCATTTTAACTTGATTCAGAGCCATCTTCCAGTGACCAGGTTGACATAACTTGCTAGTCATTTTTTATAAAAGATCTCTTTTCTTTTTAATTTGCAGAAACATTAAATCCTCAAAACCTGGCAGGGGGTTTTCATACTTACATGGAAGCACCAAGTATAGACCAATTTATTCATTTTTCTCACGCACATGCTTTGCATTATGAAGGGACAGGCATGGTTACCAGTGAGATTTGTAAGATGGTTTCCATTATTGCAGGTTACTGGTCACTGAGCTCTTTGCTCCTGAGTACTTCTACAGCAGCATGAAATCCTTGCTCTTGTGTTGAAAATACTTGCTTCACAATTCCGGGTAGATCCACATTGCTTTCACATTCACTGTAAAATACGTCTATACTGCTGATACTGAGGAATGCAAGAGAGGGTGACTTGTATTTGGCATTTTTGCCTACTCCTTGATTTGTCATCCAGATAATGTGCACAGCTTATTACAGCAGAATTTTCATTCACAGGCTGCAATACTTAGCTTTGATAACTGTTCTGTGTTTCCTGTTGGATCTCTGTCACGTCATGTGATGTTGCAGACAATGTGAAAATGCACAGAACTGACCTAAGCCTTGTAATTTAAGCTGGTATGTTGTCCTCTGCTTCTATCCACATATAAGTATTTGGTAGATGTCAATTTTGGGGCATATCTTTGCAAGTAAGCACTCTGTCATCTGGCATAACTTCTCATGTCAAACTGTATGTCAGTTATGCTTTTCTGCAAGTGTGCTTCTCACACAGCAAAATTGTTTTGTAGTTGAAAAAGGAATGTTATTAATCATAGCTGGAGGAATATTTGAATGCCTTGTCCAGTTAGGCATTGCTCTTTTTTTATTTAGGCTGCAATTGGGTATATGAGCCAGATGATGAGGAGGAGTTCAGTGTGGAGTGGGCAGCCTGCATGAATGTTTGAACCAGCAGTTCCAATTCAAAGTGTTTTCAACAAGTCATTCTCTTACTCAAGGTGATGTGTTTTCTTTCTAAGAGCTCATTAGATCACAGCTATTCTTTCACCTCTTCTTCCTCCAAGAGTCCCTTAGAGAAGTAAAAAGAAATTCTGGTGAGGAAATCTGCCACTGAGATGTGAGCCGTTTTTTAAATGCTTTCCTAAGAGTGTGGATCTGAATCAGTACTATTTTACCAATGTCATTAAAGGCTTCCATTAACAGGACAGGTACAGGCATAAAAAGTTTTGGCAGTGAGCATGTATCCCTGCTTGGGGCTGTTAATAAAGCATGGAATATTAGTGGTTGTAAGGAGAAGACCTTGAAAGTCATCTCTTTCAAACCAGTACTCAGCACAGAGTTGAGTTTAGGTTGCCTGTGGTCTTGTCCAGGTGAGTTTTGAACATGTCCAAGGCAGGAGCTTCTACAACCTCTTGGAACAGTTTATTCCATCGTGTGACTACTGTCATAGTGAGGATTTTTCCTTTAATATAATTAGTTTACTTTTTTGCATCATTTTTTCACCTGACACTGTGTACCTGAAAAGAATCTGGTCTTTCCCCTGTTCATACTACTGCTTGGCTGCTCCTGCATTGTGGAAGGATTAGATGAATTGCAAGGTTACCAGCATCCAAAGCTAAGGCAAAGCTTTGCATTAACCTCCACCAACTCCTTGCACTTCTTCCCTGAGAAAGGCAGAGAATTACATGATATATTTTAATATTTTTGGTTTATTCTTTAGCTTTTGGTGGCTGCTAGTTTGTCACAAATGACAGGAAATCTGAACTGGGGGAGAGGGCTAAAAAGCAAGTCTTCACCTTTGCTTTAGGAAGGCAGAGGTGTTTATAGAGTTTCTCTGGGTCCTCCCTAATCCAAAAGGCTGTACACCTGTCAAGAACATTCTTAACGTTATATTCACGCTGTGAACTTTTAGAATTTCCTAAGTTTTACTAGAAAGTTTTCCTTCCAAACCTGAAATTTGGTAACTGCAGATTGTAAGAATTTCTAGGTAATGGAGGAGATTAATGGACTCCCAGTCCATGGTAACCTTTTCTTTGTGCTTCAGCAGACTTCTCCTGACCCTGATATTATATGTGGTCTTTGAGAGTGAGGGTTAAATGCAAATGCAATAAACATGCTTTTC
Organism: Corvus brachyrhynchos; assembly: GCF_000691975.1. Lineage (NCBI taxonomy): Eukaryota > Metazoa > Chordata > Aves > Passeriformes > Corvidae > Corvus > Corvus brachyrhynchos. The sequence continues at coordinate 1,598,080 of NW_008239767.1, forward strand.
TCCTGAGGGAATCTTGGGGGAGAGGAGGTGAAAGTGTAGTTGTGATCTGATAAGCTCTTGGAAGAAAATGCATCGACTTGAGTCAGAGGATGACTTGTTGAGAAGACTTTGGGCTAGAACTACTAGTTCAAACATTTATGTTTCTTCAAATGTATGATTTAGTAACTGGGGGAGACTTAAAGGAAAATATACCTGTCAGCTGTTCCTAATTTCCAAATTACTTGAAGTACTTTTCTGAAGTGTTGGTTATGTCAGTGGCATATATGATAAACCTGTGGAGAATTCCTGTTCTTACCAGTTGCCAGGCAGAACAGGTGTCCTTTACTTTGGGCAACACAATGGTGACAAGTGGTTCAGTAGGATGCATTTTTTTGTGTGATTTTCTTTTTTCCCCCCAAATGAAACATAATTAAGACTCCTGTGAACAAGTGAAACCATGTAAGAAAGAGTTATCTTTCATTTGATCTTTAAAGTTCTGTCTAGAATAAGAAGTCAGCTCCTTTGTTGCAGAGTAGAGCATAATCCTGGATTTTGCAGCAGCAGAATAGGAAGAAGCTAATTTAGGTTACTGCATGCAAATCTCATTTCTGACCCTGCTGTCAGTTGCTCAAAGATTTCAGCAGTATGTTTTTTTTACTAACTTTTGTATCTTACTGCCATAATGTGACTTTTTGGAATATTTATGGAAAATGTAATGGGAATGCCATGTAATTAGTTGCTAAATAATCAAAACTAAGTGTTGAAATTGTTGTGAAGGCATAGGCAGTGTATGGGATATATGTGTTTCTCCTATAACTGACCAAACTCACTGCACTTGACTTGAGACTTTACATTGACTTGACTGAGGGCTGAGACCTGGCCACTCAGCCCTGTGGTTGGCTGAGTTATGCCAGAGGCATGGCTGGGTCCTTGAAGCCTGTTGTGTATGTTTGGACACGCATGAATTCTGTTGGCTTTTGCAGGATACAGGGCTGGGGAGGAACAGGAGAGGAGTAAGGTAATTTCTGTAAGTTGTTATTCTGTGCACAATAGGTAAAAGTCATCTCCAGAAGATAAAAGCTACTGGCGTATGAAATCCTTTTCATTTCATACAATCACTTTTCATCAGTTAGGTAGGTGAAATAACGTATTTTAACATGGATAACTCTGGGAAAAGCAGCTTTTTAAACAACATGGCACGTTAGTGTGCAAGGTTTCAAGACTGAGAGTTAAACCATCTCTGTGTCAGTGAACCTGAAGCCCTGCTTTGGACAAGTAGGTTTGAAATTACTATATTCAGCTGTAAAGTTAATGTGTATTTAGTGGTATTCCCTTTAGAGTAACAGGGCCTGTTGCATTTTTTTAAAGCTGGAGAACTGTGACTAGGTTGTCAGTAGAAAAAAGTGGTAGAACAAGATGATTAATAAGTTAGTAGAACTATATTTTGTTAACCCAAGAGCTCTAAACCAGCTGAGTAGAAATTCACCAAATTTACTTGCTGTTTGGCTTGCCCTCTCGTATAGTATCAGAGAAATGGAAGACTACAAGTGTCACTGGTTGTGGAAAGGGGCTTAAAAGGGATGGTGGGACCAAGAAAGCCTGAATGCTGGATAGATTATGTTAACTGTGTTGAGAAATAGAATTAGTAGATTTATGTAGAGGTACATCTATGAAAAATCCTAGCTGTTCTAGGGTTAAAAAAGGTCTTTAAAGGCAGGACTGATAGGAAATCAATAATTTCTATTCGAATTTTCTGCAGGAAGTCCCTGGTGAGTAGCAAAATAGCTAATCTGCTGGGGCTTCCTTTTCTTTCCAGTCTTTTCTGCATGTGCAGCCTGACTGCTGCAGTTGAACACTTAATATATTTAGCTTCTTAGACTTTTCTATTTGACTTCTAATGGATGTTTTAAATGGAAGTCAGTGGGATCGTGGGGACAATAAAAGGTTGTCCACATATATGATTAATACTGTTCAGTACTGACATCCTAACATGCATTTTTTTAACACCAGTGGTGTAGAAGTATTATGAAAACAAAGCACTGTTCTCCTTTGACTAAATCACCAGCAGTACTCCTTAAACCACCCAAACAGTTCAGTGTGGACTTGAGCGGAGTGATATGAAATTACTCAGAATTGGAGCATTGGGTGGTGTGTTAACATTATAGGAGATTTAATATTGTTCGAATATCTCATTTCTGAAGTTAAATTAAGATAGAACTTGACTTGTTGCAGTTACTGAAATCTGAAATACTTTTTTCCTGATGGCTTGGAACAAATAAAGATGAAGCAGCCAAAACATTAATGCACAATAATCGACTACAAATGTCTGTAAACATGTTCTGTTAGGTTGCTATGAAACTCTTTATTCCTGGCAAACGAGAAGATGACTGTGAGACAGCCTTAAAGCTGTTGTCTCTTACACAAAGGGTCAGTGGTAATTTGTGGGGTTCTGAAAATCACAAAGATCACTCTTTTTTTTGTTTAAGTAAAATTGAACCAAGTATTGATTTTTTTCTTAATGTTTGTTCTTCATAATTTCCTTATTAAGGAAGTCTTAATAGTAGGATTTTCCTTATTAAGGAAGACTTCTAGGGTGTGTTTTCACTTCCTTAACATGCATCTAGTCCTACTACTGAGTTACTGGGATGGAGAGATGAGAAGAATTGTCCTTTTTTTTTGCATGACTCTGTTTGCCATATTGCTTCCCTCAGTACCTGGCAAAGGGCACTGACCTGTTCAGATGGCTGAAACCAGGGATGTTTATAAAGCCAGGCAGGTTAATTGAAAAGCACATCAGCGTGATGTCCTCCTGCAGAGGCTGATGCACCTGGCTTCAGAAAATGTAGAGGTGCCACTTTCACCTGGACTGACAAGTCAGCCCGTTGAGTTGGTGTTAATTTGTTTTGAGCTGCGAGGCTGAGCAAATCGTAGGAGAAGAACACATTTTAGGAAATGTTTCTTTGTTGGTAAGGAAATTACATATGGAAACACAAAGTATCTCTGGGTTATTTGCTTGAGTCAGATTTCAGCTGAAATCTGACTCAGCTGGTTTGCAGAGAGTGATGTGAATGGCTGTTTATCAAAATGGACTCCCTTTTCACATTTTGAAAAAAAAGTGAAAAATAAGAAAATGTGAAATAAAATAGATAAAAATATGTAGGCTTAATTCATTTAAATGAATTATATTTAAATATTTTGTGTTAGTTTTAGAAATGATTTTTATACTGTATCAATAAAAATAGTTGGTTACAGCAATGCCATACAATTTTTAATGTTTGGGGAAATGAATAAATTTGCTTTATCCTAACAATGTGTATGTCTTTTTGTCATAAGGGGCTAGATTTTATAAAGAAAGCCCTACCCCTTGATACTCTACCCAAGGTTGTTTTCCAATCTAATAAATAGTAAAGTGCTTTAGGATTTGCTTTTAAGAGGTCAGTATTATTGTTTTAATGCTATAGTCAAAACCATTCCTGAGTAATAAATCTCATTCATTGAATTCCCTAGCTCACTCATTTCTGTTTTAAGCCATGATACTTCAGAATTGTGCCTTTAGTCCTGAAAGTCCAAATTAGGTACTTCACACTCCTCACATTACAGCTGTCTTGTTACATTTCACTTTTGCTTTATTGATTTTCACTTCAGTTGTTCCATCATGCTCCATTGATAGCAGCATGAGGCCTCTAATTTAACATCTCAGTAGTATTTCAGCAGTTTTATTAGGATGTATTTTATATTTTGAATTATAGAGTGACATACTAGTGTGGTGGAGCTAAAATGCTTCTAAATTAATTCATCACCCTAAATTGATATTAAAGAATTAATTTTCAAATTTGTATCAATTATTAGTTAAAAGCTCATTTTACAGGATTGTTCAAATACATTTCAAGTTTTGTGTGAGGGTGTAAAATTACTTATGGAACCTATGTATTAGGCTATTTCAGTGTACTCTGAAAAATCTGTTAATAAAGGATAAGGTTAGGTAAGCTGTAAGTCTTACATCAAAATATCCTGTAAGCAAGTGAAGTGAAATATAGTGGTCTGCCAATGGACTTGTAGGAAGCAGGAAAGTAGGAAGGAAAATTACCAACATTACCATATGTCTTCATAATGTTAATGTATTTTTAGTTTATTAAAATAAGATTTGTTTTAAATTAAAATTTAAATGTGTCAGTGAAAGAGAAGGAAATCAAGATGGCTAATTCATGGTATGCTATATAAGTAAAAAGAAGGGAAGAAGATGTTTGCCAAGTGTTTATGGTGTTACAGATGGGTATGGGTACAGGGACAGCTCTCATGGTTTTATCTGAAGCAGGGCTTCTGCACCTTCACAATTGTAGGGGTAAGGCCTGGGGCAACTGCACATTTGCATAGGAAGTTTATTTTCCTTTTTCTTTGGCCATGTTGTCTGTCAGCAGAGAGAGTGCACCAGAGGATGCAATACAGGAACTGAGATTACAGCTCCTTCAGTAATGAGAACAATTTACACAGTAAACAGTCCCTCTAGGGGAAAAAAGAATCTTGCATTCTCTTTGTTTCCAGTGTCTTGTATGAGAAATTGTGCTGTGTCCTGCAATTGTGGCAGCTCTTTGGACTTGGTGTTGGCTTGTGTAGCCTCACTGACACCACCAACATTACAGTGTCATTTGATGGCATTTTTTTTTTACTTGCTTTAAATGAATGTTCCTGGTGGGGGGGAAGAAAAAAAGGAAAGCAGAGGGAGAGCCAAAAACATATTCACTGATACTTATACATACATACATGCATATGGACAGGATACAAGGAGATACCGGAGTGGTGTGTGAGAATGAAAGATGTGTACTTAAAGATCTGTGAAACATGCCTCCCTTTAGTATATTGCAAATGCACCCTTGGACAATGGTTTTTCCCTAATCATCCCTTTCTGAAAACTTCTGTTAGCTTTCCTTTTTCTAGTTGAACTTACAGCTATTGAAATTAGAAATTCTCCTAGTAACAGCTTTCCCACTTACTAGTTTAGTCTGTTTTTTTTGGTTAGTTATTTCATGGTTATTTTGTTATTGTTTCATTTATTTCATAGCCACTGGTGTGCACTGTGCACATTTTTTCCATCCAATTTGAAGTCTTGGCATTTTCATGCATGATGGATTCCTATAGAAACCTACTGTCTATTTCCCAATGTTCTAAAGGGAAGATTTAATAGCAGACTGAGATTTTTCTGCTGTACTCCCTTGACAAAAAAGTAGTGCTGGCAAATATTTTAAATATGTGTTATAGAGGATATTGTAGTGGTGTTTCATCTCCCACTCCTTGTTTTTAACTTCATGAACTGAACAATTTTGTATGCAACCATCTATTAGACTGATGCATATTTGGGCTCTGAAATTACTGTGGCACAGAAATGTGGCAGGACTAAAATAACCTTTTGCACTCCCATAGGGAAGAAATAAAAAGAAATGTTTTGGGTTTGTAGCAGGAACAGCATTTTTTTGTCTTGCCTTGGAGACAAAGCAAATTATTTAAATGTGGCCTTACCTTGTGAGAGAAGACTGGTAAGAATGGGCACTGCTGATGGGGAGTGTGGATGAGAGGCAGTGTGCTTTTGTACAGGTGCTCCTGTACATCTGTCTGCCTTTGAGTAGGGACAGTTACTTGTCAGTGCCTGAAAAAAAAAAGGAAGAAACAACACTTACCTTAATTGTAAACATTTTAAAATGCTTGTAAGTATTGTGTACTCTCATATAAGCATGAGGGGTATGCACATTTCAGTGTGAATAGGTCAGAACAAATGTTCCTTCAAGTATTAAGAATGTTGTAAGTTACAAACTGTTCTTATCTTTCATTTAGTTTCTCCTTTTCTTCCTCTGAGTTGTTACAAGTTAAAGTATCTGTACCTGTAATGAATGGCTATTGTTTCTACACCTAAAAAGGCCCATCTAAACAGCCATATGCTTAATTACATGTGACTTGTTTAGAAGTAAAATATTTCTGGGACAATATTTTCCACTTAGAGCTGGTGTATTGAAGGAATTGTGTGGTGTTGTTTCTTTTCTATATAGGTAAAGACAGAGTTTTCAACACCCCTTTATGTGAACAAGGAATTGTTGGCTTTGGTATTGGAATTGCTGTTACTGGTGCTACAGCCATTGCAGAAATTCAATTTGCAGATTACATTTTTCCAGCATTTGATCAGGTTAGTACTAATAAATTTGAGAGTGGTTAAAAGAAATCTTACAACTGTTTAAATTACTCTTCTGTTAGCATTAGTACTTGGTTTGAATATGTAATTTTTGCAAATATAACCACAGCTGTATTACTAATATTTGTGCATGCTTTAAGTAAACAGGCATAAACTGCAAACAGTACTAGTACTGTACTGTAAACAGTAAACTGTACCAAAGCCAGTTTGAAGGCTTATTGAATAATGGAAATTAAAGATGTGGCTTGAGGCAAATGTCTGTTTGTTTTAATTTTTGGTTTTGTGGCTGTGTTGGCTTCAGCAGCCTTAAATTCAACAGCCTGTGTCTTCCGAACACAGTTTCTCATTTCTCCAGCATACAGCTGCAGCTGGCCATGTGTCCGCAAGACAAAGTACAGATCTGGTCTGGGCTGATTGACAGTATGGAATGAGGAAACAACTGGGTTATAAGGCTACCCCTGAGGCTCAGGCATCTAACTTGAACACAATAAATTATTGGTTTATTTGCCTTGGAAAATGTTTGTCTTTGCACTGACTTAGAGTATTCCTTTGCTTCTAATTTCATCCTCTGAATCCCATGCATTGGAACAGATGATGTATTTACATTGCATGTATTGAAGTGTCTTGATGCATAACTAGAGGTATTGAACTGAATGTTGCTTTTGTATATAAATCTTCCCAGATTGTTAATGAAGCAGCAAAATACCGTTACCGCTCTGGGGATCTGTTCAACTGTGGAAACCTCACCATTAGAGCACCCTGGGGCTGTGTGGGCCATGGTGCACTATATCACTCTCAAAGTCCAGAAGCCTTTTTTGCTCACTGTCCAGGAATAAAGGTATAGTAACTCTTACTTTATGAAGATTAATTATTTTGTTTGTTTGTTTTGTAATGGACCTGACTAGCAGTGAGTCTGGATGCAGACAGGGGAAGAAGAGTAGATGTCAGCCCATAACAAAATATCTGACTATGTTAATTAAAAACTATTAGAAAACTTAAACTGTGCTAAGTGTTTGAGAATTTATAGCCATTATTGAAGCAATCTTTAGTAGACATAGCATTTCGTATTTGTCTGTTTTTGCACTACAGCCATACATTTTACATAGTTTTGTGTCCGGTATAGTACAGAACCTAAAAACTAACACTTGATAGGTAGTACTTTCCTTTCTGTTTTTTTTCTTTCTGCATCTGTCTTAAGTGCATTATTGAATTAATTTATATGAAATTAAATTAATTTCACAAACTGAAACACCAGAGGTTCTGTCTGAACATGAGAAAGCACTTGGCACAGATTGCCCAGAGAATTTGCAGAGTCTCTATTCTTGGAGGTATTCAGAGTTTGTCTGCATGTGGTTCTGGGCAACTGGATCTGGATGGCTCTGCTTGGTCAAAGGCATTGGCCCAGATGACCCTTGGGAGGTCCCTGCCTACCTCAACTGCTTGGTAATTCTCTGAGTGAGAACTTTATGCAAGCTTTCTGCCTGAGACGATGGCATCCCTTGAAATGAAGATGCTGAGTGCTTAGGTGGATAGCTTTCCTAGAGAAGAGGGAGGGGCAGGATCTAGTAATCTCACATTAAGATAGCACTGTTTGCCAGGCTCCCAATTTTTTTTCTGAGTAAGTTTTTGTCTGTGAACTTGTTAGCTGGCATCAGTCCACTGAGCAATGGCTCATGGCAGATTAATGTGGAAGATTTAAGCAGAACCAGTATTAGTGTTCTAAAGGTGCGTTCATTGTTTATCTGCTGTTTAAACTGTTGTCTATGTATGATTTTGGTGTCCTAAAACTTCAGATATTACTCATCTACAGGGAGGCCATAGCCATTTCTCCTACTTGTTTTTCTCTTTACTTATATAAAACCTTGTATTATTCACATTTTATTTCATTATGTTTTGAGGAATGGGATACATTTTTGGTTTTGGGTATTCTTTATGGTATTTAACGTTCTCTTCTGAACTTGAAAGTATTTCCTGATTATAGACAAAAGCAATCTACAAAATCTTTTGCCAGGTTATTAAATCAAATATTTTCTGGAGCTTGTTTAAACACTAAAGTAGTTTATTATCATATGAAAGCGAAAGATAATTTAGATGATTCAAATACTGATGCCAGGTCTAGCTAATTTCTGCTGCTCTTTGTGTTAGTTTTTCACTTTCTTTCACTTTCCTTTGGGTAAAATGCTAAAATAAGTTGCTACCACTAAGAGCTGTCATCTCAGTTAAAGGTAAAGGCACATTGATTCTGTGGAACTGATGGAACAACCTACTAGTTTTTTGTGCACAGGGAAGTGTTTTAGACTCTATCTTTTGAATATTGTTGCTTTTTGAAAAGTGTTGTTCCTTTAATATTTTTTGCAAAGCTGTTTCTAATGCAGTTCATAATGTTTCAAGATTGCAGGTATTTTTTATTAAACCTGGCTCTTAACGTAGAAATCAAGAAGTTAAAATGAGCTTGTGGTTCAGGTGCATTTTCAAATGTCCCATATCTATTTAAGTATATTTTCTCCATATTACAGGAGGAAAGGCAATGTCTTACAAGCTGAGAAGGGTAGGGTTTGATGTTTGGGAAGAGCGAAGTGAAGAGCGGCTTTCAAAACAACCCTCCTATTAAACTTTGTGAAAGGTTTTTGGCTTTTTACTTTGTATTTTTCTTAAGTGGCAGGTAAGGTTTGGATTTCCCAAGCCAAAGGGAGTTTGTACAACTTTGGTTATTCAGGGGAAGAACTGTGGTCATTGGTACTTAGACAAAGCTTGTTGGGGTTTGAGGACACTACTGGATGGTTGCAGCTTTTGTCCACTATTGTGAGGATATACATGGAAGATGTTAATATTGATTCTCTGCATTCCATTGTAAGAATATCTGCTCTCATGTTTAGAAGCTTTCTTTTTCATTTCCAGCCTAAATTTGTCCCTGACTAACTTGTATATTTATCTGTCCTTCTCCATGCCCTTTGTATCCTAAGAGTACCACTTGTACTCTCTTTAGTCTTTGTTTCATTAGACTAAACAAAGTATCAAAGAAATATTAATATCTGGAGCTCTTTGGACATCTGTTCAATTTGTTTTCTTTTCAAAGGGTTGAAAGAATAATTAAGTATCCAGCTGAGTTTCTAGCAGTGATTTTTGCAATAGCACTAACAGTTCCTTGGTTATGTTACGGTTTTTTTGTAGAACTATACTGCATAGTATGCTAGTCATCCTTTGAGTAGATAATAAATTCCGATCTGAATTTCTACTGCTGAGTTCTAAATTTATAACAAAAATGTAATCCTTAAACATGTGACTTTCAGTATCTGTTTTTTAGTTTGTTTTTGTCAGTCATGTCCTCAATATGAACTGGGTCTTTTTGGTATCATCCTCTGTAGTGGTAGTGACTCCCAACTTTGGAATAGTTTTTGTTACCATGCTCTGACTTAATATTGTAAATGAATAAGGTAAATAAAATCTGTCCTAAAAATGGTTCCTAAGGATCTGTACTAGTGACATTCATGGGTAATTTCCCATGTGTCTGTTACCAAATGCTTTGGTGAAATATTAATAAACTGCTTTTCCCTTGTTTAGAAAAATCACTTATCGAGTTAATTTCATGTAATAGGAGATTTAGGTTGTGTTTTCACTCTTTTATATTACTTTTATATAAATAAATGATATTACTCTCAAAATATATTTTGAAGCCATGGCTGTAGTTAACATGGATTTTTTTTTTCAAACAAGTCCTAGAACTAATGTTTTCAGTGACTTCTAACTTCACAGCTATAGAAGTGTTTGCTGGTAGACTTCATGCTGCGTGTTCCAGCTCTTTGAGGTCTCTGGGATGTAAATTAGTCAGTTCTTCTGATTTGAGGGAATTCGGCTCTTGCATTCTATTTTCTTTATAACTGCCATAATTGGGTAACTTTCTTCTCGTAATAGAAATTCTCGTAGATCATCCAAAGTTAACTCTTCTGTTGGCAAATGAATTATACTGTTTCCTTCCAAGTATTTGGATTACATTTGGAGGCCTTGCTTAATTTTCTTTGCTTGATAATAGTTTAAGGTATTTATTGGTTATTTATTTCCAAAATGAACAGATTTCAGTCTTTCACTGTAAGCAAAGAAAGTCAGCTTTAAATAGCTTTTTCCTTTTGTAGTCTTCAAAACTTACTGGACTAAGTCTGAATACCTTCAAGGTCTGTTCTGATGAATCTTTACCCAGGCAAATGAGGATCACTCAGCTGAATTTTTTTGTTATACATCTACATTAATTTTACTAAGTTCATATATATATATATATATATACACTTACGTATGTATGACTTATATATACTTTATATGTATGTATCTGTAAATCTGACTGACATTTTTCTGTTCCTTTTACTTCAACTGTTACTGTTAAGATGTTAGTTCTACCTTACCTGGGCAGAGTACCTTAGTATTTAAATCACTGTATAGAGGGGAACTGTTAAAGCCTCATCAATGAACAAAGTAAAATTCAAAATTTGGAGTGTGTTTTAATAATGTAGCACTGATGTTAATTCACTTTTTAAGAACAGCTCAATCTGTACATAGATTTACTTAAAGCAAATAATTGCTTAGTGTTGAGTATTATTGAGGAAGTTTCTAGCAGAATTGCAATTTTAAATAAACTATTTAAAAAATATTTTTACAGGTTGTTATTCCAAGGAGTCCTCTGCAGGCCAAAGGATTGCTGCTGTCATGCATAGAGGACAAAAATCCATGCATATTCTTTGAACCTAAAATACTTTACAGAGCTGCAGGTAAAGATTTGTACGTTGTATTTTCCAATAAAGTAACAATGTTTGGGGTTTTTTGTACATATATGTTGATAGTCACAGCTAAAACAATACTTTAGTAGAAATCTTGACTTGTTTGGTCTCTAGCTCTGTTGTGGGCTGGGTTTTTAGAGGAATTGTGTAAACTGAATAAATTCTTGAAGTTTGACTGCAAAGATAAGTGAACATTTACAGTCTCAGGTTAAAAAAATAAGTAGAAGTAAGAGGTATTATTCTGTATCAAATTCTGATAAAAAATTGGCAGAACTTGAACTACTTTCTTGTGGTGATTTATATACTAAAATAAGTTTCCAGATCAGTTTTTATTTTTCCAAAAGAACTGAGCCCCGCCATGACCGTTTTCCCAAAGTTAAAATTTCTTTGAAATGCTTAATTTCTAAAAATCTTCAAAATCTGCCCACTTAGATTTTAACCTTATTTGAAAAGAACTGTGATTGCCATTACTTTGTTTTAGTCATAGTGAACTTTCTGGTTCAAAGTAGTTTTAACAACTCTCATTATGTGTAATGTATTGGAACAGTGAAAATTGACAATGATGGTGCTTGAGTTGGTTCTAAAAATTAGCTTGCTACTTGTTTGGAATAGAGAAACTTGACAGAACAGTGGAGATAGGCAGAGAAATTGGATGAGCGACTGATAAAATAGAACTGAAGCCACGACTTACCTGTAGCATTTCCCTGTCCTGTGGCTTTATGTATGTGAACTATGCTTGATCCATCAATCCAGTTTATAAGTTGACTGTGTGGACTGAATTTGAGTGACAGACAAAATGTTTCTATTTTGCTTTGGACCTTTTAAGAATACTTTTCCATCAGTGCATCCATTTTGTCAGTAAATTTATCGTCTTCCTAGAGAGACAATAATAAGGGAAAAATTAGAAAGCAGACATCAAAACTACAAAAAATGGTAATATAACTCAGGAACACATAGGATATTTACTGGTAAAACTGCTTATTTGCTTTTATATTTTCAAAAAAGACCCAGAAGTCCCATTAGCAATGTAAATTTAAAAGTGCAGCTATATTTAGTGTGGTAGGGTGTGATGTATCCATAAGGTATTGCATTCCTTAAGTTCAGTGTGTTTTGAGAACTTAATAAAATTCAGCTCCGTCCATTCATTTAGAGCAAGTAGTTTGAAAAATGAGCTTGAGTCTGAGTCCTGTTAAACAAAGAAGAAAAGATGAAGTGTCTTTAAAACAGGCCTTTATTCCTCCTCCTTCCCCCCAGTATTTACAAGTCACAAGTACAGACTGTAGAGTTAGTAAACTACTTGCTTTCGCACTGGCATGAAAGGCTGCGCATCAGTATCACACAGCTTTTGAGAATATAGGGAGGCTTTTGTGCTTGAGGAAATGACTTGCAAAGCAATTGCTGGATCATTTAGTGAACATAAATCAGGCTTGTGATCAAAATCTTGAGTAAAGATGTGCTGAAATAATGGTTAATGTGATACATGTGCTGGTCAGTAACCAGATACAGTGTTGCTGTTGTTGGTAATTTCTGAAAGACTGTGATTTCCTCCTGTATGCTCATGGCTGATTTTCAGAGACTTTACTTATATTTTTTATTTTAAAATTTCTAAGAGCATCAGTTTAGCTGTGTAGGTTGAAATTTATAGTACATGCTAATTTGTGTCAACATGTGACAGGAATGATTGTAACAGGTAATTTCCTTTATCTACGTGGATATTTTATTACTTCTACAATGTAAAGTAGGAATGTTTTACTATATGGAACAGTTTTTATGTTCCTTTTATTTTCATTGTAAACCTTTCTTTGTATCATTATTACTTTGTCATCTTCACTATTAAGCTGTCCTTTGGGGGTTGGGTCACCTTGGATTGGAGGATTACTGTTGTCTGGGAGTTTCTCCTATAAAATTGATCTCTCTTAGAGTTCATTCTTATTCTCCTGACCATAGTCAGTGTTTCTGGTAATTCTGCCATAGAAACCAAGTGGCCTGGTGAATTCAGAAATGGACCAGGGTCATCATGATTGATAAGATCAAGAGGCAGCAGCAATAAGACACAAGCCTGGTAAAGAATAAGATAAATGGTGGAAAGAAGGGTTTTAAAAATGTGACTGACATGTGTTTCATAGAGAAAATTTTTACAATACCCCATGTGAGTGTGTTGATTCTAGCAGGAGAAAGAAAATCGTACAGATTCAGAAATTGACTTAGACAGTAAGCTTGAACTATGTCTGTATTTACTGTTTCTTTCCACTAGTGTCTCGAAACAGTACAGGGTCTTCTGAAGGCTGGGAACATGCATGCTTTCCAAAACAAGAGCACAAAATGGTATCAGTTTCCCTCTATTACTTAGTTTATCTTTTTTGTTCCTTTTTACCATGGTATAAAACTTCACCTAAGATTTGGGATCTCATTGTTCCAGACAAAAATAGTTTTCTTTATTTCCATGATGATGCCTCAGTCATTGAGCAATAAAATTATATTGCCCCTACCATAGCTTTTTTATTTTTTTTTTGCTGTAGCTTCATGTGAGTAGACATGTTTGTTCAGAGAGCTTTGTGACTGATGTTACAGTGGGTGTGTAGGGACTTAGTTGAAAAATTAAGGTGGTAAGGATGTTAATGGGAAGGAAGATTTTTCTATCTGTAAAATTAATGTAGACTTCTGAGCCTTATAATTTTCCTCTAATGGAGCTTGCTTTCTTCCTATGAGATCTTGAAATATTTTTCCATGATACTTTGTTCAGTGTTGTTAACGTAGTTGAAATTATGCCTGAAAAGAAACTGTGGGTTGGATGGTCTTTAAAACACAGGGTATCTGTCCTTATTTGGGTGGCCTGAAGCTAATAATGCGTTGTTTAAAACAAGCAAAAAATCAAACTAAAATAATGACAAAAATCCCACACTCACTCCACTGCACCCACCAAAAATTTATGCCCATTGCTTCTGCTGCAAAGTGTTGCTATTATTGTTGGAATTAGATGTTGGATGCCAGTGATGGAAGGTAATATATATCTAGCTTAGAATGTATAACCTGAAGTTGCTTCTTGAGAACGTTAAGTAGGATGCCAGGTCATTGGTTTTTTGTGGAAGCTTTTGTGCAGAACCAACCTCGTGATTTTGCATCTGATACATACCTCCAAGGAGCTATATAGGCCCACTAACTGCTTTCAAGTTTATTGGTTGTTTTTGTTCAGGAAGTTGTTTTTGTTTGCTTGTTTATTTTGCTTGCTTTGATGACAGGGTGGTTCTGCAACATTCAAGCATAGATTTCATAACAGTAAAGAAACTGTACAAAAATAAGAAGAACCTTCATAAGTGTTTTCAAATGTAGGTCTGGTCTCCAAGGTAAATCAGAGCTGTAGCATAAAGTATTTCAGTGTAGCTATCACAGGGAAAGTGTGAGATTGCTATTTTTTAAAAATAATGTGTTTAGCTCAATTTCTTCCCAAATGAACACAGATTTTCCTATTCAAATATGTTGTGTGCTTATTCAGAAATGGGGTAAAACTAACCACACTATTTAATTAACATTAATTCCTATAGGAATATTTGCTACCCAAACATGCCTTTGCCCACACAAGATACAAGAGTAAAATTAGGCCTTAAGTCTTTGCTTTAGTCATCCCTGTGGATCCCAGGTGGATATTTAAGTAGCATTGCCTTAAGTTCACCACATTCACACTGTGATGAACCAAGAAGAAAAAGCAAATTCTGAAGTGAAGAACAAATCTGCAGGAACTTTTTGGAAATGTTTTCCAGTTCATTCAAAAAATAATGCACACCTTAAATATCCAAGAGCCCTAGTAACACCAAAAGGAGGGAGTGGTCTTCAAGCTAAGATCACAGAATCATAAAATAGTTTGGGTTGGAGGTGACCTTTAAAGGCCACGTGGTCCAAGCCCCCTGCAATGAGCAGGGACATCTTCAGCTAAATCAGGTTGTTTGGAACCTCATCCAACCTGACCTTGAATGTTTCCAGGGATAGAGCATCCATAGCTTTTGTTGGCAACCTGTTCCAGTGTTTCACCACCATCATAGTAAAAAACTCTTATATCTAATCTAAACTGACCTTATAAGCCCCTTTTTAATACTGAAAGGCCATAGTAAGTCCTCCCTAGGGCTTTCTCTTCTCCAGGCTGAAAAATCCCAGCTCTCTCAGTCTGTCGTAATAGGAGAGATGTTTCACCCCTCTGATGATCTTCATGGCTCTCCTCTGGACCCACACCACTAGCTCCATGTCTTTCCTGTGTAGACAACCACAGAGCTGGATCTTAAAGTTTGCCTGGGTATCTGTTAATAGTAAATTTTAGAAGTTACAGAAGAGAACTGTTTTCTTTGAATGAAGTTGAATTGGTAAGTTTCATTTTCTGCATTAGCTCGGTGTGCAAACAATTTGAGCTAGTTCCTGTATACAGATACATGATTTCACGTATAGGTATATATGTTATCTATGTGAATATATTTGTAGATACATATGTATGTAAGACATATATCAGAAAGCAGTAGCTAGATGGGAAGAGAAAAGAAGTATACTTGCCGTGCATAGTTGTAGCTAGTAATTGCAGATTTGTACTTCCCTCACTGTGAAGCAGGATAATGCTTTTGCATCTGTGGCTCAGCCCACAGGCCTGTTTCTCTACCCAGTCACCCACTTTGCTAGCAGTTTGTTTAGCAGAGGACCTGCTGTTCCTCGCTGTACCTGGGCTCTTTGAAGTGCTCATCCTTAATCTTTGTTTACTTCCTTGAACTGTTATGGCAGTGCCACCACGAACTTGGCTGTACATGTGTGGAGTGGGAATTACAGTAATTCTCCCCCCGGATGGCTCTTTACCTTTCAAAACTTTTGAGTGGAGGATCTTAGCCAGTCTAGGAGCTCTGTGTGTTTCCCAGTGGACATAGAACAGCTTTTTATGACCCTGCAGTCTCTCCTGGTAGGTGGTGTTCAGGCCACATATTATTCCCACACCAGCAGCTGGTTCCAAGACCCCTGCTTGCTCCTGTTGTTCACACCACAAGCCCAGGGTGTCTGCACACTGGTTTGTCTCCACTTGCTGGCCCCGTGTCTTGTCCTTTCATACTTGTGTATCCAGCAGCTGGTACTCAGTCCTTGCAGCACACAGCCCTTGCACTGGACAGGATTTCCAAGGAAGCTGGGACTGAATACCACAATGAGGCACTAGGCTCAGTCAGACAAACATGCTGACCAGCCCTGATAGGCTCCTCCTATTGTAACCCTTTCTGTTTCTTTCCTGCTTTGCTCCTCACCAACCCCCTTCACCTTTGTGTGCCCTCATCAGCTGGTGTAGTTCCAGGCACCCTGCTCCAGCACCCTGGGCCCTTGGGTTTGTGTGTTTACCAGTTGCAAATTCCTGGATATGCCCATCATTTCTTATAGCCCTTCCCTGAGTGTTCCTGACAAGGTTTGTTTCTTTTCTTAGTTATGTTTGTCTTCAGGTTTGTGTCTCCATATTTTGGTCATAGCTTCTCCTTTTTCTTTATCATCCCATCAGACAATTTTACTGGAAGGAATACTCCCATATTTCCCATACCCTTATCAATAAGTGGGACTGAGCATGTTTGGTTCTTGTAACTGCCACCCTCAACCTTCGTGGTAACGTTTGTGTCCCTGTGTGTTCTTCTTTGTGGCTTTTCCCTCTTTCTATTATCCCATTTTGCATTGTAAAGATTCTTGTCTAGACACCCTTCAAGGAGCAGATGCTGTCTTCTTTCACATAACCATACAAGTGTTTATCAGAAGTTTTCCCTTTCCTTTCCAGCCCTGTATTTTTCTAGCCACTTGTTATTTAAAGAAATCATTACAGAAGGACACTGATATTTTAGTGTATGTTAATTTTCCTTCAATAATATTAGGAAGGAGCAAAGAAATGTAAGCCTTTCTGAGTAAAAATCCAGAGTTAAATATACAAGTACACGTGCAAAGAAGAATTCTGTTGCTATTTAACTTATGAGATCATAATGTTACTGCAAGTGCCGTAGTGACATCCCCCTAAATGTCAGAGATACTAAGAAAATATCTGAATTAAAGAGGAAAAGGAGGCTTTGATTTATAAAAAGTATTAACAGCCTGTGCAGTGTCAAGGGCACATAATGGTTATGAATCAAAGGAGAAGATGAGTCACCTTGACATTATCGGGTTTAGACATCTTGTGGAGAACCTACTCTGATGTTTTTTGACCTTTTCAGTTTCATTTAATTGTACTATATATGACACTGGTGGTGTAGCAATAAATACTGCTTGCATCAATGGTTGTTATAGAGACAAGGCAGGTAAGATGAGAAAACATGTGTTTTCTTTCTGCTGTTCAGACTGCTCTTTTAGAAAATGCAGCAGATGTTATAACCTCTTAAAATTAACTTGTCATGGCCCTTTTTCACTGATAATTACAATTTTTTGCTAATTGCTGTATTTGAAATCTGTATTTGAAACATTTGATTTAAAATACTTTATTTCTTCAGTAATAGACAAATAGTCTGCTTTGTATATAAACACTGTTATCCTGAATTAGATAATTATTATGAAAGAATATTAACAGAATAATTTCATATGCTATTTTTCATCTTTATTAGTTGGGAGAGGAGTTTTTGCAAAGGCAATTGAGAAAAATCCTTCCAAATTGGATTTTGACAAGCTGAATTTTCCATTTAAAATTGGCAGGTATTATAGATGAGCTCATTTAATGGGCGTTTTGTTGCAGAATTGTTTAGCTATAGTAAGTAATTAGTTAATTTGTGTAATTGTGTCTTATATTTCACTTCCCTAAGTGGATAAAACCATGGCATAGAGAAAAGGCATTTATTTCTGTCATGTACACCTTCCAGTTCTTCCTCTGGCTCATCCCACTCCTTTCAAAACCTTCTCATTCATGTCAGTACCCTGGGTTTCCACTAGAAGGTCCTGTGGTATCTTTTTAAGTTTCTTGTTCTCCAGGTTTCATGTAGGTGACCATTTCATGACAAAGACACTTATGCAATGCCAATTAGTGTAGTTCTGGGTTTCATTATCTCTCAGAATCTCTTTCTGTTGCCTGAGAGTTGTACAATGTGCAGAATCCATAGAAACCTGGTCTGCCACTAATGTGCAGTGAGCAAAGGCTGAATGTGCCTTTCTTCCCTTTCCTTTCCAGCCCTATATTTTTCTAGCCACTTGTTATTAAAAGAAATCATTACAGAAAAACACTGATATTTTAGTACATTAAAAATTGTTTGCAAAGAGATCTGACTTCGTGCTATGTTTAAAAGCACCTCGTGTTTAAAATACATTTTAAACATTTCCTTGATTAAACGGGTATGTGTTGTTGAATTATGCTGAAAAAGAATTTGTTGTTATGTTTTTAGGAAGAATGAATGATTTAGTTAATATGTATGTCTCTTCTGTGCCTGTTCAGGTGAAGTGAGATATCTCTAATCTAAGCACAGGCAAAAACATTCTTTACTGTGAGGGTGATCAAACATAGGCATAGGTTGCCAAGAGAGATGTGGAGTCTCTGACCATGGAAGTGCTCAGAACTTGACTGGACAAGGCCTTGAATGACCGGCTCTGAGCTGGGGGCTTGGATGAGGTGATCTCCAGAGGTCACTTCCTACCTCAGCCATTCTGTGATTCTGTGATATATGTGGTATTTATATATCGTTAGCAACAAGGAAAAAAAATTATCTGCTTTAATTGAAAATTACTCGCTACTTCATTTATTGAGGTTATGTTTGGAACTTGTAAGCCAGGAAAAAACCTAGGTCATTCTACTTGTTTTGGATCTACCATAACAATGAGGGAAAAATACAAACCACTTTACCGCTGGTACCACTCACGGAGATTCTGTATCGTAACTTCCAGAAGCAATTTTTATGAGCTATGAAATAAGTTAACAAAAAAAGGCAGAGTGTTTTCCTTATAAATTGTTTCTGTGTATTTAGAAAGAATAAGATTTTTTTTTTTCCTACTATCACTAGAATATCTTTTAAGAAGAATTATTTGACTTGCTGGTGCATAGACAAGTTCATCTTTAGATCAAAAACAGTATTTCTTTTAAAATATGATATATGGATGTCTTTTGTCATTGATTTAGTCGTTAAACCAATGTATAGTGCATGGGAGCACTGATTCAAAACTAGCATAACTGACCTAACATTTTTCCATCTGAAAACTAGTAAATGAGCCTTGAATGGAATTACCTTAGATGTCTTAGGACAAGGCAAGGTGACTAATTCTTGCCTACTCTCTCGAATTGTGGTGTATTTTTGGTGAATAGATAACATTTTTTAAAAGGAAAAATATTTAGATTTATTTAAAAACGCTATAATCAGAAGTTCTTCCTGACACTTCCAGTGTAGGTTCTGAAAACTTTTAACCTCAATTTAAACATAAAACTGTAGAGCATCACACTTGGAACGTCAGGAGGATGCTGGCACAGCTGTTCCTTCTTGTCTGAATACTAAAGTATAATTTCAAGACTCCTCTGATGATTACTAGAATAATCAAAAATTCTAATCAATTAGTGGTTACTTGAGATTTTTTTATCAACTGTGTAGCAGTGTCCATCTCCAAATCTGATGCTGATATTTTGTCTTGATGTACACTGGAACTTATTACTATCTTTTGCATGTGCATATATGCATCCTCTTGTTGTGTTGCATATAACATAAATTAAAATCTACACTGAACGTATTTTAAACAGTGTAGTTAAAAATAATTTGAATTGCAGCTAAACATTTGAAATGAATGATAATGCTCAGTTATTTTGGCCTAATGCTAATAGGGTCACACAGTTGTTAGGGTTGGAAGAAACCTCTGGAGATCATCCAGTCCCACTCCCCTGCCAAGGCAGGGTCACCTAGAGCAGGTTATGCAGGAATGTGTCCAGGTGGGTTTTGAATTTCTCTCGAGAGGGAGATCCTACAACCTCGCTGGGCAGGCTGTTCCAGTGGCCTGCCACCCTCAACGTAAGGAAGTTCTTCCTTATATTGAGGTGAAGCTTCTTGTGTTTTAGTTTATGGTCATCCTGTCGCTGGGCACCAGTAACATACTCAGTGTAATTTTGGTCTGTTATTTTAGATGGCTTTAACATTAAAGAAATATTTTAATGTATGTTTTTATAGGATAATACTGACTAATAAAGGAATCTAATGCTTATTTTCGCCTGTTTTCTCTTTATTCAGTGGAACAAGTTCCTGTAGAGCCCTACAACATTCCACTGTCTCAAGCCGAGGTGCTGCAGACAGGCAGTGATGTGACAATGGTTGCTTGGGGCACTCAGGTCAGTAACTCTCTTAACAAGCTATTTCTCACCCATCAAAGCCTAGCATTCAAGCTCAAGTGCAGGCATTAAAATGTGTCTTCCATCACTATATGCTTGAATGAATGTTTGCCAGTGTTTATATTTCTGTGAAACCTGCTTTTTATTGTGGAAGTTTTTACTCATTTTTGATTGAAGATGACTCTGGAAATGTAGAAGAGGTACCTGTGCAGCAGGTTAATGATTTTTCTATGGTTATGGAAATGATAGGTTTAAGAATGGGACAGTGAGATTTAACTCTGAGGAAGGCAGTGGGAAAGAAAAGTTCAAAATAGTGTACTGAAAGAAAAGTATACATCTTCACTGCATGATTTAAGGAAGTGTAATCTGGGGTTCCCTTTGTACAGAAAGTTAAAAATCCACTGAACATTTAATACAAGTAGGGATTGATACAGGTTTGTTCTAACAGTTACATTCTAAGCTGTTAAAGAACATAATTGGCAACTTTCCCCCCACTGCCAAATTAAGATCTGCAAATATTGAAAAAGTTGTTAAGAAAATACATCTTCATTGTCCAGAATTATAGAAGAGAGATTTGAGTCTAGTTTGGACTTGTCAGAAGTTACTATTTCCTTGGGCTAGTTGAATCTGAGAAGCTTTTAGAGGAGAGAGTGTTACAACTTTCATGACAAAGAGTATTGAACTGATCTCTGGGTTTGTGCCTTTTTGTCGTTATTGTTGTTGGGTTTGCTTGTTTTGTTTCGTTTGAAATTTCTAATCTTCTGTGCTTGTCTGTGGTAGTTTCCTTGTTTTCAGACTACTTGATCTCCTTCATATCTGTAGTTATTCCTAGTAGTTTCTGATACTTTGCCCTGGTGTTTAATGATGGACTTCTTAAATATCTTTACTTGTACATGTTTTTCTCCAGCAGATGTTGATAAAGTAATTTGACTTGAAAAATAATGGCTTA
The DNA here is from genome assembly GCF_000691975.1 of Corvus brachyrhynchos. Lineage (NCBI taxonomy): Eukaryota > Metazoa > Chordata > Aves > Passeriformes > Corvidae > Corvus > Corvus brachyrhynchos. The sequence continues at coordinate 1,619,223 of NW_008239767.1, forward strand.
GAAGCTGTCTATGATATAATATCCTGAATTTACTCAGTAGGCAGTAGTGCAGAGAGGACTTGGAGTGACATGCTTCAAAAAAATGATGTGTTCTGGTGCTTGGAAAAATTTAAGACAGACTTTTCTTTTGGTGTGACTAAAAATAGGACAGATGTGCAGACCTAATCCAGATTTAGGATCTGACCAAACCATGGGTGTGGCTGTGCCATACAGCATGGGGACAGATGTTTCACAGATATGCAGTAAATCCAGTGTGTTGGATTGTCACTGGAGGTGACAGGGTTCTGCAGATCAAATAGGTTCAGTGAGTTTGTGCTGAGGGTGTATTCAGGTGAAGTACATAGACTTGGAGTTTGAGTGCTAATTGTGCTACCAATCCAGAATTTACTGTCAATAGGCAGAGGGCTTGCACAGACTCACTGGTAACTTGTCGTATGGTTTTGGACATGAGGTAGTTGCTTGGCAGCTGCTGCTCTGGTGGGGTTCCCTGATGCTAATTGTCCTGGGTGGTGCTCATGAAGGGCAGCAAAGGCTTTTAGCTCCTCTCCAGTTGTGCTCAGTCTTTTATTGTCATTAACTAATCTGTTTATTGTCATTAACTAATCCATATCCCCTGTGAGCTAGGTAAATGTTTTCATTTATACAGAGAAACAGCAAAAACATCCATTCTATGTGCCATGTTGAAAATTCTCAAACATTCTTATTACAGCCACAGATGTATTAGAAGTTTAAACAAAAACACTGGAAGCTGTGTTTTCTTTCTGTTATTGCAATACTTCTATTGATATCACTTGTAAAATAGTCCTTTTGCATTTAGCTGTTCATATAGGTATGATGTAGTTTGTGTTTAAATCCTTAATCGTCTTATTTCAGTATAGAATTTATGGCTGTCTAGGATTTATTAATGCCCTCTAACCTTCAGGCAAGTGACGCTGCCTGACCATGTCCATATTACTAAATTCTGTTGCCTTCAAGATGAAGATGACCTCATCCAAGCTGATTATTTGGGATGGTCCTTGGCTTCAACCCTTACCTATGCCTAGAAGTTGCTTGATGGAAGTCATCTGCCACAGTCCAAACCTGTATTGTGAAATGTTCTAACAATCAAGAGAGCACCAGAGTTTATTGGCAACATCATATCGAGAAATTTTTTTACCCTCATATCTCATGAGCAGATGCTTCTTGCTGAGATATTTGTGGAGGATAATCTGAGTTGTAACAGTCGTTATTTTCCATGTTGGAGCATTTGCTAGCAAATGCTTGTTTTAGGGAAGCCAATGCTTGAAATACATTTTGCTGAGAAGTGTTTTATAACCAAATGTCAAGATACAGTTTTGAATGTATGTAGTATTGCTTTATTTTCTGTTCTTAGCATAATATACCTTATGGAAAGGATGGTAATAGATGTGGATTGTTTTATGTCTACTGTGATGAAGTTACATACACTACTAAATAGATTCCTTAACTGATGGATAGGGAATAATCTGTATTCCAGTTCAGTGATGGCCACTTGCTAGAGGGGAATACTTTTTTGTTTTAATAAAATGTTAATTGTAGTTACCAGCTAATGTAACATTTGTAATGTTGGTGTTAAACTGTATATTGGAAGACCAGTAAATGGTTAGAATATTGTGCTACTGCTATATGCTTTGATTGTGGGGGTCAGGAATGGATATTTACAGGTAACTTTTTATGTGATGCTTACTTTCCTAGCTGTTCATAAGATAATGCTTTGGAGATGATCACTTGGTTATGTTTCACTTTCAGTAAGTTGTAGCAAGTGTAGTTACTGGGACTACTAGAACTGTTTCTTGGCTTTTTGGCTAAGATCAGATGCAGTGCAGTGTAGTATTTCTGAATGTACGTAATGCTTCTTTGCAGAATTGTGTGGGACTGCTACATCAAAGTACTTGACTGTGATGTATTTGAGTATTAGCTTAGTTACAGTCTTAACAAAAAACTTGTAAAACACATTCAAACTGATTACAAATAGTGAGGACCGATACCGTTAACTGAAAGTCACTTCTCTAGAAAGAAAATTTTGTTCTCAGTGATTCTCCAGTGAGTTTAGTTTTTGGAGTGGAGTTAAAATACTAGGAATAATTAGGTAGTAAATAAGAAGAATGAACTGAATACTAAATGGTTATTACTGAATAGAAAGGTCTGTGTTCAACATGCAGGTGATATGTTAAATCACTGATTGTATTCTATATGTGTAATTTAGATGATTTGGTGATGATACATTGCTTTTTCAGGTACATGTGATCAAAGAGGTGGCAACAATGGCTCAAGAAAAGCTTGGTGTGTCCTGTGAAGTTATTGATCTGAGGACCATCTTACCTTGGGATACAGAGACTGTTTGTAAGGTAAGGAAATGATGCATATTAATTTAAAAACAACCCCAGTTTTTTTAAAGACCTAGATTTTTTGCTTTCTTTTGTATATATTGTTCTGTATGTTTTGTTTCATATCATAAATTCAGAGTACATGCACCCTGCATGGACCAAACATTCGCTTTAGCATTAAAAGGGAATTCTGTTTCAGGGTTCAAAATACTGTCAGAATACATGTTCTTTACTTTGAAGCAGAGGACACAATTTAATCAGACTTCTGCCTGAAAATTGCTTTTCCATGATTTCTGACTTTTCGTCTCATCTTTGTTGTCTTTGGGTCTGAAAAGATCCGGTGACCTTTTTATCTTTTTTTCTTTCTGTTTTAGGTTAAGATCTTCATCTAGTTTTAGGTCTGCAGTAATGTGCCTAAGTGTTGTTTATCTGTATTTTGAGAAATAAATGTTTTGATTTAAGGTATATTGAGTTTTTGGGTTGGGTAGAAAAAGCAGCATTTACTCAGACTACCTAGTTTGAAATTCATGGGTACTGGAAAGTCCTTTTCTTCTTTGTGGAAGTCTTTGATGTTGCTAACAGAACACTTGCTGCTTCTGCTAGAGCTGAGAGTTTCCTTAAGCTGGCAAATCTACAGTCCTGCAGGACCATGGCTAACAACTCCTTGGGTCCTAATTCAAGCTAGGTACACTCACTCATGTTGCTGAACAAATCGCTCAGAAGACTGGAAGATGTCTGCAGCTTTCTTAGCTCAGGCCTGGTAACTGTAGTGCACTGAGTTAACCAAAGGGATGAGAACAGCCACGGGCTTGCAAAAAGCTATGTGATTCCATCCAATACTTCCTCTGCTTGCAGTTTCTAGTTTAGAGCAATATGGTGTATATCTACAGCTAACTCAGATGGCACAGATGTTTAAATAGGGCAGAACAGGCGCATACCTGACTCTCTATATACTTGGAATATCTTAGTTGTGTAGACAAGGGTTTTGTCATTCAGTGTTTGCTCAATAAGGGCCTTGCTTCTGGTCAGGTAACATATAAACACATTAAGTATGATAAAGGGAAAGATGCACCATTGATCTGCTACGCTGTGGCAAAGCTTGTATTTCTCCTCAGTTTTATTTATCGGAGGGACTGCCAGTGGGATGGGATGGAATAGATTATGGGAGGAAAGAGCCATGTTGCGCATCTGCTGTTGGCAGTGTTCTGCTGTCTGGTTGTGGATGTGTTACAAATTGTGTACTTATATGTGTAGCTATGAGTTGCCTCATAAATTTGATCTTCTTGGTTGAAGTGTTTTCATTCTTTGTTTGAAGTGTATTTCTTGTGACTTGGCTGTACTTTCTAGCTGTAAAAAATGAAATGTGTTGAGTAACTGTCATCGATATGAAACTTTGGCCATAATAAATCCTTTACAATCTCTTCTGAACAAGCAAAATGATTCTTTTTTTTTTAGTTAATTTTCCCCCCTCCTTTGAAGATTTGATCTGTCATTCTTTGAAAACAAAGTATGTCTTTGAAAGAGCAGTTAAGTCTATTTTTTTGGGTTGGACCCGCAGTGAAATGCCATCAGGAAAAAATGTAGCTGTGCATAGGAAGTGCAGAGCTTTAGTTGTACAATATTTTGCAAATATGTTCTTTAAATTTGGATACTCTGTGAAGATTTTCAGATCATGTTCTGTCCTGAATGTCTTTTAAAGTATTGTGGCATAAATAAAAATATCATAGAATGGTTTGGGTCCTAAAGGACTTTAAAGATCATGTAGTTTCAACTCCCCTGCCGTAGACAAGGACATCTTCCATTAGATCAGGTTGCTCAGAGTCCCATCCAAGCTGTCCTTGAACACTTCCAGAGATGGGGCATCCACAACTTCTCTGGGCAACTTTTTCTCTGCCTCACTGCCCTTACAGTGAAGATTTTTTTTTTTCCTAATATCTGATCTAAACCTACTCTCAGTTTGAAACTATACCCCCTTGTCCAATCACTACATGCTCTTGTAAAAAGTCTCTTTCCATCTTTATTGTAGGCTCCTTTCAGGTACAGGAAGGCTGCAATTAGGTCATGCTAAATCCTTCTCTTTTCCAGACTGAACAATCCCAATTCCTAGTGTTTCCTTGCAGGAGAGGTTCTCCACCTCTCTAAAAGATGGAACAGATGGATCTGTTGCTTTAAATCTGTTAATAAGTTTACTATTAAGAGAGTAATTTCAAAAAAAGTATAGTGCCTGTTGGCTAGGCAGTTCAGCTATTTATTATAATAAATACCAAATAATGAATGTTTTTAGTTAGCATTGCTGTTATGTTAATTTGGCTGTATTCTGGCTGGTCTAATGGGAGAAAAGTTAAATTCTCTTCTTCTGTAGATCTTGTCTGTTTTGCTCAGCTGAAAATAATTAGTGGTTTGCATTTGTGCATTAGGTGGTTGCATTATGTAACCCTGAAACTTTTTAAATTTAATTTGCATCCTGTACAGCTTTTAAGGTAATTGCCAATGTAAACAGAAGGATGGAAACTACACTTCTAGCTGCTTGCTGTAGCTTTATCTCAAGAGGAACTGCTTGTGGCAACTGTTGCAGTTGGTAGTGGCTTACAGCATCACTTTGGGTGATGGGACTTATTATTCCCTTCCTGAGATGCCAGTGTCAAGGTCCAAAAGAGCAGTAGGTAAGTTGGCCATTCCAGAGAAAGTCCTCAGCTGGTCATTGGTCTGCTTATGTTCTCTCTGTGGGCTCTTAAATGATAATGGAATTGCTTTTACTCCAGTCCAACCAATAAGCAAGTTATCAGCTCTCGGAGGCTGCCCTTTGCCTCAGACTATTACTTGTGTCAGCACTCATAAACATCAGGCCAGCTTTTTGTTTTTCCTTGTCTCACATGTGTGTTTGAAATGTGTCCGTTGTCTCTTTGTCCTGTTGGATGCAGGTGATGGTGCATGTAATACATCATAACCTTACTGCTCTTCTGCTGGTGCTGGGATGCATGGTCCTTGGCTGAGGGGAGTCTGTGTGGTGTTGGAGACCAGGACTTTGGGTTTTGCTGTAAAAACACATCCCTCAGTTTTACTGCTAGAAGTGTTGTCCTTTGTGATCAGTAAAGGCTGTCATTTTAGTCTTTCTTAGCTGGAAAGATATTCGACTTTAATTTGACAGCTGTGGTGTAGGCATGAAGAGGGATGGGCTGAAATTGTTAGTGCTTTGGAGATGAGCAATAATATGTCAAAATTTTCACTGCAAATCTAACTCCTTAGTCTGCTTTTTGTAGCTTTTTCTATAGAGGAAATTATGTCATCAAAAGGCATATTTCCTAGAACTATGAGAAGTTGTACTTCACAACTGCCGCCAGAGGCCTCTTGTAGTCAAGTTAAGCATCTGTTCTGACTTTGCATTGCTCCTATGAGCATGTTTATGAATATATAGCTTTGAGGGAAATATAAATATAAAGAATAAATATAGTGAGCATGAAAAAAAATTGTTGTCTAATTTTACTGATATTTTCTTTGCATTTTGAAGATTTTGAGATTATGCTTGGTTTTGAAATACGTTAGCATTTGCCATCTGCATGTGGAGATGAGGTTGCACCTGCCTGGAGCAGACTACCATGGACTTCAAATGGATCCCAGCAGTAATTGAAACTTTTTTTGGTACAATTTGTGGAAACATGGGTCAACATGCAAACGGGGGCTGGATTTTTCTTTTGTCAATCTTCAGATGTCTAAGAAGGAGAAATGAAGTTTGACCTAGTTACAGGAGCTCATAGAGAGAGCTCATTCTAGAGAAAGGATATTTCCTAAGGGTCATTCATCAGAATTGCTTCAGCAGTGTGTTTTTTTATGAGATAAATTGGCCTCTGGAAATACCATGGTTTAAAAGTTTGGTCTTTTTAAAAGTAAGTTAGGGAAACCCTAGTTTTCCTAGAGTAAAGTTAGGTGAGACAAATTGAACTCTTAATTTTGTAGCTGTGAGATGACACCTGCTGCTGACTTAAGTAGTTGGCCTGTTTAAAAAACATATCTGACATATTTTTACTAGGATAAAAGCAAAGAATCTATGAGTGTATGTGTTTTATGTACATTTCTATACATTAAAATGCATGCTGATCTGTAGTCTTTCTAAGGTCTTTCACAAGAAAAATTGAGTAGATTGTACCAGTTGTACATGCACAGAGCTCCAGTGTATTGCTTCTGAATGAGACACGAAGCAAAAGCAAACATGCTTTTTCCCTAGAGGGTTGAAAGTAAACCCAACATCAACTCCCAATATGTAGCTGTATAAATCAGCTTCAAAAGTTTCGTTTTTATGTGTTGGAAGAGTGACACAAGCTTGTTTAAAGAGTATGTGCTGCCTTTGCTGCTTCCTTAGGAAGTGTAATAGCAAAGGCCATCCTTAGATTGCTGAGCATCTTGTCTGTGTATACATTTTCAGTGTCATTGTAGTCAGTGAGAAATTTGCTAGGTCTCTTGTTTACTTTGACAATCTTCACTGATTTCTGACTAAAACTCTTGTTTTATTCACTAGGACTGGTATATGAGTGGTACAGCAGTTATAATTCAAAGAGAGATGAGCTAGCTGTCCATAGAGTTGATATTTTTTTTTTTTTTGTGAGGGAGAGAATGCATTCCCTGTGCTTATTCTAACATCAGCATCCTCCATCTGTGTTTTTTTTTCATGTATGAGTGGACTGGGATCAGGAGTGATTTTTTGCCATTATACCTTCACCTGTAAACAGGAATGCATGAAATTAATGTGTTTCTCAACAACCCTGCTGACAGAGAAACCTCTGCCTTGAATGCTCTGCTGACTGTTGCATGTGCATGCAGACATCTGCTTTTAGCACAGGCACAGCAAAGATGTCAGTTCCTAATCCAGACAGGTAACACTTCCCCACTACTTGATTGTTTACCTGTGCTACTATTGAAAGAACAAGCAGCCATGAAGGATGCTGCTCAAAAAACTGAAACATGAATTATATATGAAATATCTATAAAAATGGTTTCTTTATACACCGCAAAACTGTTTAAAAGCACTTTTTCTCCCTTCCGGAATGAAGTTTTCAAATAAAAGTTTTATTTTCTTCACTATACTTAACAGATTTGCTTGGACATTCTGAATAGATTAGGCTGTGTGGACTTTCTTGTGTAAGAACTGCTGGGTGATGTGGTATTGATTAAAAAGCCAATGGCACACTTCCCAGTGCTTCACTGGTCACATTCAGGATAAGTTGTAGTGGGTTTTATATTGAAAAATATGCATGTGTTACTGGAGGTAGGAAATCTAGCTTAGGATTTAGTACTCTTAAGGGATTGTGCAAGTTACTGTAGCTTTTTCACCCTGAATTCAGCCAAGAATGTTATTTAAATATTGAACTGATTAGTATCACTCTGCCATTTTAATTTCGAAAGTGAAAATTTGCAAATAACATTCTTATACTTTTGTATTATTTAGAAGGCAAGTATTTGCCACACAAAATGATACCTAATTAGTCATCTTAACTGTCTGTGAATGGTTGCTACCTTAGTGCAAAGAAGTGCTGAGAAAAAGTCATTCTGAAGTTGCTTCCTTGGGGCACTATGCTGCAGTCAAGTGAAGGGGTGTTTGTAGTTCTGGGCACTCAGTGTTGCTTTGCTCCTCTCAGGAAGGGTTCTGCAGACGCCCTCATGGAGGTCAGCATAAATGCTTGTCAGGCTGCAAACACATAGGCTGCTCATTGGAAAGAGCAAATCTGAGCAAAAGAAAAGCAGAGTTTCACAGAGGGAACCAGGGGGTAATACAGACTGGGGCAAACTGTGTGCCTGTCTTCCATTGAGGCTCTTTGATGGGAGCCTTTTTTCCAGCATGTACTAGAGCATTATCCTTAATGCACAAGTGGCATTTTTGTCAGATATGATCAGTGAATAATTTTCAGTAGTAGATCTTTCATGTCCTATACTTAATAGGCAGCATGTCCTAGCAGACCTATGGGTCTACCAGCTTGTTCCATTCCTTTAAGTTTACTTCATCGACTTGGACTGTGAATAAAAGGAAAATCAAGATCAGCAGGCCTGATGTGGGTTTTTTATGCATTAACTACACTCACCAGGCATTGAACTGTACAATTGTATCACAGGTATCCTGGGATCAGATTTATGTTTCTTGGCTATCTGTTCTTGATCTTTTGCCATTTTACATGTTGCTCTTTGGATTTCTTATTGAATGGATCTTGTACCTATAAAATGTGATTAAAATTGTACTGCTTGCATGATGACAGTTAACTTTGTCACTGTTTCCATAAGAAACTTGTGTCTTTTGGTCTTGTAGTTTCAGGTTGCTAGAGAGTGCTGTGGACTGTTGCTTGGCTTCCAGAAGCAGAATGCTGGCGCCATACTTGGAGGCAGACATTTTAGAGTTATGAGAATATATATGTAACCATTTTAGAAGCTAATTATTCATATCTTTCCTCTTCTGTGTTTTAAGAAAGCTTTGAATGGAAGCCTTGTTTTTTGTTCCCGTGTATCTTGTTTTTTCAGGGACGTACCTCAGTGGCAAGGTGTTTGTGTATATATAGTTCTGTTTTCTCCTTTCTCCCTCCCAATATAAAAATAGTTCTCAGTCTTTTTGCCTATGTATTGACAGGGGATACTTGAGAAACAATCTGATTAGAGAAAACCATAGACAGAGAAAAGGCATTTGCATTTAGTTTCTGTTAACATAGAGTATAGTGCTGATGATACTGTCCATCAATTCTTCATCAGACCTTTTCCCTTTTGCTCATGTTATATATTACAACCTTCAGATTTAAAGGCACTTAGGCAAATAAATGAGCAGTGGTACGTAGTCTATAGTTAGAAGCTATTTTATGGTTCCAATATGTGCATTTATTTTTTTCCTTGCAAGTGGTGCTGATTGAATTCTAATGGAAGTTGGGATGAAGTTCCATGATGGTAATCATATATGAATCACTCTTCCATAGACGTAATTATTGCTTCCCTACAGTATTGCCTTTTTTTAAATGTCCATAGCTATTTATCCTGCCACTATCACTCAGTTGAGCCAGCTGCTCTTTTAAACTTTTTTTATTCTTCATATGCTGCAGATTCTTATTATTTGTGCTTTATTAACCTTTACCCCATGAGAATGTAGTTTTAAGTATTTCTACAATAATTTTGTACTTCTAAAGATAATGTTGAAATTTGTCATGCCAAGATTTAATGTGCTTTTTACTGAATTATTGTCTAACAATATGCATTTATTAATAGCACAATGCATTATATTTAGCTTCTTGTAAGTATTTTTCTATTCACAGTGATGGCAGTCTGAAATGCTTGTAATAAAAGAATAGACTGCAGAGATTTCCAAATTGTCATAAATATTGTTGGAATTTTTTTTATAGTAAGGCTTTGTTTTTCTTTAAGATATACATACTCACTGAGACCTTTTCCAAAGAGCTTAGAGCTATACCTGGTATTAGACTTAGTTTTCATTATGCTGCTACCTTCTCTGATACTACTAATGTGGAACAGGATACCATTTCCCATCCCTCCCATCTTCGTTTTGTGTTCAAGAGTCTGTACTTATGGATTGCTTTAATTTCTGTGTGCAACACAACAGTATTCTGCACAAGCAATGGTTTTCTTCTAAATAGACTCAGTCTATTCTATAATTGCTTCTTCTGTCAAGCTAATATGGACTACTCCTAAAGTCCCCCAAGCCTCTTGAAATTCTTTTAGTCTGTTTGACTGCTCCCTGCAATCTGGTGGGCTGCTTTAGTGCGTAAAATCCTGAATATCTGTTTACCTTATTGACTCATTAAGATAGAAACAGTTATTTTCTTGTTATACATATTATAACTTCTTGTTACACAATTTTTGACAGCTCTGAGACGCATTAAGACCTTTACCATATTGAAATGTTTGAAATTCTGAGTATATGTTAATGAGTCCTCTGCTACTATTTTTATCATAAGGAGGTTGAACTAATCTGAAACCCTTGCAGTTTGCTTACTTGTTCTATGTATGTAATTTGCACTGTCCTGGAATTTATAATATTTTACTGAATAGTGTGATAGAATAGGACAGAATTTGCCTGGGCTTGGTGGACATACTACTTTTGCATGTGGATATAGAAAACCAAAAAATTGCTGTTTTGTAATGTCACAAAAAATGTCGTAGAATGAGATGCATGTATTGAATTATTGCATGATTATATAGTGGTTTAACATGGAAAAAACAGGTCTGCATTTCTCTTTCTCTCCAGAAACAAATTAGACTAATTTTGTTTTCCAAGCTTTTTTGTTTGCAAAATATGCTTTTGAGATGTAAAGCTGCTACTGCAGAAATTTTCATTTGATGAGCATTTTTGAGAATCCTAAACTTTGTATATTTCAAAGTTCCTGAGGACTTTAATGTAAAAGGAAATTATAAACCAAAAAAAAATTAATTATATTTTTCTATGATACTACATTTCAGCAGTGTACTTTAGCAATTTTTCCCCTTTATTTGTGATTTCCTTTCAGTTGTTATATGGAACTAACCCTACAGAACCGAGAAGCTGCCTGTTGTACAGAGTATTCTTTTTCATATAACACATGACAAAATTTCAAGGGACAGATCCTAACTTTTAGTCTGTTCTGCTTGAAATTTTTCTTCCGGCTAAATTACATTTAGATTTTGGGTGTTTGTATGCTGGATACAGCAAGTGATTAGTGATGCTGTGACACCATGTAGCTTCATCTCTTGGAAGATGCTCATCTAATTTACCTTTAATATCAGCCCATTAATATCTCTGGAGGTCTTTGTACCTGTTCAGTACTGGCATCTGAGCATATTCTGTTTTCTGTGCTGAAAAAGATTAAAGCTTTGCTGTTATTCAACTTGATTCTTCTAGGCACAAAGGAAAAAAAAAAGAAAAAGGAAGTATCTGATTACAGAGGTTGGCTTTGTCTCTCCCAGACACAAAGAGCAGGAGGAATGACTGTTGCAACATTTGCTACTGCTCTTGTTGATCTCTTCTTTCAGGTACCCATTTGGTACACAGAGATGTGTTAAAATAATTTCTAGCCTTTGTACTTTAAGTACCACTAGTTAAAATGAGGAGCCAAATGAAAGGAAGTACTTTGAGCTATGGCATGTGTCGCCATTACTTCAAGAAGAATGCAAAAAATTGGGCCTTAGTGGTAGGAAATGCAGGATGGACCAGTGACATCTGAGAAAAAGCAGGAGATTCCATTGGCAGTGCTAGAATGTTGTCATATGCTTGATTCATGTCCTATTCTTCTGCCCATGACTTGACTAGGAACTACACATCTGTATCATTCTGGAAGTGGTGTGATTTTACTTACTGTGTAATGAATCTCACTGCAGTGGTAAATCTGCAGGGAAATTGGGTATTCTCTGCTTTTTGTGAATATTAGTACAAAATAAATTTCCTGTACTATCTTGACACTGTTCTTCCTCTCCTACTTTTCTACTTGTGTGATTATTCTGCAAATGGTTTTGCTATTCAACCTTATAGCTTGTGAGATGGTGAGATATAGATATTTTGCCAATTTATTTAAAATAGGAAAGATTTTTATTCATAAAATTATAAAAAGTCTTCAGGGGGAATTAGTTCAAACTGATTTTTCATCTCATTGATGAGAGAATATGAAGGATAACATATAAGAAAAACAGAAATTAAATTAATAAAGTACTGGAAGGTCTTAATCTGAAGCAATCTAAAATAACTATGTTAAACATAAGAATAATTTTTACTATTTTTTAAAATAGTGTGTTGTGAGGGGAATTGTTCATTCAGCCTACTGAAGAAGCTGCCAGCATAATGAATGCTTGCCATGATACAATTTTAAGATTACACAATTCATTTGTTTTTTCCATTCAATTCATGTGTGAGGTATTTATTCACTTGCCTGAGCAGTATTCTGTTTAAACTGTAGTCACATTACTTGGATCAGCAGTGAAGTGTGCTGTAAGTTGTAATTGTGCTTTGATTTGTGTCTTGTGGCTTAAGACATGCAATTGTTTACAGAGAATGCTAATCAAACTTTCCAGATGAGAAAAAAGTGGTAACTTAATACCGCTTGGTTACTGTATAATGCTCGTGCTGTAAATGTGCATTCTGTTTCTCTGTCCAGCTGAAAACCCCCATATTGCCAGTTTTAATAAGTTCCTTGATCTGCACATGACAAAACTGTAAAATCACTCTTTTGGCATGTGGTCAAACATTACCAATAAGTACTAATCTATACTATATTATCACAGCTGGCACTTGCGGTGCATTTACTGACACGCTACCTAGACTTTGAAATTCTCAGTAGTGCTGTGCTTGGAAGGTTACAGATTTCTTAAGGAAGAAGGGCTTGAATGGTTGCTGCAAAAGGGGACTCAGTTTTGAGTTTAAAGAGCATGTGACATCTATTTTTCATTTGCCATTAAACTGGTATGTTATTTTAGTACTGAAGGCAAAAGTTGATTTATTAAAACTTTTTCAAAGTTTAAAAGGTTTCTCTTAAAAATTTTGATGTCTAAATAAAATTTAGAAGGTGTGTGTTTTCTTTGTGCTTCTTACAGGAAAAATGTAGTTGAGGAGAAAAAAATAAATTTGGGTTACTAAGCTTGGCAGTGGGATTTAGTTTTTCATGTGTTAGTATTGAACTATTTGCAATATGATGGCAAAAAAAAGTTGCACTTTTACAAGCCCATGGAAACAATTAATTTCTGATTACCAGCTGTGGTGTTTTGCTGACATTAGAGAACCCTCTTGATACTGTCATTTTTTTGGCTAAGAGCTTAATGATGTTTTAAATAATGGATTGACTAGGGGAAAACGTGATTTTTAGATCTTAACACACTGTCAGCCGTTTGTGTTAATATAGTTTTATTTTCCAGTGAAAGAAAATAAATCTTTCAGAGTAATCTGTCTACACAGTAAAAAATTGTCCTTTCTACTGGACAATCAAAATGTATTTAAAGTAATTAATGTATATGTTACTGTGTATCTACGTGTTAGATTTAAATTATCATCTTGATCATCTAGACATTTAAGTATCATCAGGATTGGTGTATACATTTTGAAGTTAAACCTGAAAGATCTTGGTTGTTATATCTGATTTCATAGGTACAAATGTTGCAAAATGTAGAGATTTTCTAGGGCAATTACTTGGGATAATTGAAAAGCTAATATATGGAACCTTTCTTGTTTCAGAAATGACTTAGTAACACAATGGAATTTGCTTAATAGAAAAGATGAATTTAGCTATATATTTTTTTTCTCTGTAACTTCAGTAGTTCTCAAATATTTAGTAAAATCGTAACTTGTTTTGCTCAAGTCATCAGTGTTAATTTTCTGACCTGGTCCACACTAGAATAAAATACCTTTTTTTTTTTTTTTTCCCAGTATTGGGAAAAGGTCAAAATAAAGGAGTGTAGAAGACTCACAATCCCCCTCTCTCCTGTATTCTTCATTAATTTAGTATTTATTTAATTATCACCATTATATCAGAACCGACACGATTGAGCAACCGATGATTCAGCGAAGTACAAAGGAAATTACTGATGTGATGAAGTTTTGAGCTTTCACCATCTGTGTTCTAAAGAAATAAAATATTTCTTGGTAACACAGAAATGCTATCTTTAAATAAATAAGAAACTCTGAGCAATCTAAAATTATGTAATTTAGAGGCTCAATGCTTTTATAAGTAAACATCATTAGAAATGTGAAAGCATAAAGGAAGAAATTGTGATTTGCATTATTCAAGTGCCTTACAGGTCCTTTAAAATAATTGTCAGATTATTCAATTTCTTTATGCCATGGTCTTGCCTTTTATAAAATTTGTATTAATCTTCCATTTTTCCAGTGTTGCCTAAGGTAAATATATTAATTATTTGGGGCTTCCAGTAACTTTTAAAGCTATGGGTCTTTTGTCTCATTTTCTTCAAGGCACTGCAATACAGAGCTTTAGTCCCCCTTTCCAATTTTCTGAATTTAGCATGCTGTTTAATTTTTGCTTAACCAATTCCCCTTTGAGGAAAACAAATGACAACAAAGACTAAGCAACAGTCTTTCTCTAAAATGATAACATTCCACTCAAGAAAATTTTACCTGAGAAATCTAGAAACTGTGATAAACTTGCTTCTGAAAAGCTTTTTGCAAACAGAGCTCTAAAGAATATCAGAGAACACAGAATTTGTTACAGGGCAGTAAGGTGCTGAGCTTCTGTGAGAGGTGGTGTGCAGCAAGTGCTTTTCTGTAACCAGATGTTGCTCAGAGTGAAAAAATGGAGAAAACTAGTAAACAACCTCATTTTGTTTGCCACCTACAGTGCTGGGTAATTGGTCTTCCCTCTGGCCCTTCCCCTAGCAAAAAAAGGTTTTTAGAGATCCTTAACAGAACTACAGCTCTGCTAATTACTGCTTTCCAGAAATGGATTGACATTTTGGTCAAATACGGTTTTGCTCCGTTGACAAGCATAGTTATGCTTCTTTCATCATCATGCTCTGAGATGTACAGAGCTTCTTGGTAATTTCCATGGATATGTGTTTAACGTTTTCTCTCTCTGGTTCCTGCATATTTAGAGGATGTAAATGAGGAGATCTCTACAGGCATTTCAGTGATTACAGTGATGCAGTATTAATTCCAGACTGGGAATGAGTGTTACTCAATGGTATTGCATTTGGAAATTACGGCTTCAAGACAGGAAGGTCTCATTTGTGCCTTGTATGGTTCTTACAGCAACTTCATGACTTTTCTGTCTCTATCCCATCTGCCATCTGCCTTAGTGATTTGGGAGAAAAATATTATGTGACACATAGTTCAAGACTATGACATTTCAAACTGTTTAGAGGAAAGACTGTCTGAGAGATGCAAATAGTATGAAATAAGCAGAAAGGAGGGAACAAAGATTATTACTCAGCAATATTCAGAGCTCTGCAGTGAATGAATTACAGGCTTTGATTATTTATTTTGTCATGTACAAAGATGACTGCTGTCTTTTAGTTGATAAGCATGTAAAGAGTTCAACATCTTTTAAGCTGCTGATCTAAGTGAAAAATGCAAATGCCTGTGTATCATGTTAAACAGAAGAAGCCAAATAGTTAATTCTTTGAGGAGTATACACCAAATAGATAAGGAATA
Organism: Corvus brachyrhynchos; assembly: GCF_000691975.1. NCBI lineage: Eukaryota > Metazoa > Chordata > Aves > Passeriformes > Corvidae > Corvus > Corvus brachyrhynchos. The sequence goes on from NW_008239767.1 coordinate 1,634,670, forward strand.
CTTACAAACTCTTATTGCTGTTTTTTTCATGCTGATGACTTGTAATGCTATTTTTTCATGCATCACTCATAATGGTGATCAGTGATCAATGAAAAAAATTTATAACATGCTGTTTTTCCCAGATTATTTTCACAATTTTTTCAGCTTACCAGGAGAGGCTATTTAAAAATGAAATGTATTTCTTGGTCTGTAGGTAGACTTTCTTTTGTGTACATTTAAAAATTTCTATAATTAGTGATTCTTGGGCTAACGTATTAAAAGGTTCAATGCAGCAATTAAATATAGCTCTATTGTGTGTCAAGAAATATCTGTCTCAAAGATGAGGCTTGGTTTGGTGTTTGTCATTGAAGAGAATTCCATTGAGATCAGTGGCAAATGCATATATTTTGTGACAAGTTTCTGTGTATGCTAATGCTTCCTTGTCCTGCCCTAACCCATCAAATGTCATTGGCTTGCTGTAGCTCTCAGTAGCTGAAAGATGATGAAGCTTTATGGAAATGAGTAATTGTGGAATGACTTTGGTTGAGTACAAGTAGCACTAGAAGGCATATGATTCACCTTAGTAATGTTTTTAAGCACTGGAAGAAGTTCTTATTTTAGTGTAGTCTAACCTTTTTATTAGTTTTAGCTTGGATATGGAAGACATATGGAACATGCTGGAAGATTATAATAGTGGCATTTTCCAGAAAATAGAATCATAGTTTCTGAAACTCAAGTCTATCTATTAAAGGAAAGATTGCTGAATATTAACCTTTGTTAATATGATACAACTTCAGACTTTTTGTTGCATACAATTGGTCCAGAAAACAGGAATAATAAAACCTGCACATTTGTATAGACTTGAGTCATCACGTGATCTTGCTCAGCTGATATAGAGAAGTAATGTTTTACCTTTATCCTGAGCACTGCAGCTTTAGTCCCTCTTCTGGGGAAAAAGAAGTTTTATCCAAATTATTGGTTTGAGTGATAGACATCAAAAAGATCAAATTAATTGTTGTAAGGGCAACAGAGTTATTACTTAAATGGAAAACAACTATTGTTTCATGGTATTTTTATAAATTATGGGCAAATTACTGAGTGCTAACTCTGTGTTAATGATTTAAAAATCGTAACAGCATAGTAGGAGTGTTCCATGAAACAGAAGCCTGAAAAACCCCCCAGAGAACTCTCAGATATCTGTTCCATGGGTTTTGGATTTGGACTTACCATCTTTTCCCTTCCCATGCAATGTTGTGAAGGCACAGAAATGAATTTATTTCTTTACTTTGGAAAACATTATGATAAAGAATGAAAAATAATTACTTTTAAAAAGTAAAAAATTGCATGAGGAGTTAAGCTTGTTTTTCTATGAATTTGTGTCCCATAGTTTCTACCTTCCACCATTCTATGTCCTCCATTTACCTACGTTAAGATGCTCAGCTCCTTTCTAAAATGGATGGCTAGATAAAAAGCGACAGGGACAATTTGTTGGTGCTTACTGGCTGCTGCTGAAAGAGGTGTGGGAGAGCTAGTGCTAAGTGCAGCTTGTCTTTTATGAGGTTACAAAGTTAGTAGGAGTACTAATCTACCTCATAGGGACTGATTTTTACCAAGCTTTTAGGAACTTAATATTTTTAAGACTTGCATTTGGCTGCAAAATGTCTATCAGGACACTGAAAAATGGACAGAAAAATGAGATCAGGTTGCGGGACCCTCATTATCTTGGCTGACAGGCTGAAAATTAATATATACCTAGAAAATGACTATTCCTTCTTCTAGGTCAGATAGGGAGAGAGTGTAACTGATAGAAAAGAAATGGAGATTGTAGAAGAAATGACATGAGGATTGCTGAGATGGTTTGGATGAAGAGAGCACAAAAGATAGAAGGGAGAATAGGACAAAATATGACACTGAAAGAATGAAAAGAGAAGATGAGTTGGTTGTTGCTTTAGAATAAATGGGAAGTAATACAAAAAAAATATATTAAGAAGAACATAAACAAGGCATACTGTAATTTTTAAAGCATAGGTTTGCAAGATACTTGGCACAAAATTCTGTAAACAATCTGTTATTCAAATAGTTGTCACATCTATCACTTCACCTACTAATGCTTCTTTTTGGAAGGGCCAGAGATGGCACAGCTCTCATTTTCAGACACCTACTTGATCATCCTTGTCCACTTAATATTTTTGTTTAATTATTTATTTTGCTCAGATCTTTCCCTTCTATTGTCTCATGCTTTCCCATATAGTCCATGTTAGTAATTCAGATACTAAGTCCAGTAAAGCCTAAGTGGGTTCAACATCTTCAGTGAAATGAATTCCGCTGTCTGTGATGAAATTAATGAATTTATGGATCAGAATTGGAAGTAATTTAGGATATAGGAATGAAACAGATGCTGGATGCACAGATGCTGAAGCTCCTGCTTCTTTGGGAGCTTTAGTGAAACAAAGCCTCACTGCTGTCCTGCTCATGCTACAATTCCCGGTATGAACCAGAGTGAAAAACAAACAAGGGGTATGCCACTAGTGGTATTGCCAGCACTTTTCTCAGTTCCTTTCTCCATACCTTACAGAATCCAGGTATTTTCTTTCCAGAACTTGGCATGTCTCTTGCCATGGCCTTTTCTTTTTTCTTGCTGTTCTTTGTGGATACAAGAAAATTCTTGCTAGCAGCAATATTGTATCCACAGTTCTTTGTCAACATTCCTGCACTTTTCATTTTCCAGAATTCATGTTTTTCTTCTGTCTGTTCTGCCTTCAAGTTCTTGTATTCTCACAGTCTTCCTCTTCATCTACAACTTTAAGGAACAGCACTTCTATTTTAATCTTTCTCTTTGGATCAAAGCATGTTTTTTGCTGGGACACTCTAACTATTGTTTGTCCTCATGGTTGTTTGAATTGTGTTAGAAGCTACTGAGCAATTCAGTGGGGGAAAATGAAGTATTATTGTCTTCAGCAATAAAATTCCAGTCTGTTTTACTTATTTTATTGGTGACCTGATGCTATTTTTCTCCTTTCTTTTAAGAGCAGTTGCTGGCTTTTTTCAAGCTCTCCAAACCTATATAGTTAGCTTCAATAAAATTATTCTGAAGAGACCAGTTATGTGGGTCGTATCTGGCAGCGTAGTGTTTTGCTTCTGGATGAATACTGCCAAGAATTGTTCCAGACAGTGTTTTTGTGTGTGTGTTGGGGTGTGAGTATGGCAGTGAATTAGCTGGCCTGTCCTTAGATCCTCCAGAATAGCTGGGGAAGTTGTCTATCTGGTGTTTTTCACAGAAAGTATAGTACAGTAGTTGCGTTAGTAGAAGATGTATGAATCTTACAAATAACTGGATTGTCCATGGGATCCCTTTAAGAATTGTCCAGGATCCCATCAGTTTTTCAAGAATAAAAGAATAGCTGAGGCACTGTTCATCCTCGTGTTTTATAACTCAGCTTTGCTGTCTGACTTTTTGATGTGACTCTAGAGAATCAGAGCACCTGGAAGAGCAAGGGTACTGAACAGAGCGAATGGTGGTGGCTGTGAGGAAGGGGGATAAATAAAGCTATCTAGATGCTCTTAGTATTTCAGGTACCTTTATAGAGATAGATCCCTCTAAGATTTTGGGACTTTCATCTTACGGAATGTGGGTGTTTTCTCTGCCTTTTTGGCTGTGGAAGACTGCAGTCTTTCCTTAAAGGTTATCTTGGAGGAACCTCAAAAAACACTCAGACTTAAAAGCTTGGATTTTATTCTTTTATGACGAAGTATTATAGTGAAAAGGAGATGTACTCTTACAGCCTGATTATTCCAGGAATTTGAGGGACAGATGAAATTTTCAAAACCTGAACATATTAATAAACAAGATGCATATAATTTCTGAAAAGCAAGAGGAGGGCTAACTAATCTCAAATTTTAATTTATTAATAGACTTACAACATTTAAGGCCTAAAATAAGTGCTGAATTTGAACATGAATATAGAAAACTGAAGAAGCAAGTTAATTTATGAAGACACTAATTTGTAATGTTTAACAATTAATTAAAACTCTGAAAAGTACTTCTCTCCATGGAATGTCAGATGAATGTGGTGATGCCACACAAACCTGACGGGTGTCTTATAATGTGTTAATGAAGATTTTTGGGATGAGAAGGATCTCTTTAGTGCAAAGGATCTCTTTGGTGCAGTATTGTTCATCTGTATTTTCTGAGACTTCCTAATTTTGCTCCCATAAACAGGGAATTAAAAAGTATAGAGGATGAAGGGAGGATAGATCTGTCCATGGTGTTTTATTAATTACTGGTCACACTGGTGAAGGTTGGAAGCTGCTGCAAAAGTTCTTGTTTTCTGAAACCTTTGCTGTTAAATTTTATGTTTGAGGCTGTACACAGAGAAGGATTATTTGAACAGATGTATTTAATTGTGGTCAAGTAGGCAAATATATTTCAAAGTATTGAGGAATCACGAGTTGCCAGTCCAATGGATTCATGAATATTTTCCTTAAGTTTAGTTGCCATTATACTTTAAATGTCTATTTAAGGAATCTGCTCATAGTTATTGCTAGAACACAGTGACTGGGAGATCTAGAGGCATTTGGTTAAAAGAAGTATTTTTTAATATTCATGCTACTTATTTCAGTAGTGTAGCAGATTGTATGTGGAGAGCTCAGAAGTAAACATACTCTTGCACCAAATGTTTATTAAAATTATTAATTGTCACTATTAAGGGGAGATTCCAGTGCCAGAAAGTAAATGAGATGTGAAGAGGTGGAGGAAAAGAATGCAATAAAGTCAGTGCAGTGTATATAAAGTTATAAGAATGAGCCAGATGGGTTTTATTTTTAAATTTACTTTTGAATTCTGAATCAGTTTTCTTCCCAAACCAATTCATTGTAGTTTGTATGTAGCAATTTGTCTTAAGGATATCAAAAAGCCATGCTGTGGAATTCCAGAAATACTTTTTCTTTGCCTATCTCTTAATGAAGTTGATTGCTGTGTTGTTACATACTTTTAAGTTAAACGGGAGTACCCATCTGCACAAAACATAAATTGTCCCCACAATCCATGACTATTATTATCACCTATTGTTTTCTCAGCAATTTTCTGTTTTAGGGTATGTAGAATGATGATACAAAAGTATTAGAAGAGGGTTTGTAGCACAGTTGTATTAAAAGAGTAAGTTTACTGAAAGGCATTGGAGACTTAGTCACTACTTGATAGAATGTTAGTCCTTTTAGTCTGCTTTAACCCTCTCCTATTAAAAATTATATCAAGCAGCCCAGACTGTATTGAGATGCACCCTGCTGTGTGTCATACCTCATTTCTCTTTTCACAGTCTCAGCTCTTTAAATTGCAAGTTCTTTGGAGAGGAATTCTCTGCTACTCTTTATAGGCTACTCTACACATTGGCGATCTGTCTTTGGTTCTTGACTTTGCAGGAAGCTTATAAATCTCTATGTTGATCATCTCAGCCATACCCTGACAATGTTGTGTAGGGTATAAAGGCCATAACTGTTTTACTATCACCTCTTCATTGCTTCTTAGGATGTTCTACCTAGCCCTGGAGCAACCCCTTTTGGTTTTGACTGCAATTTTTAAAATTTTCTATGTTACTTTGCATTATTCCTGTGCTTGTTTTCATTCTTCCTTATCTCTGCACCACCGTCTTCATACTACAACAGTTTTTGGTGCTATGCAGGAAAAACCCACATTAGTACTTTAGAATTATTTTTGGCATTGATAGTGTAAAATGATACATACTGGAATATTAAATACTAGTATGTTGAGTCAGTAAGTTTTATGGTAGTGTTAACATTTCTCTGCAAGTTGTTTCATATGTGCATCCCTGCTGTGGTCACATTAGTTCTTTATGAACTGTTCCTGCCATACATACAATGGGGGAAAAGATCCGTCCTGATGTGGATTTCAGTATGCAACATCAGCATAACAGAAATTCTGCCTCTGGGCACCACTGAAAAGAGCCTGGCTCAGTCTTGTTTGCACCCTCCCTTTGGGTATGTAGATACATAGATGAGGTCCCTTCATCCCAGTTCCTTAATCATCCCTGTGGCCTGTTGTTGGACTCTCCAGTATGTCCATGTCTTTCTTACTGAGGAGCACAGAACCAGATCCAGCATTCCAGGTGTGGCCTCACCAGTGCTGAGCAGAGGGGCAGCATCACCTCCTTTGTCTGGCTGCCAGCACTCCTCCTAATGCAGTCCAGGACACCATGTGCCTTCTTTGCTGCAGGGGCACATTTCTGGCTCATGGTCAATGTGATGTCCCTTTCCTGCCAGGCTGCTTTCCAGCTGTGCAGCCCACAGTGTGCACAGGTACATGGAGTTGTTCCTCCCCAAGGGCAGGACTTGGTGCTTCCCTTTTTTGAACTGCATGAGGTCCCTGTCAGCCTGTCCAGGTCTCTCCAAATGGCAGCACAGCTCCTTCAGCCTATCAGCTGCTCCTCCCAGTCTGGCGTCATCTGCACCTCTGCTGAGGGTGTACTGTCCACCCCATCATTCAGATGCAACTGCAGATTTGCCCAAGAAGAAAACACCAATAACATTTTCTAAATAATGATGTAGAGTGCAGTTCTGAAAATGTGTGTTGAGATTGCTGGAGTGCTCCCAGCTGTGGGTCATCTCACTGATACCACTCAAGACTGCTCACAGGTGCATGTCTTCTGCTTCAGTGAGCACTTGGTTGCCTTTATGTGATCAGATTTAAGAGAATGTTAAGTATTGCATGAAAGAACTATCAGTAAATATTTTGAAGCTGTTTTTAGTAAAACTAGTGTTCTTCACCCAAACTGAAAGTTTCGTGTGATTTCTGAATGTATTAAAGAGATGAGGAAAAGTAAGCATGGCCTTGCTAAGGCTTAATCTGTGATAAGTGTCTGGATCTGTGGACAAAGGATAAGCAATGAATGACACCTTGACTGCAAAAAAGCTTTTGTTACTCTCAGAATACTCCTGTATCCAATGAACAGCTCTGGTGCAGTGGACAGCTGGATAGGCAAAATGCTGTTTGTGTGCTTGCATGGTCATGGTTAGTGGGTAGAGTACAATATTCTACATGCAAGCCAGTGACAAGCAAGGACTGCAGGGGTCTATACTAGGGCCTGTCTTCCCTCTCTTCCTTCACCCATGCTACTGTTAGCATCCTCTTCTGTTTCTGCCTTTGCATTCTCTTTGCATTCTGCCTTTGCATCCCAGCTTTTCTCTGTGCTCCAGATTATATGCGTGTTGCTTCCCCTTCCTTTGAGCTCTCATTAGGGTTTTCTTCCAGCTATATATTGCTAGTACGAAGGAGTTGGTAAAAGAAGAAGCCAGGTAGAAGCACAGTTGGACTGATCGTTTTGGAGAGAACAGATTTAAAGGGGCCATGTAAAATGAACTTAAGTTTATTTTTTGGAGCTTTGCTCCTTATTAGAAATCAATATTCAAAGGCATAGTATTAATTTTCAAAGAGCTGAGTGAACAGTATGGCAGCTGTCTACAAAATGTTACATTTTACTGCATGGTTTGATAATTTATTTGATGAAGCATTAATCATTTGGTTTGAGGTAAATGTCATACATTTCTAATACTTCTCTTAATTTTCCTACTCTCTGTTGTTGTCACTGTTTCCTGTTAGTGTTGTCTCCTCCTGTGTTTTGCTTCTCCTTGATAGAAACCAGACTCAAAGTGTCTTCATCTTTGTGCTCTTTGCAGTCTGGGAACCCTAAAGGATCTCCTCATTGTCATTCTTGACATGTAAATTAGTTATCACAGATTCTTTTGGTTTGGGGAAACTCATTCTGCACTTCCAAAGCTGGCAGTAGGTCTGAGCCTGGCCCAGCAGCCTTGGCTGTGCCATCTGCAGTCAATGAATTCCAGACTTGTAGGTCAGAAAGCACAAACCTCGGTTGCATCAGCTGAAAAAGCAGACAGGAGTGGATTAGAAGCCTCTGTTTCGGTTAAGTAGTAACAGGAAGATTAAGATTTGTGCTCTGCTAATGTGAATCAGTTCAAATTGTTTAGCTGTTTCTCTCAAGCTAGAAAGGTGATGGACTTGTTTTCCACTCCCTGCTGTTAATCAGCATGCTCATCTATTACAGAAGTGCCTATGTTTTTTTCATTTTATTGTTTGAGAAATTTTGGTTAAAGATTTTTGTCCAATGGCCTTCCCAAGTGATATAATAAAAACGACTTCTTTTTCTTTCCAAGTAATTTTATCTTTGATCTTCCTAGATTGTTGCCAGTGTTAGGCTAGGATTCTTTGCTATACAATTGCAATACTGTGATAATGTTTGTTATACTTAACAGAATCTTAACAGAAGGAGGGGAAGGCTGACTGTCTCCTTACCAGTAGTTGAGAAATCTCATTCATGCTTTGGGCTGTTGAGCTGATGAAATAATGTTTTTTCATGTCATTTGTTTATCTCATAATTGTCTTGATTTTATTGAAAAATGTCTCAATGAATTTCAGTTCACTTTTGGAAGTGTAGTGTAGACACTGTGATAGAGTACATCTCTCATTTTCCTTCTCTGGAAATTTAGTTCTGTTGAAACCCACAGCAAATGATGTTGTTTTGTTTCTTCTTCCATTTTTTCTTCAATGTTAAGAATTATTTTTGTTGGTAGGAGCTTTAAAGAGGGCATACTTTTCCTATCTTTTCCTTCTTCTAGAAGAAGGCACTCTTGGGCAACTGATCGCTATAATTTGCAAACTAGAACATGACTGTTCGGAAGCTGCAGGGCTTTCTTGTGTCCAGGGTACTAGGACACAACCAGTTCCCCTTCCCTTCTATTCCTTCTCTTAGGACCTTAGGAGAAAAAAATGGTGCTTGAGGATCTATTCGGTTTTCCAGAGATCCCACAAATCCAGTGAGATTCATCTGCTGGGATATCTGGAAACTGGGGACGGAATAACTGCATTTGCTAGGACTGTCAGTGTATCACATGCACAAACTGTAGTTAGGATGTGTCATTCTGTGGATCTGCATGTGCTGAGTGAATGTAATCCTCAGTGATTTATCTGGCAGATTATGTTACATATTTCTCTGTGGGAAGTGCTGAATAGAAATCTGGGATCTTATTTCTATCTCTATGCTCGTGGTGTTCAGTACCAAGAATGCTGCTATGCAATTTGTTATTGAAACATTAAAGGGAAAGTAGAACTAATGGGCTGGGGAAAGTAGCCTCCCTCAGGTTTTACATTTTCCAAGCACAAATTCATTAAAGCTGGTCTAAAAATGAAAAAGGGAAATGTTTTTCAAGACATTTATTGAAACTTTACCAAGTAATTTTTTTTTTAAATCTCCCGTATTCTGATTTGTTTTTGGTAAAAGCACATACCAATTAATGTTCATTTTTATACAGTTTTATAATTGCTTCATACATGCTTAGTACAAAATGGGATACAATAAAAATATAATTTCAGTACTTTTACCAGCTTTTTAAAAATTATTGTGGAAAGCTAGTTTTTCGATGATGCAGGAAGTTTTTATAGTCTCTAAAGAACACAATCAAAAGTATGCAAAAATATAAAGGGGAAAATGAACATTAAAAAAATTCCTTTTCTGTAAGAGATGGAAAATCGATTTTTCTGAAAACAGGATTTTCTTTTTAAAGAAAATTGCCAGCTTACCATTGTGACAAAATAACAACTTTATAAGAAAAGTTTTACTTTGATAATTTCTTTACAGGCAGTGTCTGTGTTACTGAAGCAGCTGTTTACTGGAAGTAGTGGTGTTGCTATGTGTGGAGAGCAGTAGTGTTAAATGTAGTTTAGCGTCAAACTCATTTTGGTTTAAAACTGCTTTCTCCTAAGTAAGGGTGGAATATGTTACTGGTAGTGTCAGCATTTGGATTTCAAAGTGCTTGGAAGTGCCAGGCTTGCATTGTTTTCTTCTGTCATCGGTGCCTGTAGGAGAGGAGAAAACATCCCACATAATGAATTGAGAGTTGAACAGAAAAATGATTATAAAAACTCTTGGATAGAGAGTGTGGTCAGGGAGGTTGAAAACAATTCGCACAACTGCTTCACTGTGAAAACACTGGGCTGCAGTTCAGAAAACCTTCAGAGTGCACCTTGAAAGCATTTGTTTTGCAAAGGCATTAGGTTTTTTTACATTTCCTTATCAGTGATCATGCCTTTAGCCTTTTGCTCTGATGCAGCGTCAGTTGTTGTCCTTGTGAATGACACCAAGCTAAAACAGTCATGACAATGAAATTGAAGTGAAAAAGTATAGTCAGTCCTGGTTTCTGATTTCGTTTTGGTGTTAATTTAATAGTGTGAAGCCCTAGAGTCTCTTCTCTGATGACTGGATATAGCAGAGGTGACATTGGTGTGCTGTAACCTGGGTCTCTGCTGCCTTCCAGAGGGAGAGAGCACTGCTGAAGCTTTTTGCGTGCAAATCCTGATATGCCTTTCATCTCTAAATCTGTCTCTGAAGTGGTGTTTGCTGCTCTGTGCTAACTGTACAGGACAAATCAGATTATCCCCTCCAGCTGGCTTTCCCTGTAGCCCTCTCAGTGTTGATATGTCAGGGATGGGCTGGGAAAAAGGAGTTCTGGGCAGGGTAGGACCTCTCTCTTTTGGACCCCAGGGTTGTATCATCTGAACTGGTCTGTGACAGCACAGAGTGACCATACAAAGAGAAGCCGTACTCTCTAAGTGCCTGAATGTTGCCTCTGACTTCCCTTTATGGTCTGTTACTAAAGATGGCAAAAAAAAAAAATTCAATTTTCATTTAATTTGAGATGTGGTATACATACAGAATCTCTTGGTGCCCTCTGAAGTATATCTGGACTTAGAGATCAGCAAGCAACAACTTCTAGTTGTAAAGAAGGAACATTTTTGTCAGTGCCAATCTCTTAAGCCATACCATGTTCTTTGAAGACATATTTTCAAAAATACTCTCCATGAGCTGCAGAATGTGCATGCATTTCGAAATTTTATTTTTTTACTTAGGTAAGCAAAAGTGTAAATCCTGGGGTTTTGGAAGACAGAATGGGGGTGTTGAGGAAATAGGGGAGAATCAAGCCTTTACAGAAATACAAGTGTCTGGTTGTGAGGGGAGAAAACACATCATTCTTTGAAAAGCCAGCCTTTTCTCTAGCTACTCCAGTTTAAAAAAGCCACTCCATCTGTCCACCTTTTAAAAAGGTGGTAAGATGAGGGTAATTGATTCTATACTGGACAATTTGCTACACTTTGCTGATTTAGCCACTGTTTTCTCCAGTTTTTTGCAGTGTATTTCCCGTTAAGTTTGAAGGTTGAGGACTGTATTACTTGATGTTACTGAGCTGCATTTATTTGTTGTGTAAATGCTCTTCTGAATATTGGGCTTTGGTTATCCTGGAGGTTGAATGATCACCTTATTTGAATTAACAGGGACTAATGTTTTGCCACGGATTTAAAAAGTGAAATTAATGTCTTATAGACGAGCGTTGATACCTGCAAGTAATCATTGACCATGTCTGCTGTGCCCTATAGATAGTAGAGCAGCTAGTTTTGAAATTTGCACTTTTAACTGATTAACTATTTTGCTTCCAGGAAATAAGGTTAAATTTTCATTTGAAGATACAGAACATTCTAGGACACAACCAATGTATGAAAATGTTGGGGGTTTTTGGCGGGTTTTGTTCTAAGCTATACGGACTGAAACATTTTTATATTGTAATATATATTTAAAAATTGTGTTTAGAAGAATCACATCTGTTGCTATTGTCTGCTGTTTTTACTGTATAGTGCTGTCATATGTAAGGTAGAAAAAACAGTATCATAATTAAAATTAAGAGGGTATACAAAGACCCAATGTTTGCTGAAAAAAGTCTCTTGATCAGGAATTTACAAGTCTGATACCTTAAGGAGCAATTTTTCTACAGAAAATCTGTACCAAATCAATTAGGGAGAATGATCCATAAACATGGAAGACATTATCAAGAAAGAAGCAGCTATTCAAAAATAATTAGAAATACATGATCAACAGTTCAGCCTTGTTTGAGAACATTTAATAGGTGCTTACAAAATAAATTGCCACAGTTTGAAAAGTAAGACATTAGTACTGACCTGACTCTAACTGTATGGCATAGAAAGGCAGTGTTAGTTAATGGAAATCATAAAGTCTCAAGGTCCTGCAAAGTTGGATTTTCAACCTGTTTTTTTAATATTTCTATCAAATATCTGGAAGACATTATAACCATTGCTGGTAAAAAGAGGTAAGAAATAGCTAAGAAACAGATGAAATAGACTGTTACTGATAAAGAGAAGATAAGATCATTAACTGAGCTAAGCTAAGGAACATAAGATATTTTTCAGCATATCTAAATACAATTTTGTGTCTTGAAATAAAGGCACACTATATTTTCATCTTTATTCCAGGAAGCCATTATCCTTTAACCTTCTTTCCCACAAGCAAGGAGTTGCAGTTATCAGAAAAATCTGGACTTGTCCTGTTATGCTTTGGCCAACAGGCCTCATACATCCAAGAGCCACAGTACTGAGGCTGCATTATCTCTGTATTTGATGTTGCTCTGAAAAAATCTGGAATGCTGGTTCCAGATGGGTGTGCTTCAAGGACATAGAAAACTGGAGATGATTCAGGCTAGGGTTGTAAGAATGATGAAGAAATTGGAAATGGGCTGTTTGCTGAAAGATTTAGAACTCAGTTTGCTTAATTTAGCAAAATTGTGGTTAAGAGACCATTTGATCACAGTCTTAATATATTCATTTGGGAGCTGAAATATGATAATAGATAGTGTCTCCTTCTAGCAAACAAGAAACAGCAGCTTTGAAGTTAAGTAAGCCAAATTATTTGGAAATGAGGTGCAAAATTGTAACTAGGAAGGGAGTTAAAACCTGGAACAATTTACCAATAGGTATGATGCATTTACACACGCTAGAAATACTTAAGATTGCATGTGTTCCTGAAAAACTCACTGTAGGCTAGGTTGGGTACTAAAAGCACCAAAGCTCTGCATGGTTTTGTACCAGGAGTGATATATATAGTATGTTATACTAGAGCTGAGATATTTGTATGCAGTGCTTGGTGACAGCTGCTTGTTTGCTCTTAACAAGCTCCCACAGACATGGGGTCCTTGAAGCCCCTGGGAATCATATGTAAAAACAAGGATTACTCATACAGTAGAAGCAGGTTACCAAAAAGAGATTATCTTCCCTTCCCTCTCCCTCCCCCTCCCCCCCTTTTCTGTATTATTTACATGGATTCAGTTTGTGAACAGATGAAATAAAGTTATTAATTATTTAGTACAAAAGACCATATTGGATTCAGGAAACCGGTAATGTGAAAATAATTGGAGGCTGAGACATAGTGAAGGAATGCATTAAAGGTCCTTTTCTTATTCTTCCCTAAACATTAAATTATCTCTTTGGGGAGATAATTTACTGGACTGGCAGATTCATGGTCCGACCCCATGTGAATTTGCCTATATGCTTTTTAACAGTGTTTGATTATACTCTGTTATATTCTGAGAAATGGGATCTGTAACTTCAATGATAGCTTGTAATGTATCAAAATGTGAACCTCTCAGAACAAGTATATGCAAAAGAATCTTTTTTTAAAATAAAGAGGATTTTAAAAAACCCAAACAGCCAAACTGAACTTTAACACTGATTAGTTGTATCAGTTTTACTATAGCAACTTGTACCCGATTATATCAGTTTTATCATATCAGCTTAAAACTGGAGCATACATTTTGTTCATTGAACTGTTGTTTTGATGTACTGGACAGATTTATAGTGCAGTTAATATCTCTGTTTCTTTAGATACAAGTTTCCAGTGCTGGAAAAAAAACCCCAGGAAATCAGCCTATGTAACTGAATTACTTTCCAGCTGCTGAAATTACTTTTTCTGTTTTGTTTTCAACTCACTTCATAGTACAATATATGGAACATGTTTGTAGCCTGCGACTTGCCAGTACATCTGTGGATGAGCTGTTTAGAACCACTGATTGAATCATTGCTAGAAAAGCAAAAGAGTTAGAAAAATACTTGAATCAGAGAGAAAGCTGCATAATTGGGGCATTGCCTTTATGTATCCTATTATGTAGATTACATGGAGTTGTCTGAGTGGGGAACGTGCTGGTATAGACATTAAATTGAAGATCACAGTGTTCAGAAGGTCTGATCTGATAGCAAGCGCTGTCTTGGGCTCTTCCACTTGACTAATGGTAGATCAGCAGTACACTCTGTACTTATCTTAAATGTCAGACTGTAGCTGTTCTTGAAAGATTAACATAGACAATAATCTGATTATTTTTTTTCTCTGATGTGCATGTCTAGAAGTTTATGAGACTTTTTTTAATGAGCCTTTTTATTATAATAGTTTTTAAATGTGTATTATGGAAGCTGACGCTTTGCTGCCATATTTCTGACTAATGGTATTTGATAGGTTCGATTCGGGCAATTTAGCATAGTTGCAGTAAACATCTATGTATTTGTTGCGGTGAAGCTTTATATTTCCCATCAGATTAAAAATATTTTGCTTTCATTGTTATGTTTCACAATGAACACAGTTTTGTTTTTTTGATCAAAGATGCTTAGATCATCTATATATATTATGCTATTTATTTATCTGTGAAGTAGATCACATAAAACTGCACAAACATTGAAATCTAAAATTAGAAAATGGTGCTTCTAACTGCCGTGTAAAATTTAAATATGCAGCACTAGTCCACATGTTTTCTTGCTGAAGTTTTTGTTTAGCAATTCTACTTTGTGAATAGCAATGATCCATGACTTTACATAGGATCTGTTTGTACAGAGATACGAGTGAAGTATTTCTTTGTGTCTTTTAGTATTTTGAGGCTTCAAATTTTTACTGGCTGCTTGTTAAAATCCTTATTCTATTTCAGAAATGTTACAGTTTGCATTGATAGAGTAAATTCATATAAAATGGGTTCAAATTTATTCTTGATACTTGCTTAAAATAGAGTGGAAAATGTGAATACTTTTATAGTAAGTATAAAAACATCCTATAAAAACATCCTGACTCATTTAGTATTTTAGGATAATTTATCGTTCACTGGAAATGCAAGAGGGGAAAAGCAGGTACATTCTAACATTGCTAACAAAGTAATATATTTCATATATTCCACAATTAGTACAAGTAAGAGATCACAAGAGCTGTAATTTGATGACATTTTGGGCATTTGTTTTTCCTTTTTAGTCGGTGGCAAAGACTGGGCGGTTGCTGATTAGCCATGAGGCTCCCTTGACAGGAGGATTTGCATCTGAAATCAGTTCCACAGTTCAGGTACATGGGTTATTTGTTTTTAAATGTTCTGCATGACTGAATATGGTTGCCTGTAGAAGAAATACTTAACACTACATTAAAAGTTGAGTTTTTATATTTTTTTGAAAGTTATTCTCTTTTGCAGTTTTGTGGATGTTTGCCTTAATTTATCTGAACAGCTGAGAAATCATGTTACCTACTAGGCACTATGCATAGTGTCTGCTAAGCTAGAAATTTAACTTTCACTGCAAAGCAGGGAGAATGGGCACTGTCAGATGCAGGGCAAAAAGCTTCATGTATAGTCTGGTTTTAATGTTCTGTTTTATTTTTCTCATATGCTTATCCCTTGAGCTTCTTAAAAATACATTCTAGGAATGTTGAAATCAGACACAGAAAAAGCACTCAGGTCCAGTATGGTATAACACAGTGTGAGTCTGCAGAAGTTGTTCACATGTGTTTGTAGTGATGCTCATGCACGTGTTGAGCTTGTATGCACAGAACAGGTTGGAAAGGCTGAGATGTACATCAGTATCAGTTACATCTTGAGCATTAGGTTTTGGAAGTCCTTTTGAGCTTTCTGTTGTGTTTTATACCTGTACCTGCATGGAAATTTTCCCCTTAACTTGATTTCTTTCCATTGTGCATCAGTGGTACTGGTTTGTAGAAACACCTAAATTAAGCGTGTCCATCACTATCTGATTACTCTTCCTTGGTTATTCTAGGATAGTTAAATTATAGGACCAGAGAGAAATGGGATTGTAAAATTCACAAAGTATGAACCATGTAGGCTGTAATTAAAGCTTGGTAATTAGCCTTTTTATAGGAAGGAATAGAGTTATTAGTCCTGGAAGTGTAATTCTGAATAAAATATGCAAAGGAATCAGAATAGTATGTTTCTTTATCTTTGTGGTACAGTTTCTTTTAAAGAGTAGTTGTACTAATTTTAATGCAATTATATTAAGGTAAACTTATTTTTTTCTATCAAAATTTTTTCTCTGTTAAGAACCAAATATTTGATTTCATAGAGATCTCATAGCAGCCCTCCAGTATCTGAAGGGAGCTTACAAGGAAGCTGGAAAATGACTCTTCGTCAGGAACTGTAGTGATAAGAAACAGAGTCATGGATTCAAACTGAAAGAAGGGAAATTTAGGTTAAATGTATGGAAGAAATTCTTTACTGTGAAGGTGGTGAGGCACTCTAACAGGTTGCCCAGAGAAACTGTGGATGCCCCATCCCTGGTTCATGTTCAAGGCCATGTTGAATGGAGGAGCTCCGAGCAACCTGGTCTAGTTGAAGATGTCCCTGCCCATGGCAGAGGTTTGGAACTAGATGAAGGTCCCTTCCAACCCAAACCATTCTATGATTCCATGATTTTTCATCCTTCTAAATCATCAGCATTTGACCTCCTTTCTTTTGTAGATAGTCTCTGATTAAACTAGGAATAATAAAATCATAAGGTACTGCCAGCTGTGAGTGTAGGAAATTAATTTTCTGTATAAATTCTCACAGAAGTGTGAAACAGACTCAAGCAAAAGAGCCTGTCTTCTAGCGTCTAGTGTTATTATCGGCACTTAAGGAGAAAACTATTCTAAGGTGATCAGCAAAGTCAAAATCTAGTGTATAACAAAGGAAAGCATATGTGTTGAATAAAAAAGTGGTCTGAAAAAAAATCTTATCAGTAAATATCATAGGAAGAACATGGGAGGCCCAATATATTGCTAAAATTACATGAGTTTTTAATCTCCTCAGACCTCCACTGAGAAAGCTGCTTACATGATTGATCCTTCTTGAGGTGGTGTTTTTCCTATCAGAGATATATCTGACAAATATCACTTGTTTAGGAAACAAAGTCGAAAACACTTTAGTAAAGGGCCATTTATCTCTGTCAATATTGAAAGAAAATATTTGTTTTATTATAGTTGCTCATAATTTTTATATTCATATTTCTTAGGAAACTAGGCTTTATATCTTAAGAAATATTGGTCTATTACATATGCTCCATCAGAATGAATTAGAATATAACTCTTTGCCATTGCGTTTATCCATGACAAGTTTCTTTCATATAAATTGACCAACTTAACTCTGTGTTATAACCATATTTTCATCACTCTGTATATCCATTCTTGAAGATTCTATCATCCATACTAAAATTTTGATATGAGTACTTTAAATATTATACTGCAAAAGAGATTAAAATAAAAAGCATTACAACATTTTAAAGAATAGTATTGCTTTAGGCATAATAAAGACCTTGTTTTTCTTATTCAGTTAAAAATCTTGATCTCTAAATGATCAAGTTAAGTCCATATGTCCAATATCACTGTGCTGTAAAAATGAAAACAAAAATTGAAATTCTCTTTTCCTGGATACAATGCATACTGAGAATGCCAAAAATTGGGGATTGCAGTTGGCTTTAGTTTCGTCTTACACATGGAAGTAATAAGACTTCAATAAAATGTGTCCAGTTGGATTAGATGATTAGTTTCCATATTGTTATTCCATCCTTGCTGTGAGGTCTCCTCATAGAAATAAGGTGACTAAAAGTACATAGGTTATTTTAAAAATTAGTGGTCACATACACTTCATGGTGATTTACACTTCAAGGAAAAGAGTACAAATGGAAGTGATGGCTTTCACTCATGGACTATAGGAAGAAAATACATTGAATACTTTACTTTTTGCATACGAGAGATTAAAAGCAGCATTTGGAGAGCATGTTAAATCAGATTGGTTGTGTGTCGAGTACAGAATATATTAAAGGGGCACATTATTGCACTAAGTGGTCATTTACTCTGCTCAGACATATAAAACTAAAAACAAGAAGAGGTGGTGTACTTAAAAGTCTACATTATATGACTTTGTCCTTTGCAAAAAAAATTATGTTTCATATGTGATCTCAACAGGTGTTCTGAAGTGAGCAACAGATGCTAGGACAAATTCAGTACAGGTACAGTTAAAAGTCCAAATAGGTTATATTTGGTAGAAAAGCTTGCAAAACTGTCATGTTCAGCAGAGAAAGTGTTAAACTTGCATAAAGCATATGGTTGGAGCACAGTTTGAGAAGCCTTGGGAGAAAGGCCCACTGAGATGTCACTTCCAAAATAATGAAGAATTGTGTGTGGAAATCATCAGTACATTAATCATTTGTAATACACAGAAACATAAATTCAATAACTGTGTCCCTGTTTAAATATAAAAATAAAAAAAAAGGGAAAAAAAAGAGAAAACCAGGGTGTCGGGGTCCCTCCCCCCTTCCACGTAGTCCTGGGAGGGGGGCCCTGGGGGGAGGCATAGGATCTCCCTAGCCCCTGGTCAGCTTCGTTCTGCGTTGGTTGTTTTGTGTTCCCTGCACGGGCAAGGACCCTCGGGTCCCGTGATTGAGCAGTTCCTCGGCAGAGCCCGGCCATGCGGCTGGAGAAATAAACATCTCTGAAACATCTATCAAGAATCGGTCCATAGATACTTCTTTTCCACGGGCCTCGTTGTTTGATACATCATGTTACAGAATCCCCACTGTAACAAATGGTGGGGAATTGTGAGCAGAACTATCCCCGATCCCTAAGCGACTAATGTGTGAGTAACTTTGGATTCCTCTTCTTGTTTTTGGTTTGGTATTCCATATCTAAACTATGGAGGAACCCTGGAAAGACTTTTGGCTCTCAGAGCTGCATATGGACATTTATCTTAAACTTGAAAAGATTCTTGAACAACTATTTGTAAAGCTTAGCTTAATTCAAGCTCAAAAGGAACTGAAACACTTCCTGGCATGGTTGTTTAAGAACTTTTTCTATGTTTCTTGGGATTTAATTCTTACCAAAGACTTTTGGAACACGGTTTGGACACAGTTAATTTTTGAGTCAAAGTATATGCCGATGGAAGAATATTTTCGTGAATATTATTTAATTACTGAGACTGTTGAGCAATGTCAGCTGTGTCCTGCCTGGCAGAAGCCTGCCTCAGGGACCATGCGACCCAGACCACGTGGACCGAGCGCTCTCCAAGCAGCAGCGAGGCAGTTCCCCTGCGTGGGCAGAGTGACGTGAGCTGCAGTGTCGGCAGTGGGGCAAGGTGCGGCGGGAGCCCACCTGGCCCCGTGCAGTGTGTGGTGGAGCGAGCCCCATGAGAGGAGCGGCGTGCAGGCGGCGGCTGGCGGGGTTGGGGGTGGGGGGGGGGGGGGCACA
>NW_008239767.1:1654295-1664725 GCF_000691975.1 Corvus brachyrhynchos
TAGTGGAATTCAAAATTGTACAAGGTAGAAAAGGGTTACAAGCAGCAGAGGTCACTGGGCCTGATGGTGTTTCTCTAAAAGGCAGTATATATGCAAAAAACCGTAGTCATGTTAGACAGTATCTCCATTATAAGCACCCCCTACAGTCTCCAATTTGTAATCCCACCTTTCCCTTTTACCCTATATCCTATTACCCCCAGTGTATTCCCAATCCTTTTTTTCACCCATGGTTTCCCTCACAAAACCATGCCTTTGCCAATTGTTTCCCCAAAAATCCCTTTCCAATGCCGAGTGGGGGATGAAAAGGGGGAGAGGGGGAGGGAAAGAAATTAAACCCTCTCTTGCCTCAGTTTCCCCACAAAGCATGCTCAGAGAGTTCTGTCTCCCTTCTGTCAACCTTAAGATATTCCAGAGAATCTGTTTGGACATTTAAAGACTCAGGAGGGTGGCTTGTTTTGTTTTGAAACTGTTCTTGTTATGTTTATCCAGTTGTTTTCAATGTTAAGTTTTAAATCTCTTTTTGTTAAAAATAAACGGGTGAAATGTCGGGGTCCCTTCCCCCTGCCATGTGGTCCTGGGAGAGGGGCCCTGAGGGCACAGACACGGGGTTTCCCTGCCCCTGCTCAGCCTCGTTCCCATGGGTTGGTTTGTGTTCCCTGCGCAGGCAGAAGGACCCTTGGTCCTGTGACTGGAACAGTTCCTGGGCAGAGCTCCGGCCATGCGGCTGGAGAAATAAACATCTCTCTGAAACAGCTATCAAGAATCAGTCCATAGATATTTCTTTTCCACGGGCCTCGTTGTCTGATACATCGTGTTACAGAATCCCCACTGTAACACCAGGGAGGATGGAGACAGCCAGCACAAGGAGTAAGGGACTATTTAGATTACACTTTAGATTACTCCACAGGGTTGCTGTCTGCCAGCAATTGGGACTTGTTTTGAGATGTAGGAGGAAGCATTTTGGAATCATGCAAGTCTTGTGGGATGTTTAGAGGAGGAACCGAAACTGGAGAGATGTGGGGGCTAAGGTGGTTTGGGGAGACATAGATATGGGAAAACTGAGAGAGAAAGGGATAAAAAGGAAGCTTGTATTATGGCTTCAATAATACGGTGCTTCCTATTTTCTGATAGGGCTGAAATAAATGTAGGGATTTAGCATATACCCTCTGGCACTGATCTTGCAAATACAGGAAATGTACATCTCAGGAAGATCTTGGTGGTTTTCTACCCATTCTCTGCAAGTATTGGCTAAAATTTTTAGAAATAGAAAATGACCCTAATAATTTTTAATGTTTCATTTAAGGAATTAAAAATTTCATTTAGGAATTTTGATTTTTGTGTACATTGATGACATTGTAGCAGGATACACCATGAAAATATATGCTGTTATTAAAATAAAAGGCATACATATGAGTAAAGAAATTTGTTAGCTGGCCTGGTAAAGGTCATTGCTGTCTATAAAATAACAAGTCAGCACATTGTTTTTTGTGGAGGGTTGCACAGATGCGTCATTCTTGCAGGAACAGAGCAATTCTGATTTAATTGTGGGTTCCTGTCTTTGTAGCACAGTTTCTTTTCTTACTGCCTGGTAAGTACTTTGTCCTTGGGCATCTGTCTGCACAGGGGATGTTGCGTCACCTACCAAAAGAATGCAGAGGTGAACACAGCTCAGTCCTCGGGAGCCCTTCTGGAGGACTTGGTGTGTTTCTCAGAATTACACAGAGGTATCAGTCTTCCAGAAGACTGGTATTAATCAGAGGATAGGACTCAGAAAATTCAGTGAAGTAACCTGTTTCTGAGAGTTGAGTTACATGATCTTTTTTCAAATCTTGCATTCTGTATCTACAAATTGGATACAACAGTATTTGACTGTTTGATCAGTGGTGCTTTAGATTTCTTCTTCCTGCAGCAAAATAAGGCCTAATCTCCAGTAAGTGGTGTAATTTCCTGCTAGAGTGTGGCATTAGGGGAAACTATTAGATGAGCTGGTTTTGTGAGAAACATTTCAGGAGAAGGAAAAATGGGTATATCATGGAATACCTTTCAAAGACGTAAGAGTTTCACATCAGTTTTATCCTAAAGCATGTTACCATAGGAAAAAACGTGCCCAGAAAAGTTAAACAACAAGAAAAAGAAATGTAATGATTTCAGCAGTATGAACATTTAAAATAAAATGAACCGGTATTGACTGATATTGAACAGGAACTGTCTTAAGTAACTATTATTTTACAAAGTCCTAAAGAAAAAATTTCACCTTTCCAACAAAATGCTTTCAGAATGTTTGTCCTGAATACTTCTTCATACCTTTGCATTACGTCTTTAGAATTTGGGATGTTGAGATATTCCAAACAGTTCCATTATTTTAGTTTTCCCGTGAGTAGAAGTTAAGGTGGGATTTCCCAAGGAAGCTGTAACAGTGCTCTGTGGCTCTCTGTGGTGCTTTGAGAAAGTGAATGCACTGCGGTATGTAAAAATATCCATGGGACCAGGTTTGGGTTTCCAATTATGCACCTGTGTCCATACTTCATGCAAAAAGAACTAATGAATAACTTCATCTGTGGGATTTACTTTGAAATTCTGGTGGATAGCATCAGATTTTGTGCTGGTGCCACTTAAAAGCTTATTTTAATGAACAGGCTGTAAACTGGTATTAAAGTCTGACTTTATTGAAAGCAATGCTTCTGGTGTTATTGTTATTCATTTATAGTTAAATGTTTTCATTCTGACAAGATGTGTTGAAGCAAATTGCCTTTTGAACTGACCTCTGAGACAAAATGGAATGTGTATGTGTTAAGAAGCTGGAGGAACTTGATGTACAAATTGTTAGAACTGCATAATTATGGAAATGAAGGAAATTTTAATTGTTCTCTATTCAGCTGGTGAAATAATAAATGAAGACTCAAATATATTTCACCAAGTTGATTAGAAAGATAATTGAGGCCAGCCTGGACAACTCTTCATAGGACATAGAGTTTTTTCACTGAGTACCGTTTCATGGAATGGCTAAAGAAAGAGGCTCTGGACTAAATGTAACATAGATATCCAAGGAAAAGGCACAGTAAAACATGCAGGTACAGCAGTGTGGTTGTTCAGCTGATGTAAGAAAATTATTAATCTGAATTGATGTTTTTTAACTTTTCTTTGACACAATTACAATAGGCAGTAAAATTGGAAGAGATGAAATATTGACACAATGTGGTCCTTCATTTGTTACTATCACTCTTTTGGCACATATAGCAGCAATCACAAACTACAATATAAAAGTCTGGTTTTATAGATCACACCATCAGTTTCTGTCAGTAGGAGTGTGGTCTAGAAAATATTGTTATAGAATATAAAGAAAAGCTAGAATAAATACAGGGAAATAAATTCAAGGTGGGCATAAATTGTTTACCAATACAAAAAAGAACAGGGATTTGAAGGAAAAGAAAATCAAAGTATACAGAAATAAGCCATAATGATTAAAACCAATAAGGTTATTTCTTAAGTTAGGGATTGGGAGCAGTAAAGGAAATATCAACAAAGTTGCCATTTGGTGACTGGAGACCAAGGTACTTGAAAATGTTGCTTGTGTTTATTTAATGTGACTATAAGCAGTTCAGCAAACTCCCAATTTATGATGCAGGATGAACTAGAAGCAATTTTTGCTATGCAAGTCTGAAGCCTTGCATAATAGCACTGAATGTCAGCATATTTTGTTACACAATGTAGAAAATAAAGGTGAATAGACAAAATGTTACAAACCCAGGGTTCCTCAAAGGAAAGGAAGTTTTGTTATTCATCTATAAAAAAAAATTATGCACTACAAAAAATGTTTGAAGAGTAAAATTCACCAGTGATTCTGAAAAGTTCAGTAAAATCTATATTAAAATAATCATCTTTCAGATTAGGAATTTGACTTAATAATTTAATGTGAATCCTCTATATTAATTATCAAGCTAAGAGTTATTGTTTATCTTATAGAGCTTTCCAGAGAGTTTGGATGCAACAGTAAACGTTTAGGATTTTTTTTGTTTTCTTTTGTAAATAAGAAAGAACAAATTTTGTGCCAAGTGCTCTACTGTGTGCCCACTCCTAGACCATTGCCTCTCACTGCTACAGTGCCTGCACAGTCCTGGGCTTCTGAGCCCAACTGTAGGGATTTGGTGGTTGTGTTTGTCTGACAGAGATGGCATTTTTCTAAACCTGTATCACATTTAAAAGAGAACTAAAATCTAACAAGCAATGCCTGTTCACAAGGTGGTGCCTGGACTTTCTTCACACTGAATCTTTGAGGCCCAAATTGTTTTGGATGTTACACAAAAGTCTCTTATTACAGTTTGGCTCACTGCAAGGAAGTATCTTAATTTTCATTTGTCTTATGTTCTGATACCTATACCCATAGAGACGTCTTGGTTAATAACTAAGAAATGCAGTACAAGATGTGAGAAATGCAGCACAGGATGAAATGGACTTCTAAGGCATTTTGTTTGATGTTATCATGTCATAAAGTCCAATTTACCCATGAGACTTTATGCATACTTATTTAATTTTAGTGAACATAAGGAAGAACAAATTCCTCTACAATGAAAACAGCAAATGATTATAATAGGGGCATATGTTATCAGTTCAGCTGCAAGGGAGTGTTATGTTCTCTCTAGGCTGGAATAAATTCAGTACTGAGCAGAGAAAAATGATTTAATGAATTCAATATAGCCAAATATTGAACAGGACACACAGTATTTTGTACTGTGCAAACCTCCCAAATATGTTTCTTAAAACAAACAAACAACCGCCAAATCCTAAAACAACATTCAACATTGGAAAATGAAGTGCTCAAAAATTATGGGGGATTTTCATAAAATCATCCCCAGAATACGCTCTCTAGAGGTGTAAACACTGAGTGTTTACATGTCCAATTAGTCCAGTCTCTAGACGTAACAAATATCAAAATGCCTTATTCATCTGCAGCTCAGCTTGAAGTCTCTTCAGCTTCTGTGAAACACTTCATGAAGAGGTCCACGCAAGAGTGGGCACGTGGGCTTAAGAGTAGTCCCAGCCAAGAGGTTGGTCGTGCACACTCGCTCCTCTTGGCTTTGGGCACAGTCTCATTCCCCATGTGAGAGAGGACACTAACCAATGCTTTGCCTTCAGGTGATGTTTCAGTCAGCCATTTGTGGCACATCCTTCTGATAGCAAATGATTAAAGCGCATTTGAATCCCACTGGCACTGATTTGGACATGGATTTCTACACTGTGTCAGTGTGCCCTGTCTACTTGGCTTTGGGTCTGTTGTGTCTAAAAATTACGGTTTGGAGTAAGCTTTTCCCATGTGCTATGGGGCTAAAGCTGTTTCTTTTTATTTTGTTCTTCAAGAGGCAGAGGCAAAAATGAGACAAGAGCTTGGCAGTTTCCGTAGGCACTGAAAGGAGAGGAAAACAGTAAGCACCGCCTCATTAAAAGTCTTGGATAAGTGAGAGGACAACTCCAGCAGAAAGGTTTTGCGGGACTGTTCCCAGTGTATGTGGATAAATGCCTGCTCTTTTGGAGCGTGCTGCATGTACCAGCTTTGCTGCTGTGGGACCAGAGTTCACAGATGGAAAGGAAGGATTGCAGGACAGGTGTGTGCCCATGAGCACCTTGCCATGGATGGCGTAAGGAAAGCTCAAGACAGTGATCAGCTTGAGACTGCTTGCTTTTCCAGGCAGAAATTTATGGTAGGCAAGGCTCTGCAAGGTAGGCACTTTCAACAAAAGCATTCAACTGAGAAAAGAACATTTTTAAAACTTCGGGTTAACTTGAATGCATTCTATGGAGTTACTTATTTTCAAGTAATGTATTGAACAAAGGGTTTTGGCACTGAAACAAAATAACCCTTTCCTGTCCCACTTTCAGCTGAATTGTTTGTTAGGCAGAGAGCAGCATTTCTTCCAAATGCTGTCAGAACTGGTTTTCCTTGCATTGGTGGGGCACACAAGTGTGCAGCCAAGTACTTTTTTTTTAAATGCAAATTCCTGAAGAGGCACAAGTTTATCCCTGGGCAATACAAAGTCATAAAATGGCAGAATATGCTGAAAGTCATTGTGGCTCAGTGAAATCAAAAGTTCTAACTACTGAACAAGTTCAGTGTTTGATTCACCAGTCTACTATAAAGTATGCTCTTAGTGTATCCAATGAGGACATTTTTTCCATGTTCTGATACATAATTTGGCATGCAAATGTTCATATGCCTGAGGCTGAGCTCCAGCATCATTGTCCTGCTGATACACCCATGTTGATTCATTGTGATTTATAACTTTGAACAATGTGTTTGTTCTTCCATATGCTGATTCTGAAAAAGACCAAAAACATGGGCACTGAGGCAGAATTAAAATTTTCTCTTCGCCATTTGCATTTTCATCTTTCTAGCTTTCAGGAATTCTTCTAATGGAAGGAACTTTTTTGTGTTTTTACTTACTCTAAGGTAGAGTTTACATTTACGGTTTTAATTCAAACTGCTTTGATTAGAATAATGTTGTGATACTAACATTTACATTTCTGATAGGCTATGGAGTTGATAGAAATGAAATGGTTTTAATCCACATTGTGAGGAGGACAAAAAAACCTTCTCTGAACTGCACATCCTATGTTTTCTGCCCTATGATCCAGTAATATTTTTCCTTTTTTTTTTTTTTCCCCTCTAATACCGTATTAGAGTTCAGTGGCATCAGCATTTCTAACTGATATGTAAACATAGCTAACGATGATTTAGAGGGACAACAAAACTATGAACTTCCCTTTAGCAATTTTGGGTCTCTGTTAAGCCTGTTACTCAGCATATTATACCATGTCAAATCACTGACTCATTGTTTAATGAAATTTACTATCAATAAAGTTTTTTGTAATTCTGACTCTAGTCTGATAACAGACGATCTGTGACAAGGCTCTAGAATAAGGCAACTCAGCAAAGCAACTATTAATTCAAGGATATTCAACTTCTCTTCTGCCTGAAAACTGAACAATACTGTGTGTAACTTGCTTTATTTTGTTTGGCATTATCTTTTCTTCCCAATAAATTATGGGTTGCTTTAGAACTACAAGTAAGTGCTTTGAACAGCAGTTTATGATAGCGAGCCCAGGAGTCCCCTGTAAAAGTGTAATAATGACCTTTCTTCCAATTTCCAGTGCTTTGGAGCTATAAAAAACTTCTTGGGTGGTTGAAGTCACTCAGCCTTTGGCATCATTTCTCCAAATGCCTCAGTGGGATGCTAGAATCTTTTACTAGACACAGGTATAGCAACTTAATATGTACTAAGGCACGCTGGCAAGCCAGGCTACAGAAAAATGTGGAGTTTTTTAATTGTACTATATGTCAGGTTTACTTCTTTGGACCATACAATCAGTAGCTTGTCTTATTTACTGAAAAAATTACTTTAGTGGGTTGGTTTGGGCTTGTAAAGTGCTGATTCATGCAAGTATATTCTATTTTTTTCCTGGCCTTTTATATTTTGATATGGTTATTAGAAATGGTCTGGCTAGACTATTAGTTTAGAGCAACAGACATAGTTCAGAATAGCATGATTAGAGAAGAGTGGTCTGTGGCATATAAAAATCTGTGCAGAATGGGGGAAAATTATAGAACAAAACAGAAAAATCTACCCTTCCATGTTAATGGCTCTGTGAAGTTTTAAAAATACTGTATGTAAGGAACTTTGCCTTTTTATTTTTCTGGCAGTTTTAATTTAATTAATACATAAAAGGCCTGTAAAACAGTGTGTATTTATTGATGTTTTATATATGCACACAAGATCAAGTTAGTTCTGTGGTGAATGTATTTGTAGAAGAGGATTTGAAAGGAGCCTCTTGAGCTCTTCTGAGCTTCTGTGCTCTTCCAGCGTACTGTGAATTTTATACTGTTGTTGTTGGCTACATTAAGATCTTTAATATAGAGAGAAAATGGAGGCTGCAGTTTTACTACCTAAAAAAACTAGTCTAGGAGCTTCTGCTGCTTCGTTGAGAAGGGAACTGCCTGTTCTCCCTGGGGCAGACACAGCTTCTCAGTGCCCAGATGTCAAACCGGGCTTAAAGCCTCAAATGTGCATCTACAACGGTAGGATAAGTTATGACAGTGCTGAGGTTTCCATGTTATAGGTAGGCACAGAGGAAGACATTTTTGAATAGTCTTATTTGTCCAATAGTCCTTTTGAATGCAAATGTTCATTGCTATCATATAGGGATCTAGCAGTTAAAGTGATGCAATTAAAAAGCAACAAAAGTGATTAAAGCCAGTTAAAAATGCCCGAATAGCAGATGTAAGCCTGGAACTAGTTCCTAAGGAAAAAAAAAAGTTGCAGTCAGTTACAGGAGAAAAATAACAACACTGGGAGAGAACCCTGTGTGTCTCTCTCTTCCTGTGATCGTATCTGTGATGAGATCTGTGCAAGAGAAAGCTCTATTCTGTAGTGTAACACCAGCAAAAGAGAATGAGCTAAGGTACTCCTAGTTGTGCATATAATTCATATGCTATAAATCAGCAGTGCCTGTGATGCGTTTTGTAGTTGTGCTGTTTTCTACCACAGTGGGATTTTGAAAGGCAGCTTTATTGAAAGAGCTGTAGCAATACTGGCATCTGTCTGCATCCTGTTGGAAATCCTTGTTACTCTTACCACGCTTAACAGTGAACATGGTGAGCCGGAGACAAAGTTCCAGGCACACAGAGCACAAATCCATCTAATGACACTTATCTGACCAGGAGAGAAAGCTGGTGAGGATTTAATGCTGGTTGTGACCGAGGAAGGAAGGAGGGGCTGCTTCCTCTGTAGCAAACACTGAAGTGATAATTTTGTAAAACAACATTCAAAACTGAAAAAGTTTCTCTACAAAAATCCAAATCCATCTTTTATTAATCTACATACAGAAGTTTCTGAAATTTCTGGAAAGGCTGATCTGTGTAGCTGTTGCTGGAATTGTTCCTCAGATACATTGGCTTGGAAATAATTTTTTTTTTCCTGTCATCACTGAAGAAGTGCCTTTTGTCCATGTTCCAGCAAGTGGCATGCTCATCACCCAGCTGTATTTTGCTGAAGAACTAAGCATGCACAAACGACTAAGAGTTAACTTAGATGTCTAAGGGGTGCAAATGTCT
This sequence comes from Corvus brachyrhynchos, assembly GCF_000691975.1. Taxonomy (NCBI): domain Eukaryota; kingdom Metazoa; phylum Chordata; class Aves; order Passeriformes; family Corvidae; genus Corvus; species Corvus brachyrhynchos. The sequence continues at coordinate 1,663,399 of NW_008239767.1, forward strand.
TCTTGAATGGATGCTTGAAGTGGGCACTTCAAAAGTGTTTCACTTTTTCCCATTACCTAGTGAAAACATGCCATTTCTCCTGTACATTTTAAAGAAACTGCTGTCCTACATTTGGAGTTACAAAGATTAGGAAGGAATATGGATAAAATGTGACTTTCTACTCAAAGTCATATTAAAAAAATACCTAACTCTTTGCCCAGGAGGTGGTAGGAAACACAAGCTGTACAGATTTCAGTTGTTATCTGGATACCGTATCTTCTCAATCCTCACATGCCTCTGGCATTATCAGCTTGGCTCTCAGTTGCCCACAGTGAAAACATAGACCCTGGTGATGAAGTCTGTGAAATTAAGATATCATTCTGAATACCTCTTTTTTAGTATTCCACTCCACTCCTTTTACATGTCATGGAGAGGATGGTTTGCCCTAAGAGTCACCTGTTTTTTTCTTTAACAGATTGCACATGTGTACAATTGGAAAGCTCTAGTTTTTAAAGTGAAAACTAAGTAGTTTAAGTGCTTTGCTTTTTTGTATCTTCTTTTGCTCAGCCAACAAGGTTAGTTCTCCTGCACACTGATAAATAACCTTGCAATAAGTGAATAGCTGAAAAGTGCGAAGAAAGAATATGCCAAGACTGTATTCTAATATTACAGCGTTAGGAATAATATTATTGATAGATATACAAAAAAAGAATGCCACTGCATGTTCTTGAGAGGAAATGTTTCCTGGTTTTGCTCTCTCTAATTTTGTTGATTTCAGCAATATTGTATCAGAATCCTGTATGGCTTTGTACTTTATATTGCATGAATATCCAGCGCTTATTGTATATTAGGAGACCTAAATGAAGCTGTTTAGCAGCCAGCTGTAAAATTAAACTTGTAACTTTGACACACTTATTTTAAGCTCTATTAGTCAAAATGAAGTGCATTTTTTGAGAGGACTCAATGTTCCTCAACACAATGGTTCAGTTCAAAATTGCACCCATGCCACGTAAAATGGTAAAAGCAGCAGTAAAGAGAAATCTTCATTATCCAGTGTGTCTTGCCTTGCTGGAAGCTTTAAAAGGCAATGCAGTACATTTATGGGCATCACACAACCATCTGAAAAATATACCACAGTTATGGTGGGTCTGTCATGGAGAATCAGAAAAGGAAATTTTATTTTTTTAGCCTTTGTTTTTAAAAGCCATTTGTGGGATTCCGCAGTCTTCTGTTTTTCAGTTCTTCTCTTATGAGTTTTCTTTTTAAAGGTGTCTGGTTTTTTTTCCTTTAAAAGATACATGTATTTAGACTAAGAAGTCTGTATTTGGTTACCTAAATATACGGCCTG
>NW_008239767.1:1664767-1728124 GCF_000691975.1 Corvus brachyrhynchos
TCTTCCTCTTAGAACTTCTCATTCAAGAAAAACTGAGTGATTGCAAAAAGGTAAATCTAATCTATTCTCCTAGTTCTTCCTTTTAAAGTTGATAGTCCATAAATCATCTGCTTAAGAAATGAGAGAAAAATGTCATAATCACAATGATTATGTGACTGTGACTTTTTCAAAAGAAAATACTGAAAGAAAAAAGGAATCTGTAGCTAAGTTTTCTGTTCAAAGGTAATGAACCACTGAGATCAACAAGTCATTAGTTAACTTCGGCAGAGCTAGGATTTCAAAACTTTTTTGTAAAGAAGCTTTTCTGCCTTTTGAGAGAGATCTGACTTTTACACAGCAATTTTGCACTCCTGATTCTGTGACTGAAAAGTGTTGGGTTTTCTGTCCATATCTGCTCATTTATTTACTGGTTTCAGAACTTTAAATTTAGAGTGCTTTAGAAATAAGAAAATATGAAGTTGTGTGGTTTAAAAGGTTCTCTTAAAATGGATTGTAGATTTTGGAGTATCTTATTTCTTGAGGCAGCAGCACTTTCATGGTTAACAGTGATGTGTTTTATGGTGTGCAAATTTAAATGATGAAATTCATCTTCCCATGGACGGAGATTGACACTTGGCTTGCACATAGATACAGAAATCTACTATGCTAATTTAATGAGAATTTATTTTGAAATAAGGATAAAATTAACATGTGGAATAAAAATTACTTTTCCTGTCCTTCCCTTTGATTTATTTCCTTACCCGTGGGCTGAACTTGCCCCTGCAAGCATTATTAATAGGTGGGATGGCTTGCAAAAAAGGATGGCTGAAAATTATTGCAGACTATGTTTCAGACGTCTTTCTGTACTGAATTCAGAGTTTTCATGTCAGAGATGAGAACCTTTTAATCATGTAACTTTTAGAAAGTTGTGTGACTTCTGTGATGATGTGAGTACATAATTTGAGCCTTCTGTGGTTAAAAACATGGCTTTCCCAGGAACTGATTCCGTTAAAAGATGCAGATATAATAATCTGTACCATGCACGTAACATTTGTTGGACGGAGTAATATCCACTGTGGTAAAATAATAGGGGTTTTTCCTGTTACACTGATCATATATTTTGTATTTAATGTGTGCAAACAGTCTAACAGAAAGTAAGCAGAAATAATTGAATAATAATTGATGCCATGGTGAGGCGATTAATCATTATCGCTTCTTGGGAACATCACAGCTAAATACACTCTAGATGACATAATAAAATTAGCTGCTATGAATGTAAAAAAACCCCACATATCAGTTTTAAATACGTAATTATTGTGATACATACTAGAGTTGTACTATGAAAACTGTTGAAATGCTTGCAGCCAAGTGACTTCATATTACAAAAGTGAATTTCTGGTCTGAGTTGTGGTAGTACACACTACTACTCGAATTAAAGATGAAAGAAAAATCTGCTACTGAAACTTGCATTCCAGTGTTAGTAAAGTAAGCTATGACCAGAATAAAATGTATTTCTAAGCATACAAACATGCATTGCCAAAGAAAATATCTTCCCTAATCTGACTGCAGCCGGTAGTTAAATAAAATCGCTGAGTATCTTAAATAAAACAGTTTTACAGTGTTAAATAAAATACAGTTTTCATTAGTTATTGAAGTTCTATAGACTACACATTTTTATAATTACTTGGGCAGTTTTTCTTTAATCAGCCCTTAAAATATTTATTAGGTTAGGTATATTTTACATTATTAAAACCAGGTTCTCCTCACTGACATTGTAAAGTATTTTCTGGAAAAAAAAATAGCTGCTTGTTTGCATATGTTCCAGTGCTTTAGTGCTTTACTGTGGGATGTAGTTCTGCTTAAGTTAGTCCTGCTCTGAGTCACAAGCTCGGAGTGCTGCTAAAAATATGATGAAGATCACTTACACCTGTGGAAGTAAATCATATTTATTTGACTTGAAAAGCCCTTTGCAATATTTAAAATTCATTGCAAGAGTGAGATCCCAGTCCTTTATTTGTGTGCTAACAGGTATTGTGCCGGCTTCACTCAGGAGCCCAGCACTCACTGCCTTGTGAGTTACCTGGCACTTTGAGCATGAGAGGTGTGAGGGCCAATTATCAGCCCTTGTGTAACATGCATCTTTAAATAGAGTCCTGGTTTGCAATAGTTAAGGTTGAGTAGCAGTGAGAGGCAGAAAAATAGAGCCAGCGATTGCAGTGTTACAAAACAAGGCTGAAATAAATTATGAGATATGTAAAGGCCAATATATAGGTTACTTCTACTCTTGACTGAATGTGACAATATTAATATCACAACCAGGATTGCAGTGAAAGTAAACACTTAAAATGCTGATTGAAAACATCAGGAAGAAAGATCTGTAAAAGTGTGGGATAACATTAGGAAAGGCTGTGCTTCATGATTTACTGGATATACAAATCTGACAAGCCATTCAATTGTGACTGAGTTAAACACATGTACATTTTCTTTACTTTCCTCTTTGTCACAAGCATAGGGAGGAAAGTCTCTTCAATTCCATCCATAGGGAATAATATGAAGCATGTTGTCCCTGAGAGGAAAAGTACAACCTGAGTAGTATCAAAACACCCCAAAGCCGCCTTCTGTCAGAACTAAAGTCCCCTCTGATATTGGCTTCAATGGAGTCTCACTGGATATCACAAATGTGTTTACTTGAATAGAGCAAACAGCATTATTTTCAACAAAACCAGAAGGCGGCATCTTCTCCCTCTCCCCTGTGATTTCTGCTGAGGGCTAGAAGGAAACCCCCTGTTTCTCTTTAAGATTGTAATTTACACCTGCTTCAATTGCTGGAACCTAAACAATTTGCTTGGAAATAGCTGCACTGTGCAATAGCTCTTTATTCTTTGTAACTGACAGTTTCTGCAAAGGCGTAGAGACAAGTTTCTGGCTGTATTCCAGGCAGCTTCACTGTTTATGAGTCCTACGTGTTCATCATACCTTTCTTCAGTCAGTTGCAAAATACTCTAATCTGTGTTAGCTTTTAATTTTGTTGTAATTTACTAGCAGTAGATATACTAGCAGTTTTAATAAAACATGAAGCAGATGAGGAAGATGGCTGAGATAAGGGTTTCAAATTACTCCTAAGTTTGGCTTGGCAGCTGAAGTGATTAAAAGCAATCATATTGTAACATGCCTTTGTATCTCCCCTGAATGAAGTGGCAGTGCTTGTGCTTCCTGAAGCCTTAGGGTACACAAATCAGAAGGAAAAATAATGGAGAAATATGGCTGCAGGTTTTACTGGCAATTTCAAAGTTTGAAAATAGTGAAATAAATATTGTTTTGATGTCCTTCCAAAATGGAAGAATAACTCTTAGATTTTTTAAATGGTAAATTTTTTTCCTTTTTGGGGGGGAAGGTTTTGTTCCTCCCACGATTTCATTTGGACTAAGTTATACAAATGATGCTGAATTGCTGGTATACATCAATCATGACAAATCAAACCAGTCATCACATTAAGCTTCCTATATAGGTGATTTTGTTTTCCTGTCCATTTTGACAAAACATTTTTTTTTGGATAACAAGAAATAATAGGAAAAAGTAATTTTTGGGAGATATGTGCCAGCATGCTGCTTTTATACTCTTCTCTTATTATCATGCTTACAAAACCCACAGGTTTGCAGTAGCCATTCGGCTAAAGAGTCATGTCTGTGTTTTGTCCTAAAGATGAATATGAATTGAATAATTGCTCCATAGTTTCTTTGGGGCTGAAAAGGATGTGTTTGTGCTACTGTTCTTCCGGGCTGTTTTCCCTGCTTTCTCATTTGTACTTGGCAAACGTGAGCTGCAGCTCTCTAGAAGACCATTAAGATTGTTAACAGATCTTAGGGATTTTTTCACAGCCATGGCCACTCTTCCTTCCACTTTTGTGTGCCTTGGTGATGGCATGGGAGAGAAATAATGGCTTTTGATTAACAGAGAAATGCATAATCTTGTGCTCTGTATTTATGGATTTTAAATTATAATATGCTGAAATTCAAGAGTGTTATGTCAACAGAAGGCATGATACCTCTGTCATGCAATGCCTGGGACTGTGTCCGCCATAGCAAAGAGTGTTAATTAGAGAAAGCAGAGCAATGAGGGCTTAGAATTTTCTCAGTTCTCACAGTAAATCCATATCTGTTATTTTAGAACGTTTTCAAATCATAAAAGCTTTTTGCAAAAGGTTGTCCAGTGTCTAATAACCTTACGGTCCTGATGGCAGTGCCTACGCAAGCAGGCTTTCTGGTTTACTTTGCACTTCCCCATATACAATGCAAACAGATAGCTAATGACTGGGTAAATATAATGGGAATGTACTTTGTGCACTGTGTGTTCCGAGCTTGAGTGTTTTGGTCTTTATTTTGTTTGCCTATTTTTATATTCTTTCACAAGCACATTTTGTAATGATGGAATATTACAGAGTTTCTAGTACAGTACAGAGGAATAACACAAGGCATGTATTGTGCTCACTCTCTTTAAATCTGAAATCTTTGCTGATGCCAATTATTTTTGGCTTTTATTCTTTTGAACTAACAGTATGAACAGGGGTTATGTGTTATGATTCATTAGCACAAGAGTGTTCATTTAAAGTGAAAAAAAAAACCCAGACAAAAATGTATCTGTCAGACTTCGGCCTATCTGTTTTCTTTTCCTAACTTTTAAAATTATTTTTTAAATGAAAATCCATGAAAAGTCAAAATATGTGAAAGAAAAGACACCGAGAGCTGAGGAAGAAGTCATTAGCTGAAAACTACTCCCAGTTGTAGTATTAACCCACGAGGATTACATTTATGTCATCTAAGGAATATGATTTTCAAAACCACGAAACAAAAGACATTGAAAGCAAAGTCTTTAAAACCAGTCTGATCTTGGACTTGCTAACACAGCCCAGAACACCATTCCTTGCCCTTGCTGGAAGTGCCTGATGCACTGTACCTCTTGTGCAGCTCATTGCCTGACAGGATTTCCAACATCTTTTCCACAGAGCTGCTTTCCAGCCAGCTGCCCTCAGCTTGCAGTGGCGCTCAGGGTGCTTGAGTACTGGGTGCAGGACTTGTTGTACTCCATGAGGTGCTTGTCATTCAATTTTTCCGTGTGATGAGGTGCCTCTGAATGGCTGCTCCATGTCCCAGTTTATCAATCCGTATCCCCCATGTTTGTTGTCACCTGTAATCTTGCTGTGTGTTCTCCATCCCATCATGAAGATTGGTCATAAAGCTATGGTGAACACTGATCCATGAGGAACATGTCTCCTAATCACCTGGCTATTGGATTTTGTTCTGCTGATCACCAGACTTGGAACCTGACTGATCCAGACAGTTTTCCACCAATGCTCATTTTCTCAACTTGTGTTTCACCAGCTTGACTAAAGGAAGGCTGTTGATAGCCTTGCTGAGGTCCTGGTAGAACAGTATCTACTCTTCTCCCCTGGTCCATTAACTGTGACATCTCAGAGGGCAGTCATGTTGATCAGGCAAGATTTGCCCTTGTTAAATTCATGTTGACCATTCCTAAACAACTTTTGCTGTTGGGCATGGCACTGAGGCCCCTTGGTGTTCTTGGACATGGCATTGAGAATGATTTGCTCTATCCTTCTAGAAACTTGCTATTAGGCTGACTGGCTTACAGCTGTAGCTTCACATTTCTGTAGATCCTTCTTGCCCTGCCTAAAAATGTGAATTAATTATATTGCTTTGCAGATCGCGTCCCTACTGTATCTGATTCCTACAATCATACAGGATTTGAGGAAGAAATAAGCTTTTATAAATCTTTCTGTGGTACCAGGGAGTCCCTCTAAGCAAAGAAACCAGCCCTGTGTCAACCACCTGATTTAATGGAAAGGTCGTGCTGGGTTTTGTTTATAAGGTACCCAGTGGCCTGGACGGAATAGATTGGCAGAATTGCATGGGCTAGTCTATTCTTACATAACTTATTTTCCTAATTAATTTAGAATATTATGGTGGAAAGAAAAGAAAACTAATGATAGCATTTCTGAAAAAAACTCAAAGCAACTCAGTGCCTGGCAGTTATTGTGTCAATATGAAAAGCTGCAGTGACCATATGAGATGGGAATATTTTTGCTATGTATTGTGTTAACATCTTTCGCTGCCTAAATTACCTCTCATCTGGTCTGTCGAGCCCAGTCATTATCAAACAGGTCAATATGGGGTTTCTTTGAACATTCTCTTGACATACTTATCTTTAAGGTTCAAACAGTGACATTTTGATATATTCGGAAGAGATAAGCTGGATTAATATTTTATTATTTTTGAAGGAAGGAAAGTATTTATTTTGGAAGTCTGGTAGGCTTCATATCCTGCAGGGATGCATGGTTTTCAGAATCAGATTTCTCTGAAGGTTTTTTTTTTTGCATTGCATTCCTTTGCAACAACTGGAATTGGGCTCAGAAAGTAGACAAATGGAACAGTGCTCAGAAGGAAATCTGGAAAATTTTTTGAATATATTTCTCCTGATCCTTGACACTGGCTAAGCCTTGGCTGCTGTTGACAAATGGCTTTTACTTTATCTCTTACTTTTTGGTGTTAAATGGTTTCTATAAAGTTTTAGTGTATGAATCAATTTTATGTTTGGGATTACTGGAGGTGATCTGTGTGAAACAGAATGGTTCTGTATGGGGCAGTGGACTAGATGATCTGGAGAACACTTCAGATCTCCACTCTATCAAGTTATATGACCCTGTTGCATAATTAAAGATTAGTTTTTATATTTTTTTTCTTATTCTCTATTTTTAATGTACCTTTCTTATTTTCATCTTTGCCTTTTCTCATATTCAGCACTGTTCAATTATTTTAGCAGCTCTTTCAAATATTCTTGGAAAGGAAGCAATCATATGGTCTCATTTACAAGAAAATATTTTTAAATGATCTAAGGAAAACTTGTAATGGTAAACTGATTCATTTTTAACTCAGGCCATAGAAATAATTCAAGAAGCATTTTGAAGTTGCAAGTAAACCTGTTACTGTCTTAAGATGCATTGCAGAGTAAGCAAGGACACTCCGTAAGGGATTTTGCAGAATGCAGCACAAAGTCTTTCCAGAAGTTGCAGAGGTGCAGTGACTTAGAATTCAGAGGACATCCCCTAAACCTTGGCAGTATTGGCAAGTAGCTAATTGATCTTGCTGAGACTTCTGCTCGAGGTGGGTGCTCATCAACGATTATTGTGTAGTTGTATTAAATTACTGCTTAACTGAGCTCCACTGCTCATGTAATTTACCTCCACTTGGCATCAGTGCAATCAATAAAAATGTCAACAACCGAAAATAAGTTCTTTAAACTTTGAGTTGTTATATAAAGCTTGCTAGCTACATTTACAAATGATAGCGACATATGATCTTTGTAACTCAGAAATGTGTTGATTGGTATCTGTTTATTTTGCATTACTTAAAAATTGTTTAATAACAGTTGAAGCAAATGTTGAATTTATTTTATTTGTGACTATTTTATATTCTTACGCTGCATATATCTGTGCTTGACTGGGAATGTTCTCCAAAGGCAAATGTGCTGCTTCTGTAATTGAATATTAGCCAATAGTTTACACTGTATTGTGGATAGATAGTTTCTAATTGCAAACAACTTTGTCAGACATAGTTTTAATTTATTAAGGTCAGATTTTTCTTACCTAATTTTTCTAATAGCAGATGAAACAGGATTTTACATGGAAGACCTGACCCTTCTCTAAAACTGATTGACATATGCAGTGTGTGTTTAATCTCTGCTGTATCTGAAGTTTGGTGCTAGATTAGGATGCCTGACTTAAGCTGAAGTTAGGGAGAAGTTCCACTCTTAGAGGGAATAATAACAGACAGCTGAACTAAATAGAACAAACCGCGTAATTTACAACAGAGGATTTATGAATTCCATGTCTGGTAAGAATTACATGCTGAATATCCCTAATTTTGAGTAAGGAGTGCTAATGTCATCTCTTCAGACAATTCATAAACATTCATAAGGAAGCACATTGTTTTCAGGAGTAATTGTTCAGTTTTATTGTTTAAAGGAGACGTGTTAATAAAGTATTGTGATTAGCACTTGAAGACACTCAGGTTTGTCTATTCAGATTCAAAAAATTTATCTCCAGATGAATGATTCATTACCAAGTAAAGGAGGACTATTGTGCTATTTCAAGGAACAGTTATTTATTTAGGATAACCCAGTATTTCTAATAAGATAAATAATGCATTTAGAACTGAGATTAATGTTCTTATCGCTGAAGATGTGGTGTGGAGGAGATCAGGTTTAAAATGCAGAGGCGATTAAGAATTTCACACTGAGGGCAAAATCTAATAGCTGTGTACCCAGCCCTCTGAGCTGGAAGGCAGGGAGAGGGAGCAGAACGCAGATCCCGTAATCCAAGGGAAATGGTCAGTGACATCCTACACCACGTAGACACATACAGGTTTATGGGTCTGGATGGGGTCCACCCAAGGGTATTGAGGGAGCTGATGGAAGTGATCACTGAACTCTCTGAGACCTTGTTGCTCTTTGCAACTACCTGTAAGGAGGTTATAGCCCTGTGAGAGTTGGTCTCATCTCCCATGTAACAAGAGGTAGGACAAGAGGAAATGACCCCAAGTTGCACCAGGGAAGGTTTAAGTTGGATGTTAGGAAGCATTTTTTCATGGAAGGATTGTCAAGCATTGTCAAGCATTGTCAAGTCTGTCCAGGAAACTGGTGAAATGACCATCCCTGGAGGTATTTAAAAGATGTGTAGATGTGGCAAATTGGGACATGGTGTAGAGGGGCCCCTGGCAATGCTACTTTAATGACTGTACTCAATGATCTTAGAGGTCTTTTCCAACCTTGTAAATTCGGTGATTCTGTGAGCCTATTAATAAAATACAAGTGAAGCAGAAGAACTAGCTACCCTTTAAATACCTTTGAATATATCTGCATACTTCTAGATTGCTATAAAATAAGGACTCACAAATCTCAGTGAGGGAAATCTGTGAATAAGTATTTATGGTACCATAACCCAATGAAAATTACTATTTAAGCTGCCATAGCATAAAAGATCCTGTATGATATAGCAAGATACAGTTTCCCAAGTATCCAGAAGCCTCAGTTTTAAATGTCTAAAGCTCAGCGGATTGTAGGAGTGCCTTGTCATGGTGTCCAGGAAAAGGAAAAATTAAAGGCTAAAGATACACTTCATTTTCTGAAGATGACTGAAAAAAGAGCCTCTTACCCTATAATAGCAAATACTCAATGGGAAGTTATTAAGGGACATCAAACTAAGTTTTCAAATCCCAACCTTAAATTATTCTCAAAAAAGGGGTAGTGTACCCTTTGAAACATTACTACATACATAAAGAGTAAGCAGTAGTCCACAATGCAGCTGAGAAATGTGAGGATTAAAAGGTTTTTAAAATGACTTAAATAATAATTCTCTCAGATACTAAAATACAAGAAGCTGAAATAGGTCTGTCAAAAGTCTGACTTGTGTAGTGTAGTGCTGTAGACAAAATGACACTTTACAAAGTGAAAGGAAGCAGATAGTCCTTGAAATGTTTAAGTATTAGCAAGAAATATACTAACAACATGAGCTTTATCACTGTGGTGTGTTTGCTCAATGCCTGAGTTTTCAAATACCCTGAAACAGTGACAGAAATTTGAATTTCTGTGCAAAGCAAGTGCTCTAATTCTCTCACTAATAGTACTGGAAAGAAATAGTCTTGGAGTTCAGAATAGAGTCCAAAAGGAGAACTGAGTTCAGGGGATTTCAGAAGAGTCTGCAAAGTTCATAGTTCATAAAATGGAGGGGATACACAATCCAGATGATAGTCTTGAAAATGACAGATGACATTAATTCTAGAGGACAAGCATATGAAGCACAACAAAATAACTAAGCGTGATGGAAGCTCTGATACAAAATTGGCATTACCCTTGACTTACTATCCTTAGTAATTGTACAGACTGTGAGGATTACATACATAAAAATATTCACAGGTTGCATTTAAAAATGCAAGAGGACTATATCAGGAAAATGTATTCTGTTGTTGAGAGATATTCTTCCATGTCACTCAGGCTTTTCCACAAATATTTTGTTATGGAGATTTGTTGTGTATGGTTGTAATTATGTTGACACTTATCTGGACTTTCAGTTATTTTTTTCTTCACTGCAAACACAATTTCTAGAGGATGAGAATAAGATGAAGAATAAAACATACTTAATAGAAACTTTAAAGGCTGTTCTTAGTTTCTTGCTCAGGTTCATAAGATCCACATTGCTATGTGCTTGCCAGATTTTACAAGTTAGCACATTTTACTATTCAGAAGACTCAAGAATGATCTCCTGCATTTGAATTTCTGAAAATCCTGATGTTTGCAATAATTTGCTCTGAAATGCCGTTGGTGTTTTGATTTTATCATGTGCTGTAACCTCTAACTACTCAGTTGGTTGGAAAAGCTGATTCAGACTTAGCAGAGCAAAGCGTTTGATCCAGTTGGAACCACTGATGGTTTAATTTCTGTATCTGGGACATGGTGAGTGACCCATTACTCATTTTTCTCCTGTGAGTCTTCACCCTTGAGTATTAAGGAGAGAAAATTCCTTCTCAGCTCAGAAGTGCTTAGTATTTATAGCAAGAGAGTTGAAAATTAGGATTTTCAACTGCAAAACGCAGGTATCTGTTTTAAACTGAGGAAGGCAAGAGTCATTAATCCCAGATATATGCACTTCTTTCATCTAGGCAATGAGCGATGCCATAAAATGGTGAAGTCCTGGAGCCAGAGAAAAGATTTAATCTTTGATATAAGACAAATAGATTAAAGATGCTGGCAGAGAGATAACCATGCTGATAGGCAAGTGTGTTACAGTGCTAAAAGCTGTTAAGCATTTCCCCACCACAAAGTATTTTTATACTTTCCTTTTAATCCTGTAGCACTTTTTGGCATGAGGGAGATTTTAGTGCTGCTGGTTCTTTACAGTTCTTCAGCTGGATAGTTTTTAGGTATTCCTCAGTGGCTCTCTTTTGATTTAGACATGCTCTATGGTGACATCTACCAGCACGATTTATTGCACTGTATGAAAAATAAAGGTTCACCTCACTATGTAGGCAACCATCAGGATGACCAGGGCTCACAGTAATTGTGTATGCTCTGTATGCAGTTTCGTATATTCTTTATGGCTCAAATAACTTATATTTAGTAGTGATAACTTTTTAAAAAAAGGGAGCTTAATTTTTGATTGGATTGTTGCTTGACTGGACAATTGCCTGGGCCGGGGTAAGTGAAGGGACTGGGAAGTTTTGGTGCCATAAGCTCCCTCTGCAGTCACAAAGCAGAAGTCTTGGTCATACAGAGTGCCCAGGGTCTGCCATGCCTCGTGGGGGGCGTCTCTTCTCCTTCAAACTGTGAGGAGGTTTGACAACTGGCTTAAACCAGATGCTGGCTCTTAAAATAGCCAGTCGAGGTTAGAAACTGCCACTCTGTTGGACCAGTTTCAGACATTTTGTTGACAAAACAGTTTTAAATTAAATATTTTGCTGTCCAAAATGCATCTTGGAAGTTCTTTCAGATAATACTCAGCTGTGGTTGCTGCCATTTTCCTCTGGGTAGTACAGTAATACAAATTTATTCAGTGGCTTCTGAGTAACAAAATCTGCTTTTAGGTGTCTTGAACCTGCCAAATGTGGGTATTTGGTGCTTGTTTTGTGACCTGAGGGACTGAATTATATGGCCCAAGGTTGGAGAGTGGTCATTATGCCATCCCTGCCTGCTCAGTGGAGGGGAGGGCTCTGTCCCCTCTGGGAGATGCCCCCTCCACTGTGGGGGCTCCACCCTGAGGAGCTTTGCCAGTCACTGCAGTGATGCACTTACGTCTTGAAATGCGTCCTGAGGGAAGTGGAAGTTTTGGGTCTGGAAGTTGCCTGGAGAATTTGCAGGTGTTCGCACTTGAATTCAGACATAAAAGTGGAAGAGGGCCCACAAAATTGATTTTATTGAGTGGAACAGATGGCTTTTCTCAGGGCCCGCTTCCAGAGCAGCGGTTGACGCAGACTGGTTGCTGTCTTCGAGTGAATTGCATTACAATAAATATAGAGCAAAATCAGTTGTTTTAGCTCTTACAGTTTTTGACCAGATATTGCAGAAATGTGAATATTTGGTGGCATGGAGGCCTATCTTCCTGTACAGCCAAAATACCCAGGGAACTGAGCTGGAGTCCTTGCATGAGGGCACAAAAACCAGACTGAGGAGTTGTTTTAAAAATGAAATGTTTCTTGCTTTTAGTCCACAGTTTAGTGGGCTGTAACATGTTTGAGGAGTAAAAGAAGTAAGAGAGTTTAGTGCATTAGCATGTTTTGTACTGTTTCTTTCACAAAAAATTCAGACCTAACCCTTCGGGTTATTTATTGCTGTCACCTCTGACTGAAATCTGAGAGTTTTAAGTAAACATGGGAAAGCATTTCACAACTCACAGGGCTGGAGTCATTAATGTCTATGCAACCTTATATTTTTTTTGACAATTCTGAGCCAGTTATTTTGTTTACATTGTAGAAAGAATTCAGAATGGTGATTAGTGGAAGTAATGAAAGAATTTAGTGTGCTTATCTATATAAATATTAGTAACAATTATGAAATATATTCCAGAGAAAATGTATGGGCTTATTATTACCTCAGTAATACAGTATATTTCTTTGCATACTTTGATACTAAAAAATAATAAATTACCTCTAATTCTCTTGATGCATACCCCAAGCATATTTGCAAATTATCACAATTTTAAAGAAGTATTTTTAAAGCTCAATTTTCTATAAACACAGCATAAGATGATTGCAATCTGAGTTAATTGCTTCCATGTGCTCTGGTTTGTAGTAGCACTACAGCTTTAAAATCTGAAAGCCATTCTCATGCTATTTCATAGCATGAAATGTAACACTGAATTATGGAACACACATTCAGTACTTAAATACAGAACTTTCATTTTAAATAATTTCTTTCTGTGCTAAATTAATATGTTTATCATTTATTACTTTTTAACAAATTATTACATTTAATTCTAAAGATCAGAAAAATGTTGAGCATATTAGTAATCATCCTTCAGCAAAAAACTCATAACTTTTTGATTTAAAAAACCCACTGATTGATACACTGTAAACCTTAAAAATTAGTTTTCCATACCTTAAAAATATGATAATTATTTTATGATATGTGGAACTCTGTATGTGTAACTTTTTTACATTTTAACTCTTTTTTATAACTTATGACTAAAGGAAAAATTATTCTTTCTATAGCTGTTCATAGGTTTTACAATCAAAGCCAGTTTTAAGTAATTCAATAGAAACTTAATGAGGCTACATTTGTGTTTTTGCCAAATAATGTAATTAATTCATTGCAAAATACATTATTTTATAATATAATTTGTAAAAATACACAAACTTTAAAATTAAGTGCAGGCATCTTCATTTAAAACATTTTACTGTATGTGAATAGTTTGTTAGCTGAAGTTGAAACACAAGTTTAGTTCCAAGTGCTTTATAATCTGATCTCAGTGTACAAAATCTTTGGAGCAGTATAAACATATGTGTAAATGAATTGTTTTAACATATAATTTTTATGATACAATTGCTCTGAATCATGAAACCTCAGACCTAAGATGTTCCATCAGGAAGGCAGAAATACTGGTAACAGTGATATCCAAAAAGCATACAAGAAACAGTTGATGAGGCCAAAGACAACTCACGTGGTGTTCCTGCAAAAACTTGAAGGGGAAAAAAAAAAAGGCAGAAAACCCCACTCCTTAAATCCTGCATTATAATGTGAAAGCTCCATGCTTTTGTTGGACAGCTGAGATGGATGAATTGTATTTTAAGATTGGCTGCTGCTTCAAATACAGTCAAACTTATACTGTTCAGTGTTGCCACAGAAAAAAAGTTATCTGCAGGCCCGAGTTTCGGTAATTAAAACCTGGAAGGCCCCTTGGGTGGCTAGCATTGACTGGTGTTATTACAGAGAAACAAGCATTGCAATTAATTTATTAAATATTCATGTAGAAATAGGATGTATCTGTCCCTTTGCCTAACATAGTTTCAATATTTTTCTTCAAGATGAACTATAAAAGATGTTCAGACTCCTATATTTGAATATGTCTGCAAGTCATGGCTAGATCCAAGATATTAACGATAGGAGAAAAAGAAGACAGATGAAAGTTGCTGAGGACCTGGAGGAGGAATAACCAATTCCACTGGGGCTGCTAATATTTAGTCCCTGCCAATCTGTTGTTTCAATCAAGCAGGAAGCTAATTACATGCAACACTTTGATTCTTTAGCAAAAAAAAAAAGATAAAGCGCTTCTATTTCAAGACCGACCATGTTTTTTTAGTCAAAATACTGTACTGTCAGAAAATGCCAATGTCAAATCTTTTTGCCAGTTTTAGCAGGAGGTTTTTCAGGGAGCAGTAGTTCTGTCTTTCCAGGTGGAATTTCTGACAGACTTGGTGTTCTTGGTTGAAAGTTTGAGTTTCTTCCCTGGACTGTTTTCTGTATTGCATTCGCGTCCATTGGATAAAGTGCTTATGTGGAGAGGCACGGGAGGTGAGAGCTGCCATCCCTGAGATCAGCACCCTGGCCATGGGCACAAGTGCCATACTTGGGCTCCCTTCTTTGCTGTGACTTTTGGGGTGCTGCAAAGTGAATGCCCCTCTTTCCAATTTTACCCCTCTCTGTGGCTATTTATTATTCATTTGAGTACTTAAAAAATTAGACTTCGTTGTTTGTTTATTTTTTATTTGCTTGTTGTAGCTATCTTACTTGGGGATTATGTTCCAAACATCAGATTTTTGCTGGCCTGGCCACCAGCTTACATTAAGAATACTGTTTGGCTGAGAATAAGAAATACTGATTATAAAAAGCTAACATTGAATATTCTGAGTATTGTAGGTGTCAAGTTCAAGTCTGTGTATGCCTATATCTGAGTCAACCACAATATATATTGATATTGATGGAATTAATGTGATTATATGCTAATAAATATATTAATGGACTTATGCTCTATTCAGTCCTGAAGGGCAGAAGTGAGACAAAATGTCTCTGAAATATGAGTTATAACACCGTATATTGCTATATGTTGAGTCAGAAAATTGTTCCCATTTATTCAGAATGCCTCAGGTAAGCAATTTATCTCCAAAATGTATTGAGAAGGTTTCAGATGCACAAGGAACCTGTAAGTAATACAGAGGAGACAACCCACTGTTACTCAAAAATCAAATTCTGTCATCAATGTTGCATTACCAAAACAATTTTAACAACTTTTCTTTGAGAGGAATCCTACTTGGTTAAACTAAAATTGAGAAATCTACTTTCCTCTGAGGCAAAATCCTCTAATTGTTGTGTATTTAATCACTGTCTATATTCAGAATACTAAGAAAAGGATTTCTTATATAAGTAAGCATGATGGGATTATGTGAATAAATGTGGATGTTACCATCTTCACACAAGTTATAAAGAAACTTTTACTGTTCTTTAAGCTAGAAGTTCTGATTTAACTTTGAGTAGGAAGATCTGAACTTAGCCCATTTTCATATGGAGTTTTGAGCTACTGGGGGGAAACATTTGGTTCTAAATACCATATGTAACATTATATCTGGATTTCAATGTTTTGAGAAGCCAACGGGTTTACCCAAATTATAGGAACAACTTCAGAAGTCGCCTAATGAATGGCTTTTTTTTCTTTAATGTTTGATTACCTGCAGTCTTCATTCACATGTAAAGCTGAATATTATACCAACTTTGAATTCCAGGTAGTTGAGAAACTTGAAAGATCTGAAGGCATTTCACCATCTGTGTACTGACAATATATGTTGTCCTGTATTTTATGTCCATAAAGATTTTACCACCTTTGACAGTGGATAAGGACTGAAAAGAGAGGGAAATATGGATCAATTTTTCAAGTATCATTGTCTCTTTCACTGTTTTTGATGGACACTCTTACGGGGTACTACAGATTTTGTAGTGGTCTAGCTTCTGCAAGAACTCCATTTAATTGTGAATATTTGTCGCATCTCTGCAACTACCTATGTAAGGACACTGCAATGAGGTGGCATAGATTTGAGTTTTTCTTCATAATTACTCAGTTGGGAGTGATCTAAAAGTTGCATCTCTAATCTATGCAGTACAAGCCTTGTTTATAGTCAATAAGGATTAAAATCATCAAAGGATGGTGCATTTCATTTTAGAGTAAATCTTCCTATGAAGAGATTTGAAACTTTTTAGCAGTGCCTGAGAACTAGAGGTTCTGTTGATTGTCTCCTAAAATTGTCTCCCTTTCAAGAACATAAATAGCATTACTTGATTTTTAATGGTAACAAACCAATGAATTACACAGAACTGACTGTTTTACCCCTAAGTGAGTCTTTAGTTGGGGGGAAATAAGAAAGAAAGAAGTCTTGAAAACAGCTGTTATAATTTAGAAAAGTTATATCAAATAATTAAGAAGACTTTCAAAAGATGTTTGAATAAAGGAAACCATTGTAGTCAATAAAAAAAACTGCAAAGCAGCAACTTGAATTTCAGCCTGCTGTGGTCACTGTGCTACAGAAAATCTCAGCCATTGATTTGTTTGGTCACTGGGTCTTCTAGGCTGAAGTTGTTTATTAACCACTACAAGCTAAGCTTTTCTTTCTCCATATAATTTGTGGTGATCACTGAAATAAGTGGAAATGCCTTAAAAAATTATATACTGTTCAGAGAAAGATGCTTAAACCTCTATTTTTGTAGAGCATTCAAATACTGATTTTACAATGGATAGGAAACTATGCAGCCAACAAACCCCATAATTTCTGGAGTATCCTTGAATTCATAGAGATACAAACCATGGAAATAATGTTACATGTGAACTTTATTTCATGACTTTTTTTAAGTCAACCACAAAAGAAGACATTTGAGAGCATGTTTCTTGTCTTGATCAAGAAAAAGTACAATGTCAAACACTTAAACTGGCTCTTTAGCAATCTGAACCCATGTCAGCAGTGTCTGCAGGTTTTGTTCTTACAGTTGTTAGCAGGATTGGTTGACTGTGTTTCTACCATCTGACAAGTGAAAAATCTCACCAAAAACAGTGAGAAAAGCCCCATAATAACTTCTGTACCATCTGGATTTTTGTGAATATTGTTTTTCTGTCTTCATAGCTATGAATTCCCTCCTAAAAGCATGAAGTACTAATTTTCTTCTGTTATTGTGCTCTGATAAAAATGTTGTCAGCCTGATGTTTTCAAAACTTAATTTGTCAGTGAATTTGCTGGGCTTTATACAGTGAGTGTAGATTGTGCCAGGCTAACCTAACAGATTAGATCCTGACCTTACAAAATCTTGTCAGTACAAGAACTGCAAGGTATTTGATTTGGGGATTGTAGTATGGTGGGCTCTCAAAAATATTACCAAGTTGTAAAGAGTAGCATTTTTTAAGACTTGGTTGGATCTTAACACTGTTGTAGTTTCTTAGTTACAAACCCCAGAATTTTTAAGTCACAAAGTCCATCTATTATTGATATAGTAAAAATTAGAATCCTATAATGAACCTGCCTGATACTGAGGGTCTCAGAAGCAGAGTTTCTGCATGGCTAGGAACTACTAACTTTTTTTTAGCATAAGCTTATAAATGATTAGTTGGGCAGAAGAGGAAAAGCTGGTGTTATCAGTTACCTTTGGCTCAATTGTGTGTCATGTAGTTGGATAAAAAGAGAGGTGAGTTTGGAGAAGCCCTTATGGTAGAAATAGTAAGGACTGACTTTGTTGTAGAAAATAGTGGCATGGTGAACTAGTTTTTTTAAAAAAGTATTGAAACCAAATGATGTGAGTCAGGAGCTTCTAGGGTCATCAGAAGCTGTGGAGAGCCTGCTCTATGAAAATAGCTTAATGGTGCCTGCCTTCTTCCCACTGTCAAAAGGAAGACTAAATGAATGTAAGTCCTGTTTATAAATTTACTGGAAAAATAAGCAAAGGTAACCAACAGAAAAGTGTTTGCTAAAGTAATACTGGGGAAAAATCATATATGAAGGAATCTGAAATCAATAGCTTGAAATTAGAAAAAGAGTTTCAAGATGACCTGTCATAGAGAAGGAGTGTGGATAAAAAAAGCCAATAACCGCATTACAGCATTATCACCACAGTAGAGTACAATACAGTTAAATATGATCAATTTGTGATAGAAACTGGGGCCCTCTGTGATGGCAGAGACACGACTTCAGTTCTGAGACCTTGCCAAGTGTTGTATTCTTACACTTTCTCAGAAGTTTGGAGAAAAAGCCCCAGCTTTAGCTGTGCATGGCCTGGTGGTCTCATTTATTAAGAGGAAATCAGATGTATGGGCTGATGGGTACAGGAAATTCCATGACTGGATAATTGTTATTTAAAAATGTTTTGATTTTGTGGTTGTCCAGCTGGAAGAGAACATCAGTGTCAGTGCACCTAAACCCTGACTTCTGACATCAGTAGTGGCTTTAGGTAACAGGAAATCTGATTCAAGCAATGGTGAGTTTGGCCACTAGCAAAGGAAATGGACCTAAATAAAAGCTCAGACTTTCACAGAATTCTACATTTTGGTTTCTCCCTTTATGCTTCCTGTTGCATGTCATGTATCACAGTCTCTGTGATTGCAAGAGGCTAGAGTTTATGCTGCTGTACAATTACAGTACTGGATACTGGATAAAATAAGAAGCCCAATGTGCTTCAAGAATTATGCTAAATATTGAAAAAAAGAATCTGATATAGGGAACACTAATTCTCAAACAATCCTGCCTTAATATAATACTGGTGGGGTTTTTTTTTTTTCAGGGCAGATGTAAAGTAGGATCGCTGTTTAATAATTAGCTTCATAAAATCAATCCTTATAAATAGTAAATCAATGTCCATTTGTACTATAGTTCTATTTTATATTTATGATATTGTGGTTTTATATATTATCCTATTGAATGCCATTTCTTAGAGATATCTAGTCCTGTAGAGTCCTGATGGATTGAGATCTGCAAAAATTTTAGTTAGTGAATAAACTGAGAATTTCTCTCAAATATTTACATGAGGTTAGCTTTTTTTTTTAAATACTGTTTAGTAGACACAGGGGGAAAAGAAAATCTCAGTTTAAACTGCATTGCAGTTTTATTTTTGGAGGTATTTTTACATTTCACTCATGGCAATTGTATGTTGAGTGCTAACAAACTGAAAAGAAAATTATGAGAGGCGCTTCACAGTAACTAAGGCAGCTGTGTAGGTATTCTACTTTGTTTCTTCATTAAGAAATTTCACTGTACAATTGATAACATTGGTGGAAGACAGTTTAGGTTATGTAAAAGATTTATAGTTTTTACTTTAAAGCAGTAAGTTCATTAGTAGAGTGAAAATTAAAATTGTGTAAATGCTTTAGTATAAAAGTAAAGTTCACATAACCATTTTAAGTATGAAATTTATCTAAACAATCAGTTCTAAAATATAGACCAAGTTAAATACTTGGGCTTAATCCAGTGAAAACTTCAGTGAGACTCCTAAAATATACATTTGACATCTACTGTTATGTTTCTCTCTTGTGTAAAAATAATTAATTCTGTTATCTGTGTTTCTGTGTGTAATATTGCTGGATATGTCACAGATCCCACGCATTTGTTTTTATACATGCATTTCATTGACTCTTCAAAATCAGGGCAATAATTTTGAACTGTTTGTTCTGGCATAAAAGAAACTCAAAATTTCATAGCCTCTGAAATATGTCTTCATTTTTGGACCAGTTTTTAAATTAAGAGATGTAATTCTAACTATTTATGGTCTTATTAAACATTTTAAAATAAAAGTGTTTCATTTGCAGCCCATTTCTTGGTCTCTTGTAACAGAGTTGCATTGACTATTTATAGCTGCAAAAATTAATGAAGTATTAATTTCTTACTTTCTTAGACGTCTTGTTTTCATTTTTTTTTAGCAATTTTTCATTACACTGGAATATCAATGTACCCTGCTTGAATAGTAATTTAGGAAATGAAGTGTAGAATGATCAAAACTATAAAAAATTGCACCTCTCTAGGAAAGAAGAAAATCTAATTACTGTAAGAAATTTGGTAAAATAATTATTTCATGCTTTTTAGGTTAGCCTGTACCCCAAAGCTCAGTCTCCAATATAATTAATTTAATGTTTCTGAGTATTTTTTTGCATAAACCTTTATGTTAAAACCTCATTACATTTTTCTCCAACTTTTTACACTTTTTCTGAAGAATAAAAATTACCTCTGTATTCTCACCAGTCAGCTTTCTTAACTGTTAATTTTGCCTTTATATGAGAGAATATTTATTATTCACTTGAAGCCTTTCACTAAATTCTTCTACCTGAGGGCTTGAACCATCAAGCAGCTTCTGATAAAATAAAATTTATAAGTAAAATGACGTCTTGGTTTAAAGAATGCACTATAAAATTCCTTATATCTTTGTGTCAAGTAATCTAATAATCCCATCTACTCTGAGCCTGTTTTGCAAAGGTGACCATGTAAAAATTTCTGGAAAGATATTAGGTAAGTCCCAGCCTTTTCATGAGAGGACAGGGTAGTTCCTTTGTACTTGTCTCTCCCTGGCTGCCTGGCCAAGCTGTGGGTTTGCCCTGGAGAAGGATTTGGTGACAGTCACAGTGACAGCATCATTCTCACTGTGCTGTCCCAAAATGCAAATGCTTTGACATAAGAAGGGAAATGTGCTGGTTTAAATTGTTTTGTAACAGCAGCTGAAATTGCATTTCCTTTGAAGTTCATTAGTGTGTGTGTGTGTGTTGAGCAAAGTACTTCTATGCAAATTTTACTGTGCCGGATATGTAGACTGACAAGGCTGTCTTTGCAAGAATCTCTCAGCTGCCTCAACAGCTGTAAAAATAAAAATACCACTCACTGACTCTTAAAACTCTTAGCAGCAAATCCTTCCAGTCACTTTTGTCATGCTTAACCAGAAGATGTTTTTACAAAATACTTAAATAAGTAATTAGAATGGTAGGTGATAAATGATGATTGAAAAGTATAAAGTCTGATTATACTGGTAGCATATTTCTAACTTTGTTAATAAAAGGGAGGAAGTAATTAGAAGTAGGTTAATCTTTACTGAAAAGCTTAACAAGTGTTTTTTTGTGCAGCACAACTGCTCATTCATGCAGAAAAATGACCTGTGATCTGCAAACATTTTCACGTAAGAATAATTTTATGCAGGCACTTTAGCTCCATTGATTTCCCTTGGATTATTCAGCCATGTTATCGTACATGTAGCAGTTTGTAGGATCATTTACTGAACAGATGAGTCAGTAATGCCAAGCAGCTAAATAAAGCAAGTTCAAATACTCATGGGCCTGGGAAATCATTCTAGCTCTGGGGCTTTGGGCATGGTTTTAGAAAATATGTGGGTCCTGGTGCAAATGTTTGTAATTGCCACTTAAGAAAGTGCACAGGAAACTTGGAATATCCCAGAGAATAACATAACGTGTAGTGAATTTGCTGTAAGGTGGTTTGCTGCTGTACAGAAGAACAACTTCTAACATATAGCATATGCAATTTAGGAAAGACCTTAGATTGTTTCAGCTGTGATGTAGCAGTAATTGCCTAGGAAAAATAGTATTTCTAGTATTTGTAGCATAAAGGTGAGAAGTGATCATCTAGTGGATTGCAATTAATTAGCAAAAACCTGACTTGCCAAAAGACATTTTTTTTGTTCACTTAAATTAGCCTATTCCATAACCTGAAAATTCATGCTACATCCTGTTGAGTGTATCTGTCTTGTGCCATTTATTTTATGGAGAAGAACTGTGCTGGCTGCTCATACCACAGACAATGCAAATTATGCATTTACTGGGAAGAACTTAGTTCCTGTCTGTGTTCTTCTGAATTGACTATATTTCCTAGATTCTACCAGAGGCAGTTTAAATGGTGTAAAGTTTTTATACAAAGTCTTTGCCTTTTTGCATAAAATGTAGGATAGGTTGTGAAGAAATAAAAATTACTTTTTATTAATTTTCCTCCTTGTTGAAAAGATAATCTATCTGACATAAATAAAGTTTTGGGTTTGTTTGGTTAGTGGGTTTTTTTTTGTTTTGTATTGTAAATACCTTGGGAATGTGGTGCTGATTTCTTCGTGCAGTTCTGCCACCAAGACAATTAAGCCACTGACCAAGGCTCTAATTCCAACAGCTTCAAGTTAATGCTCTTGCTGTGTATGTTTGTTGGAGTGGTTCTGTTGTTAACTTGATAGGGAAAATTTGGCAGACCATAGCAGTCATGTATTGGGTTATTAAAGATTGTTCTATTCATTTTCGAAGCTGGCTGAAATGAAATTTGAAGGCATTCTTCAAGCCTGTGTATGAATTGTTCATTTTATGTTATAATACTTTACCTTTTCTATAGTAAATTTGACTTATTCTGTAAGTACTGTTTCAGGTGATTTATTACAGCAAAGACAATATTTGCAATTAATTGCTTTTTAATGGTAACAACGCAATGAATTCCACAGAACAGACTTCTCCACCCCCCCAAATTCTTCTTTATTTTATAATTACAGAAGTATTTTGTAAGTAAAAATATGATTTCTCTTTGCAATCGTAAGATAAATAATTTTAGCAGTGAACTATTTTACTGTATTTGACAAGGTATTAATTACATAAATTCAAAGAATTGGTGACAAAATGGATCATTACTAGTCTGTGCTAAGTTATAAATAGATACTCTTAAAGTGATTTGGAAAGGCGAAAAACCTTTGATAGGAGTTAAAGGTTTACAACATATAACTGCAGAGGTCTCTGAGGAAAAATTGTGTCACTGTTGTAACTATCAGGAAAAGATTTATAAAAATATTTTAAGACAAGAATGGCTAAGCTTTTGGAAAAAAAAAAAGTTCCTCTAAAGAAAGAAAATATATATCTCTCTTTACACATATCTCAACTTGAAAATATCTTGTGGGTGTATTGTATAGTACTTATGTAGCACATAGAAGCGACTGTTCTTAGGAATGTGACATATATATGTTGTCAAAGCAAATTATGTTTAAAATGTGTAGCATTTGGTGCTTGCAGCTGTAAAGGAAAGTACTGTACTATAACTGAGAATCATATGAAAACTGCAGATGCTTGACTTTTCTGTTATTGCAAGTAAATTTTTCAAATTAGACATTATTTTTGAGCAGAAACCAAAGAAAAAGACCTTTAATCTTTATTTAGTGTCAGCTTTATTGCATGAAATCCACGTTTTCTAAAATGGGGCTTGATTGACAACCTCTTTGGAAAGCTTCTTTTGAAAATCCATCTAAGCTAAGAGTTAAAAAATATGTTTTATTGTAAATGAGATTGTCGTGTTCATTATTAACCTATAGTAGGTTTCATTTTATTTTTACAATAGGTAATTTACAGTTGCAAATCCATGTGGGGAAGTAATAGATAATATACATGTAACAATCATCAACAAAGTGATCTGAAATAAATTTTCTTAACTGTTTAAACCCCATATTTTAGTTTATGGCAACAACATAAATAAATCTGAATAAAAATCCAGAATAGAAAGTGAAACTGATGCAATAAGTTTTCCCTCTGAAAGTTCTTAAATGTGGTTTTTAAAATTTTATAATCTGTAAATGAGATGGCAAAATTCAGAGTTCTAGTCAGCAGAACTGACCACAATTTAATTAAACTTTTGCAACCTGTCACATGAATTCCTGAGTCTAAATTTTGTAGTTATTGTCAGCAAAAATATGAGTACTCTTGCATGAAGAATGTTTCTACGGTTTGTCTTGTGTAACGGACTTTATGTTTAGTCTTCTTTTTATTAGAATAGCTATAATACCAAAATAAGTATCAAAATTTCTGTCCAACTCTTTGTTTTTTTATTAGTCTTTAATATAGACTTTTTGTTTATTATCCTTCAGAAATTAAATTCCTATACTGAAAAAGGAGTTGTAAAATCAGTGGTCTCATATAGTAGTCATCTGACATTTTAGGAGCTGTTGATATTTTGGGGTCCTGCAAAATGTGATCAATTATAATACCTTTATATACTACTGCAAAATAAAAATAGTGTGGGAGAGACCCCGAGGATGTTGCAGAAATAATTTATTTTTAAAGGAAAGCTTTCTCACTTAGTAAGTATTCTACACACCAGTAGAAATGAAAACTAAAAAAAAAAAGAAAAAGAAAAAGAAAAAAAATCCTGTTTAGTGATTTTAATCCATGCCAGCTAGAGGGGAAAAATGAAATAGATCAAAAAAATATGGAAGTAAAGAAAGACTATAATAGGGGGAAAGACTGAGTTTGAATTTGTCCGATTTGCTAGCTATGCATAAATAGTCTCATTTAATTACCTGATCGTGCTTACCAAAGTGTTTGCATTTGAAGGTTTGTTTACTATGACTGTGGAATTGTAGAGATTCCCTTCAGAGGAAGGACAGGCTGGAGCAAAAAGCTCTTTTAACTATTTTGTTCTTGTCCAGATGCCTAAAAGCACTTCCTCCAAATGGCTGATGAGATTGCTTTATTTTTCCATACATTCCAGATGGATGAGTAATGTTTTCTTTCAGTAATGTCCAATAATGGACTTGTTTTCTTATTTTATCGTTTTTGTACAACTGAATCTCTCTGTAAATGTCTGCAGTTCTCACTCAAACTTCTAAGAGTTTTTCAATCAGAACCCTTATTTAGCAATGTGTACCTGAATCTCTGATAAAAGTAAAATATACTTTTAAATAAAGGTAAAATAAACTTGGAAAGTTTTCTGTATTAGCATATTAGGATATTGTAATCTGGGAAAATACATTGACTGTTCCAAGTACTGGGGGATCCATTTCTCATACAATTATGCAACATCCAGCAAGTCCTTGGTTTTAGCTCCTATTCTAAAAATCAAGGCATGTGACTGTTTTCAAGTGTTGTGTGTGTGATGCTTTTGACTGATTGCTGTGAATTTCAAGAACAGATTTTTACTGGGATCTGTGCTCTTGTTTTGAAAAATCTTAGTGTGTATTAAGCATGACATGTTGAGATAGAATTATGTGATCAATTATAATGCCTTTATATACTAATATAATAATGTATTTTCCAGGAAGCTTTAAGTGAAAATCAGGCAAATGAAGGAAAATTGGCAAAGGTCATATTGAATAACTGAGGCCAGAATTTGGCCTCTGCAGTTAGGAAGCAGAGCAAGAAGAACAGCAATTTAATGTTTTGTTTGATTTTTTTACATTGAGAAAAACTTAGATATATTAAACTAGTAACTATATCTGTTGCTTTTGTAAACACTTATTTTTCTAACAAAACAATAATTTTTTACTTTAATCAAGTTTTGGAAGTCATGGATATCCTGCTAAATGAGTGACTTTTTCATACAGATTTTCAAAACTGAGTCTAAAACACTTTATACTGAATCAGAAATTCCATGCCTACTACTTTACTTCCAAAACCATTTACCTTTAAAGTTTTTTTCTAAGGTCTTTCCTTGAAAGATATCAGTTTGTTTAAATGGTCTGTCTCCTAGATAGTGGTCTGTGTTGGGTACTTGAAAACAGCAGTGCAGGACTGGGAACCTGTGGGTCTAGAATGTACTTGCCTGTTTTCGTGTAATGCAACCTGACAGGTGGATTGGGCGGTCAGTTTTGGGATGGTCCAAAAACTATTGCCTTGTCTTACTGGTCAGTTACAACATGGGAATCAAGGTCTCTTCAGTATCAAAATTACCCTTGCCAGCAGGTTGGAGCAGGACATCATGATCTACCTCATGGACATATAAAGGATTTATTACACTCTACTTCCCAGGATTTTGTACTAATGTGAAACTTTTGCTTTACAAAGAAAAGAGTGCCTGGAAATGGATCTCAAAAATATTTGTATTGTTTGCATATATATTTTACCTCAGACCTACTCAGACTGTGAAGTTTTCTAAGTTAATTAATTCACTATTAAGTGTAATTGATACTGTGTGCAATCACACAGCTTCTTGGACTTTTTACTTCCATTCATTGTCCAGAAAAAAACACTTCACAATGCTGGAGTGAAAGGTTGTGATCTCTGTGTGTTTCCAGTACCTTCTATACTGCCAAATATTGTGATGTGTAGAAAGCACAGTAAGTAGAGTTAGGCTGACATGGACTGCAAGGCAACGTGCATTCAGAACAGTTCATCAGTCTGAGAAAATACTTAATCCTCTTTTGTAGAGAAGCATAGCTTTTTAACTATTTTCCTCATGGGCCTGGCAGAAAAGGACCAGTAGATAATACTTCATCTTCCATTTTGCTGAGCCAAGTACAGGGGAACTTGGCCAGGATGTCTCAGTTGCTGCACTCCATAAAGGAGAGACCAGGAGGAGACACATTTTATCACTTCATTTGTCTGCTTTGGAAAGCAAATACCTATGCTAAAAATATGTGGAGAAAGGGAGCTGATAATTAGCATCAACATCAGTTTGGTCTGGCTGTTATTTCTACATCTACTTCTTGCAGATTTTTGTGGTCCATGCCATCATTCTGGTGCTTGAGAGTAAGAACATTGAAACTCCACTATTTATTTGGTTATTAAGGCTGGTAGTGCTACATATTTACAGGTTACTTTCAAATTAATTTGGTATGTGTAATATTTTGTGCCATTTTAGGTCAAGTAATGAAACTCTCACAGTTGTTACCAAATCTGATCTCCAAGTAGAACACAAGTTGTGGGGTTTTGGGTAGAACATGGATTTGACTCAAAGGTTGGAGATATGCAAATCCACTTAATTGTCATAGCTGCTTAATGCTTAGACAGAGCCTTAATAATCTAAGAGTTCAAAGAAGTTTGAATATGATGTTCTTGTATCCAAAAAACCATATGCACTCTTCGATGATATAATTTTTCTATATCTTTAAAAGTGGTACAGGAAAAAGACTCTTACTCCTTTGTTCCTAAAATATTTGTTTCTTGGCAGCAGTTGTCTGGATGTACAGCAGATGTACTAAATATAACCTGCCTATGATTTAATGCAGCACACATGTAGAGAATGAAAATAACATTAATAAAAGTTGTTATTTTAATAAGGACCTTTGGACAAAAGGAAGCACTATTCTGGTTATGACTACTTATTCAGTGATATAAATAGAAGTTTTGAGTTTCCAGGACTGTGAGTCTGGCAGAGGTCATTTGACTTCAATTTGTGATGCAAGGCTCCTGAAAATAATGTCCTCACTAACATTTATTCTGTATTTCTGTTAACAGGAGGAATGCTTTTTGAATTTAGAAGCTCCTATTTCAAGAGTATGTGGCTATGACACTCCCTTCCCTCACATCTTTGAGCCTTTCTACATCCCAGACAAATGGAAATGCTACGATGCTCTTAGAAAAATGATTAACTACTGAGCAGTAGTACAGGTGAGAAATAGCATCTTACACTGACAGATTACCTGTAAGGATTCTGACAGGATGACTGCGAGGTTTGGGGCTATAGTAGTACTCATTTATTTAGTTTATTTACAACTAGTTTATTTAGTTATTTATAATAAGAATTGCTTCTTATGGCTTTGGGCCTTCAGTCTTAAAGGCATCTGAATATTTTTGAGTACTGCAATCGAAGTCAGTGTTTAAAATTAATTACCTTGCTTAATCAATCTGAAAATTAAATGTCTTGAATCCTGAGAAGTGAAAAGAGTATAAAGTGAAGGGTGAAAGGAATACTCATGCAGAGAATATATTTTCATCTCTATTAGAATACTCAAGAGTTACTTCATAGGCAAACCACAGTGTTACATTTTATAATTTTTCACTCCTCAGGGTGGCCTGTAGTCCTGCAAGGTACTAATAACACCCAATTTACCCTGAATATTTGCTCTGTATTGTAACCATACACAAATCATTGAAAATACGTGAAGCATCTGCAGTGTCTTACAGTCCTGTTGAAGTACTAATATTCAATATATTAATTCTAAAAATAATCTTTCTTTTTGGTGTTCAGTGTAATTTGATCATGCTTGAAGATTTCTGTTTGCAGAGTACCAAGACTGTGAAGTAATATATATTTCTGTGTCTGTTTTTCACAGTCTGTAATATCTTTTGTTTCATTATAATATTGTACTAAGTGGCATTTGACTGCAGGGTGGCTGACCAGGATTTAGGATTGTGCATGGCTGTGGGAGAAGTTCTGGTGTTTAATGACCAAAGTTTAACAGTTTAGAAAATGTGTTAACACAATGTATTCTCTGCTTCCTTTAATTGAACAAAGTAACCTAGTTTTTGAGATACACTCTTGATGGATCTTGTACGTGGGAAATAAAAAGAAAAGAAGGAAACAACAGGCCTGTTTTCCTTTGGAACTGGGAGATTCTGTGGGCAGGCAGGGGATTTTTAGCTGTTGACACCAAAGACGGGAGGGCCAAGGTGGGCCCTATATTAGGGGCACTATCTTCTGTCCATTTTACCTCTTCATTAAACTGTGAATTTATATTAGAGCCATGGATAGAAGGTTGCCAATACCATAGTGTTAATTTCCTTTATATGCATAGTTACTTTCAGGAGACTTTTTGGCACTCTGTTTCCCTCAATAGCTGATAGTGGAGCGCCTTTATGAGACATGGGATTGCTACCAGTGAGGCAGTGTCTCCAAAATACAATGTAATTCTACTTTGCTCAAAAATCACTTGTTACTGACATATCAGAGCATTTCATAGAATCATAGAATATGCTGAATTGGAAGGGAGCCGTCAGGATCATTGAGTCCAGCTCCTGGCCCTGTGGAAGACAACCCAAGGATCACATCATATGCCTGAGAGTGTTGTCCAAATGCCTCTTGAACTCTGTCAGGCTTGCTGCAGTGATCACTTCTCTAAGGAGCCTGTTCCAGTGCCCAGCCACCCTCTGGGTGAAAAATCTTTCCCTGATATCCAACCTAAGCCTCCCCTGACTCAGCTTCATGCTGTTTTCTTGAGTCCTGCCTTATCATGAGAGTGAAGAGATCAGGGTCTGGCCCTCGTCTTCCCCTCATGAGGAAGTTGTAACTGTAGTGAGGTCTCCCCTCAGTCTCCTCCAGGCTGAACAGACCGAGTGCCCTCAGCCACTCCTCATACGCTTCCCCTCAAGGCCCTTCACCATCTTTTTTGCCGTCCTTTGGACACTCTCTAATAGTTTAATGTCTTTCTTACACTGTGGTGCCCAAAACTGCCCCCAGCACTCAAGACAAGGCCTCACCAGTCCAGGCAGAGCGGGACAATTCCCTCCCTTGACTGGCTGGTGATGCAGTTCTTAATGCACCTCATTTCCTTGGAATTAAAACTAAAGCTGTTTTCTGACCTGTTTTCTTTTTTTGTAGGGTATATAGTCAGTGCTCTCTTTTTTATTACAGTTTTCTTTTATCTGGGTTGAAGTAAACTCATTAAAGACTTATTTTCTTTTTTTGTTTGGCACCTCTGTAACAAAATCATAGAATCTTTCCTAAAGAGAATGACTTGGTTGTATCTGTTCCTTGAGGCAAGTTACTGGGTCATGCTAGGTACCTTCTAATCTGTTACTTTTCAAAGGAAACCAAAGGACCAAATATTGTTACCTCTGTAAGAAAAGGGATACAAACTGAGGACATTTGGTGGTTCAGACTTAGTTAACCCTCTGTTCCTCTAGAGGATGGTAAACTGAGGGAGATACAAGCTGAAAAAATGGGTTCTGAGATTGCATCGAATTTGTGCATAATCTGGTTTCCACACTGGAAGTCCACACTAAACCTGGTCTAAAACATGGAAAAGTCATCTGCATTTATATTTCTCTTGTGGTCTGGAACACACACAAATATCAGAGGAAGTTATTGGTCAGCTGAAAATGTGGATTTAGCATGTCAAGGAGCAGGTTTGTTAGGGCTTGTCTGAAAAACAGTGTCAAGACACAGAAAACTCTGCTTTCTGCTTTGTCTAACAAAACGTCCAGATGTTTGGGCCCATGGCACCACATCTTTCAGTTGGTGTGACTAGATATTAGTGTCACAAAATAAGCTGCTCAAAGTTTTTCTGTGTTTTTCTACGAGAGAACATTAATGTGCCTTGTAAGGCACATTTCAGGGGAGTATTCCCTTGTTTTTCTGTGTGCTACACATTGGTCTTACATACTTGAGTTGCAGTACTTATATATTGCAGCTGCAGTCAGTTGCAATAGATCTCCATTCTCCTGTCAACTCCACAGAGTTGGCCTGTAAGGTAGCCCGCTTTTGTTTCTGAGAAATGTAAGGATTGCTTTACATTTGCTTCTTTTTGTACTCGTTGTAACAATTATTACTTGCCATTGGTACGGAGTGATGAGGTTATGTGTTCCAAATCATCTCATGTGTAGTTCTAAGAAGTGGTTTACAGTTCATGTGGATTTGAGCACAGTCAGTCCTTCTGGGTGTTAGAGAAGTTGGGGCCCTTCTTGTCCTACTGCTGGAGAGACGGAGGAGGTAGGAGTTCCCCGTAGTGAAGAGGGATGTAGGGTTGGCTTTTGAGTTACAGAAATGGTCAAGCTGGTGTCGTGGTTTAACCCCAGCTGGCAACTCAGCCGCACACAGCCACTCTCATTTCCCCCCAGTGGGACATGGGAGAGAGAACTGGAAGAGTAAAAAAAGCCTGGATGCTGTGGTTAATAATTTCTAAAGCTTAGCAATATTATCTTAATGTACATTTAGTTTTATTCAACCTGTGTTGACAGCATCTCACACACAGGTAGTTGCTTATCTTGAGATTGTCAGTACAGATGGATTTCCTGCTCAAAGACAGTGTTTGTTAATGTGTCCTGTATACCTCACCAATGAGACAGGCAAGAGCAAAGTCTTAATCTTTCAGCAGCTTCTCAGTTATTAAAATTTTTAGCCATGTTAGCTATAAGAGAAATAGCTTCCAGGTAGGCAGCTGTGTTCCAGATAACTCTCTGTAGTTGGAAAACAGATAAAGATAAAAAAAGCAGTGAGATTAGGATGGATATACATTTCCTGGGTAAATGGAACAGTGTCTGGCTGTTTGTTTTGGGAGGGGAAAAAAACCCTAAAAGAAGAAACAGAAGATAGCCACGAAACCAAAGAAAACAAAGAAAACCAAAGAAAATTTTATAAAATATACTCTTATTCACAAATACGTTGAGGGCTGACTGTAGCATAGAAGTGGGATATAGTTAAGTGCTTTTCTGTTATCTTTTGCAACTTTTACTACCACATTTGCTTATTTGGTTTTCTTTCAAATTCTGAATTTTAAAGCTGTTCCTTGCTAGGTTACAGTTTACCTCTGTGTGAGTGTGTGTGTTTATGGAGAGCCATTGCTACTGTTACAAACTTAGTCTCTAAAAATGCAAAGTTATCACACTGAACTTCATTGTGGAACTATTTTGTGAGAGGTTTAATCTTGGTGCTTAAAGGTTTGGTGATGTTAGGGGATCTTGAGGGGTTGATTAAAGCTTATTTTTCTTTCCAAGCATGCATTTGGAATTGGTTGTGCTGAGAAACAGGAAGGGACCTGGTAGGTACTTTAGTTAGTAATTGTGTCTTCCTTGCACTCCTGGCTATTTGGCACGGCTTCATACAGGTTAACTTGAGCACAGGAAAACTGTAATTCCTCTCCCTGTTTGGTAAGTCAGATATGAGAGACCGTGCAAGATCTTTTTAACCTGAGACTAACAACCAGTTTTTTTCAAGACATAAATCACAAATGTGGCAGGCTAGACTGCCTGCTTAATAATGTGCTCACTGTAACCCACTAGAACAAACAACCTCCAGAGGCTTGAGTAGGACACAACATTCCTGGTTTATAATCTTTTCCTGCTGGATGACTAAAATCATGCAAGTGGCCAGTGAATCATGTCTTATTTACAACCAGTGAGTAGCCCACATATAAGATACCACTCTACTAGAGCAATGAGTTATGCTGTTAGTATGGCTGCTGCAAGTCTACACTTGGATTCAGATCTTGCTGAGAATTCATGCAAGATCAATAATGAAATTATCTTTAAAAAAAATCCCTCTAAACAGGAAAGGTGTTGACTGTAGTTTCTTTACAAGACCCCTCTTCTCTGTAATACTAGAATGATAGTATATCTAGTAGAAAAAATACAAAACATTTGCTTAACATTCTAGAGTAGGAGGGAAGATAGTTCATCAAAAATTTTTTTGCGTAAATGGCAACAATTAGTGGTGTGTTGACTCTAGGTATCATTTGCAGCATTTCTATTTTCTGTGTGTCTACCCTGGCAGCTTTAAAGATGTAATATAGTATTTGATACAAAATGAGCAAGTAATTGGTGGTAATTTGTTTTAGTTCATACATCTTGAAGTTAAAACATTATGAATTTAAGAAGTAAGGTTACCCTGGAGTG
Source organism: Corvus brachyrhynchos (assembly GCF_000691975.1). Lineage (NCBI taxonomy): Eukaryota > Metazoa > Chordata > Aves > Passeriformes > Corvidae > Corvus > Corvus brachyrhynchos. Next base: position 1,697,043 of record NW_008239767.1, read on the forward strand.
TGCTGTCTGTTTAATGTGCAGATGTTAGTTTTGGTGTTCAGATTTTTAATTTATTTTGTCATCTTTTTCTGCAGAGAAGAGAAGAACAACAGGGAAATACAGAAGCTGCCTTCAAAACTCTTGACGCTTTAATCAGATCTTTTGGGTTTGGAATTTACATAGCAGACTTTTCTTTTAACTCAGCTATCCTTAATATTCATCTTGGCTGTTCTTCAGCAAGTTCAAATTTTCCTTAAGTATGAAATCAGTGATGGGCAGGTGATTGTTACAGTAAGTAGTTTCAGATGTATTTAAAAATATTCCAGATGTTCTATGAATATTGCACATTGCCATGCTTCACTGAGTTACATCTAGACTTTGCTGTGTATATATTAGAAGCAGAATTTTATTCAATAAAACATATTATGCTCATGTTGTCTCTTAGTTTTTCTATTGTTTTGGAAAAGCCCAAAGAAGTTATTTGAATGTGACTGTATTTTCAACAAAATAAACCTTAGACAGCCAGACCAACTTGTGTGATAGAGACCTGCTTTAACTGGTGGCATTAGTGTTTCACTTGAATGGCTTCATGCAAAATAGTGCCCAATACTGATTTCATTTTCTGCAAAAGGAAGTCCATTTTTCTTGAGAAGGGAGGAGGCGTTTTTTTGCTTTGTTACTGTAAGTGAGAGGCTTAATTGGTACATCTTTCCTGTGATATCCTTCCCTTTAGAAATGGAATGCGTCTGCTACTAAGCAGTTATGCAAAAAGCAGTTCCTCATCTTTTTGCCTGCTTTTCTCGGCACAAATCAGTCTCATGCTGCATTGCTTCTTTTCATATGGGGGAAGGAGTGGGGGGGTTGAGGAGATGGATGCCAGATAATCACATTTCTGTGATTATTCAGGGGGGTCTTTCTGAGAGAAAGAAGAATACCTTTGTACACAAACCTGCTCAGGACAATCCTCAAAGTGACAGCTGAAACACACCAGGGAGGAAGCTGAGGAGGATAACTTCACTGTGAATATCAGTGGATCTATGGAAAGTGCTAAATTGTTATCTTTTCAGGTCCTACCATTTTGTGTAAGATTCTGTGTTCATAGTTTGTGCATTCCCTAAAGAATCCCACAACTGATAATGAAGGTAGTTCTTAATGTGTCCGATCAAAATGAGGTTGTTGTCAAATCTTGTAAGTCTCCTGTAAATGTGATGTATAGAACTTGTTAATTGTTTGAAATAAGATAGATGCATTACATATTTTATATTTTTTTGCGCTGGATGGAAGCTATTTTGGTCATATGAAGAAAACTGGTTTTAAAAATTATTTCTGTCTTTGTAGAACATCAACAGATATTTTAGTAACTGTCTCCTAAAAATGTACTGTTACTGTATTCCAAAGCATATAAAATAGATGCAATTACAGTACTGCCTTAGTAAAATGTACTTTGGTAATTAATAGCCTTAATAAAATGTACTTTGTATTTGCAGTTTTCATAGATAAAATGGTTTCTAATTTAGTGCAAAGCTTAAGTTCAAGTTGCTTGTATTGAAAATTGGAATAATATGTTTCTTAATAAACATGTAGAAAATATTTGCTCTTAATGTGGACTGCTACAATCTGGTTGAGGGGCAGGTTTTGTATTTTCGGTGACTGGTGTTGTATCAGTTTTAATAGTATAAAAAATTGTTCCTTTCTCCTCTGTTTTGGGTAATAGAGTATTTTTCCCTGGCAGAGATGGATGATGTTCTAAAATCGGTGCTGCTCCCAAAAGCCTGCCTAGATGGCAGTATTCACTCACATAACCTGTGCTCAAGGATGGAGGCTGTTTCAAGTGTGTGTTATGGAAAAATGACTTACAGTGCTAAATTGGACAGGAAGATGTATGCTGGTACATACAAATAACTGTTTCTTATTAAGTTTCTTAATAATAAAATCCAAAGACAAGTCATATTTTCTGGTTTTTAACTACTTAGGTCTCTTAATTAGATATTCTCAGATTTAACCTGAGCAATGATTATTTCACTCTAGGTAACTCCTAAGGGAAAAACCGTGTCACTACTCCTGCTGATAGTCCAGAAAATTAGTAATCTATCTAGTCATGCTCATTTAACACTGATTGTGGGAAATACTTACGGTACAAAGCTGAGTGTTGGGTCCTGAGATCTTCACCAAAGGGGTTGTCAAGTATTGGAACAGGCTGCCCAGGGAAGTAGGGGAGTCACCATCCCTGGAGGTTTGTAAAAGATGTGTAGATTTGACATTAGGGACATGGTTTAGTGGTGCACTTGGTAGTGCCAGGTTAATGGTTGAACTCGGATGATCTTAGAGGTCTTTTCCAGCCTAAGTTATTCTGTGATTCTATGAAAGGCATACACAACCTTCATGGGACCCCAGATTTATTAACTGCAGATGAAAGACTTGTATCCTCTTCTGTCATCTAGCTCAGTTAAGACTGTAGCGCCATAACAACTTCACTGTAATAAACAGTGCACTGATTATATAAAAATTGGATTTAAATCATTAAAGGTATTCTTCCTCGTGGAAGTGCATGTGCTTATAAGAGGATTAGCCAGTAGTACATTCTCCCTGCAGTAGCCAGGAGCCTTGACACAATGACCTTCTGCTCCTATGGTCTAATAATCAATTCTGAGCCCATTAATCTTTCCAGACAGCTTTCTTGCTCCCATAGCTAAAACCTGGTGTTCCCAGTGCACTGGTATACTGCAGAAGCTCTGTTCTAGCCACATAACTTCAGAGGCAGCAACTGAAAGGAATCCATTCAGCAAGCTGGCAGAGATTGTTATCACAGCAGCTCATGGGGTTCAGTGAGCATTATATGTTCATAACAAAATGAGCTGACACAGTCTGTAAGCTCTGCCAGATTTCAGCAGACCCGAAATAAGGATGCAATTCTTTTGTAGCTCTTTTTCAGCTTAGCTGCTCTGAAAGATACATGTTGATTAAATATGGGAGAGCTACAGCTGACTTCAGTATAAACAAGACTTTTAGAACTTAGTTTGGTTGCTTATGCTTTGGCATCAAATACCATTTGAGACACCCTGGGGTATCCTGCATGGTTTCCATGTCTCCAGCTGCTGCTTCCATACATCCTATGTTGTATCTGCCAACCCCATGTGTATCTTGGGTGCCTTAGGGCATCTCACATAGCATAGGTGCTGGCATTCAGGCATCTAAATGGAGCCTGTTGTTTTCTGGAGCTTTGGATAGCTGATGTCTGACTATTTTTCTGTGAGCTTGCATAAAATGCCAGCACTGAGACTGATGCATTCCTTGATTTTCCAAATAAATTGCTCAAATCCTCAGTAAGTACATAAGGTGGGATACATGATGTTGTATGTGAAAGAATCGTTTCCTAGGTGATGGGCTGATGCTGCACTGGACTGTTAGTTCCTCAAGGTGAATAATTTAGAGCAAAACCCCAGCCTTGGCAGTGTTACCTGGCTGGAGTTAGTTGCCATAAGTCACAAGGTTTCTGATGAATATCTGAAGATAACGTGTGGGCAGGACCTGGTTCAATTTCAGCAAAGCCATGAGCAACAGCAGTGAGTTAATGGGAGATGAGTCCCCTTGCTTTCTGTAGGCTCTGTGTGGGATTCAGCTGAGGATTAAGCCACCTAAATGTGACAAGATCTTGGTGTGTATGGCTGAGCATAATAGTTGAGCTGGTACTAAGTTCCTTTAAGGTAATCTTGACTCATTCTGCAGGCTGAACTGACTCCACTGACTGCCTCGGTTGTCTGCATGGTGCCACATCAGGTGCTGTTAAGGTGTCCTGCCTGGCCCTCAGCTGCTTGTGTGGAAAGGTTCAGGTCTCCCATCAGTCCTCAGTCACACCTGCTACTCAGGTACATCTTTCACCGTGCATGAAGTCATGTGGGGCATCATTGCTAAATGTGCAGGCAGCAGGATCTAGTTCTCCAGGGGCTGTGGCTCTCATGGGATCACAGCCCAAACACAGACATTAGATGCTTAACTTCAGATGAAATTACCCATTCCATGCTTTTGGCAGAAGGGAGAGAGTGGAGAGGAAGCTCATGAAGTGTTTGTGGATGCTGGGGCCATGCGCTAAGTGGTGTAAGAAGCTGGAAGAAGATGGTCTGGCCCTCAGTCCAGCTGCTACAAGCAGCATTGGCCTAATCTGTACTCAAGATCATGTTAGTCATCCCCAGCCCCCTCACACAAAGAACTAAGCCTCCTGAGGAACAACACCAATTAATTTGATCAGTTGCCTATTTTCATATTTCAAGGGCAACACCGAAGCAACCCCAGTCTTGGTTTTATGTTACTTGCTTTGAAATTGCTTTATAGTCTTTGGTGATATTTTAAAACCCTATTTCTGTCTGCCAAAATAATTCTGCTACTCTAAGAGCAGAAGAGAGTGTCTGGTCTTGCTCATGTAGATCTGTGGCTAACTGTTCTACAACTGACAGTAATGTGCCACCAGTGTCTCAAGGCGTCCCTCTTGATTCCTGTGTGTGTAATTACTTACTTTTATATGGTAATTAAATCATTCCTGTTTACTTGCACTCTGCTTGCAGCTGAGTACTTGCTGAAAAGAGAAATTGCCTGAATTTGTGACGCCTGTGGTTGCTCTCTTCTTGCAGCACTGGTGAGCTCAGCCCTGCTTGAGCCACTGCTAGTTCCACGCTTGAGCAGTCTCAGGCAGTTCTGAGGTAAGCGACCCGGGCTGCAGGCAGATGCTTTCCTTCCAGCCTTTCCACCTGTGCTGGTTTTGGCTGGGGTACCTTTAATTTCCTTCACAGTGGCTAGTATGGAGCTGTGTTTTGGATTTGTGCTGACAACAGTGCTCATAGTACGGCGATTATGTATAGTGACAGCCTTTGTTGGCCCCCTCCCTTAGCCTGGGTGATGGAGCAGTGCAGACAAGCACACTTGTTCTCCCTCCAGGCAAAGCCCTTCTGGTTAGCTCCCACTATGAATTAGGCTGTTTATGCTTGACCCAGACTTATCCTGCCGTTTCCAGGGGGAAACCTAGAGGATGAAGGAGTTAGTGGAGGTGCGGGGGCGGGGGGAGGTGGGCAGAGCAGTCTGCACTGCCGTCTCCATCCATGCACCTGTGGGTCAGAGAGAGGCCCCTGTGCACAGATGTGGTTTGCTTGGCTTCCCAGGGCTCGACGGGGGGTAAAGCTGATGCAGCCCCTTCCCCTCAGCTGTGCCGAGGGCCTCGAGGCAGCCGCTGCCAAGGGTCCGGCTGCCAAAGGGCGCTGTGGGTGTGCGGAGCTGTGCCGGGATCCCGGGTACCTTTGGTCTGGCTGGGGGCAGGGCAGGAGAGGTTGCAGAACCCCGCCCCTGTGAGAGCTGCGACAGCGGCACCGCTCGTGTCTGTGAGCTGGGGACGACGGGCTCTGGCTGGTCTGGAGCAGCACATCAGGCAGGTCTCAGTGGCAGCTGCACAGGGGAGGTATTAGACATGGTTTTTCAGTGACGACCTGGGACCTGACAGGCGCTGTGTGACTCCAAGCCTGCCTGCATTTGCAGTGCACAGTGTTCCGCATGCAGTTCGGCTGTCTCACACCCTTTGTTTGCTAGTCTAGGGGTTTGCAGGAAGGGGAAAACCTAGATACGTTTAAAATTTTTGGATGGTTTGTGCAAGAGATGCAGAGAAGGTGCCTCCAGCAGGACCCATGGCTGTAACATAGTGCTGCATGCTTTTCTCTGTCATCCAGCCTGCTGCAGGGTAGTGCCTCAAGTCAAAGCAGAGAGGTGTGTGTCACATATTAGAGTGCGTTGGGGAAATATTTTTATCCCGTAAAACCCAGAAAGATCATGTCTGCTGTGATGATAATGTTCTAATGCCTACTGGCCTGGCCTCAGGGATTTTCAAAGATGCCTCTCAAGAGAGCGGTGAGGCAGTGGAGAAACAAAGTGCGGCCTTGTTCAAGTCCAGCTCTGATGGTTTCATGGCATCTCATGTTGTAACCAGCTGGTCCTGTGGTTTATTCACAAAACAGAATTTAGCTTGGGAAGGAAAGTGTGAGCAGGTTGGCATTCAAATGTCAATACATGGAGAACAAAAAGGACTAAGAACAAGGTTAGAATAATTGTAACTTAGTCCTCTCAAATGATTTTTTGTCAGTTACCCCAACCCATCTCTTCAGTAAAGTTTCCCCCTCCCTTTTTGCCAACAACCTAGTTACTCCTTCAACTACAACACTCAAATTTTTGCAGTGATTTTTGTCACCCTATATTGTAATAAAACCAAACCATTGTTCCTCATTTGGTGTGTTACACTTGAGTTAGAGGTCACTGAAGCAGAGGCAAGTGGGAGTTGAACAGCCTTGCCAAGCAGAGCTGGTCTGAAGCCCTGGCCTCCTCCTTGATCCTTCCCTTCCTGGCTTGGCCCCGTGCCACAACCAACCCACAACTTTCCTGGGTGTGGGGAGACTTTGCTGCCCCAGGAAGGGGTCTGGGCTGGGGAGGTCACAGAGTGAGTACCACAGCAGTGGCGGCTGCTGCTGCCAGGTGATGAAGAGTGAGAGGGAGAAGAGGTGTGAGATGGGCATTAGCATTTTGTAGCAGGGTCATAGCCCTGCCTGCCCTCAACCAGTGATCCCAGCCTCCCAAGGCTTCCAACTCCACCGTCAGTCCCAGCCTCAGTCCTTTGGGAGGGGGAGCCAGCCTGGACATCACAGACTGTGCATCTCTACCTGCCTGTGGTGTCTGCAGCCATCGTGTCCCACCCCTCAGCATTGATTCTTGTTCCTTCTCCCCCAGATGGAGGCAGTTTTGGTGACTTACAGCGACTCACTGCTTGGGCTGTGAAACACCCACACAGGCAGTGATCCAGGTATTGTCATATGCACAGCTTGAGCCTTTGGGAGATGACACTTTATCTAATTAGCTTTCGACTAAGAATGTGTGATTCCTCTTGTGTTACAAGCAGTGAAATCGCTGAGCATTTTGCTGTCAGGATTGCTAACCGAACCTTTGGCTTCTGTAGTACTGTGGTTCAAGGGAGGCCCCATGCAAATTTGTCTGGGTTTCTGTTGTTGCTGCACCATCTCACTCCCCTGAGCTTCATCTGCATCTGCTCTTGCAAAGTCATTTTGTGGCAGCACAGCAACTGTCTGCACTCATCCTGTTGTTTTGGGAAGGAGGATGTTCAAGTTATTAATACAGTTAAAATTATCTTGGTGGAGCATAGCTGCAAAAGCAAACTGATGTTTGCTGTATCTGTGTCTATATACACACTGAAATTAGTGAGGCTGCTCTTGAATGAATCTGACTCCATGAGATTGAAATTTAAAGTGTCTTTCTAAATGAATTTGATTCATTTTATTTTTAAGGACAAGCAATCCTTAGGTTACAGTCATTTTCTTCTACTGTGCTGGTAACATATGTCTATATGCATAGATGAAATCTTAAGATCCTTCAACTAAGTATTAAAGATGGGGCCATCTTCTAAGCAGGTTCTTTGGATTTATTTGCTTGTTTTTCAGCCAGGGAAATAGTTAAATTCAAGTGAGATTTGTTCTTTTATTATTTATGAAGCTCTTTAATCCTTTCATTAATTCTGATGCTATGCTGAAAAAATCTGCTAGAACAAAGTGTTGTTGTAGTCCCTTGCAATTAGGTGAGTTATGTCTGCGAACGCTCCACTGCCAGGGAACATAGAGACCTGATGCTGTATCTGAGTGTCCTGGTTTTGGCTGGGATGGAGTTAATTTTCTTTACTCAGTAGCTGGTACAGTGCTGTGTTCTGAATTTAGTAAAAAAGTAATGTTGGTAACACCCTGATGTTTTGGGTTTTGCTCAGTGGTGCTTGCCTTAGTTCAAGGACTTTCCAGTTTGTTATGCTCTGCCAGTGAGGAGACAAATGAGAAGCTGGTGGGGAGCAGGGCCAGGACAGCTGACCCAAACTGGCCAAAGGGATATTCCATACCATAGAACGCCATGCCCAGTGTATAAACTGGGGGCAGTTGGCCGGGAGGATTGCTGCTTGGGGATGGACTAGTCATCAGTCAGCAGCTGGTGACCAAGTGTGTTGTGCCTCACTTGTTCCTCTTGGGTTTTATCTCTTTCTCTCCTTTCCAATACTATTGTATTATTATTATTATTATTATTGTTGTTGTTGTTGTTGTTGTTGTTTCAATTATTAAACTCTTCTTAATCTACAAGCTTTACCTTTTTTCTTCCCTTATCTCCTCTCCACTGGGGAGGTGGAGGGGAGGAGTGAGTGAGTGGCTGTGTGGTTCTTAGTTGCTGGCTGGATTTAAACCACAACACTGAGAAATAAAGCCATGACTATGCTGTCCTGTGTCCTGTACACCTGGAGAACATCAGTGCTTGCTGCCTCATCACCAGGCCCTGGCTCTGCCAGCCCATGCAGCAACGACAGTGTTTGTGCAGGACTGACCACCCCTCAGGACAACCCTGCAGCTCAGGGATGGTGCTGAGGGCTGTGTGCTGGCAGGAACACCGCACCAGAAATGTTCCCATGTGTCTTTGCATGTGAATAAGTGGTTCAGGTCTGGGTCACCACCACCAGCTAAATGTTGTGCTCACTGAGGCTGAACAAAATTTCAGTGTCTCTGTTGACATGCTGTGCATCCTTACTGGCCTGCGGCTGTAAACTCACTCTCTGCACAATCCTGCATGCCAAGCCCATCAGGCAGAAATATTCCAGGCTCTTATTTGCACATAAGCCCTCTTTTATTTCCAGGGCTGCTGAACTGTGTGGGTGGCAACACTTTCAGCTTCCCCAGCCGGTTGTTTCTTCTGCCCACACTGGAAACGATTAGTGTGTCCCTCTGCCTCGAGATGGATGGTCCTTACTTTGTAATTTGTGAGCCCCACCATGACGAGAGTGCGGCACAGAGCTGCTGAGGCAGTGTCCCAAAGCAGGACTCAACCACGGAGACTAAGAGGAGATCAGTTGGGCCAGTCTGGTGCTATTTAAATGCTCCTGGATTGGTTTGATCAAAAATTATTTGCAATGAAAATCAGTGGGGTTGGCCCCATCCACCTGGTGCACAAGTGCATGGATTTTAGGCTGGTGGAGCAATGACTACTGTCTGTGTGTGCATGTGTTACATATACACTTTGGTGAAGAACATACTCAAGTATGAGTATCTTGGAGGAAAAAAAATCAACAGAACTGCTCATGCATTTTTAAGAGGCTGTATATAGTGCAGCACTTGAGCTGTGTTCCATTATTTGAAAAGAGATGTTCAGAAACATCTCAGTTAAGAAGTAAGTAAGTGACAAAATGTGGTGAAGACTATAAATTGTAAACTACAAAGTAAGCCCACATCTTGCAACAAAAGCTGCTTTATTCAGACAAGGAAGTGCACTTAGGCGTAGCTTTAAATAGCATGCATCAGAAAAACTCTCAAATTCTATATAATTTCACATAATTAAATGTAGGTATTTCATCCTACTGCAATTTACTGCCTTGCCCCTTGTGCCTACAATGTTGATATTCATCATAGATTCGAGCAGTTTATTTCAGTGAGAGCTAACCCACACTTGCAGAGCCCAGATTATAATTATCCTACTCCAAAGCGCCAGTCACGGTTCCTCTGTTGCCCGTCTGAGAGCCGTCAGAGCCAGCACCAGGCAGAGAGGCATTCTCAGTGCAGCAGCTGCAGGCAGATCCCTGAGCAAGCTGTGGCTCACCCCTTTCCCATGTCTTCCTTCTGGACTCCTGTCTGCAAGACTGCTCTGTTTTCTGCCTTGTTTTGCTCCTCTTAGTCCCAGGGTAAATGCAGCTCTGCCTTTTGGCTGCTGAGATCTGGGGATGTCTGGAGAAAAACATTGTTTCAGGCAATATAAACAGGAGGAGACAGTCCTGGAAACCTTTTTGTCCTGTTAACTTCAAATCACTGAGAGCCCAATGATGATGGCTGTGAGGTGGACATATGGACCATGGGACCAGGTCTTGTTTCTCCTAGACTTGAAAACTGTTGGGGTTTGATGCAGGACCTCACAGGGCTGGGAGGTTAAGCATGAATCATAGAATCAGAGAATAGTTTGGGCTGGAAGGGACCTCTAAAGGTCATTAGTCCAACCCTCCTACCATGGGCAGGGACACCTTCCACTAAGCCAGGTTGTTTAGGGCCCCAGCCACCCTAGCCTTGAACACTTCCAGGGCTGGAGCATCTACCACCTCTCTGGAAACCTTTTCCATTGTCTCATCACCCTTAGGGTAGAGAATTTCTTCCTATTATCTAATCTAAATTTTCCCTCTTTCAGTTTAAAGTCATTCCCCTTGTCCTATCACTACATGATCTTGTAAAAAGTCCCTCTCCAGCTTTCTTGTTGTCCACTTTAGGTCATAGAGGACTGCTATAACGTCTCCCTCGAGTCTTATCTTCAGGCTGAGCAACTCCAACCCTCTCAACCTGTTTTCATAGATGTGCTCCAGCCCTTTCATCATCTTTGTGGCCCCTCTCTGGACTCACTCCAATGGGTCCATGCGTTTCCTGTGCTGGGGACCCCAGATGCAGTGCTCCAGGTGGGGTCTCACAAGAGCGGAGCAGAGGGGCAGAATCACCTCCCTCAACCGCTGGTCACGCTGCTTTGGATGCAGCTCAGGATACAGTTGGCTTTCTGGGTTGCAAGCCCACATGGAAATAAACAGGACAGTGAAAATGCCACAGGAGTACAGGGGCCCCAGCTCTGTCCCACACCTGGGAAGCGCTTCCAGGCCATGAAGGAATGCAAACCTCCACAAAGGTGGAGTGCTCAGGGATTTGAAAGGCTGTGACCGGAGTGCTGTCAGCTTGCCCAGAGCATTGCTGTCACATCAGGAGTATCTTTCATGGGCAGTAACACAGATGTGCCTGTGCCTGCAGCATCTCTTGTTTGTGTGGCTAACAGGTAGGGCCTTTGTCATGGTTCTACCCACTACAGCCTTGCACTGAGCAGGAAGGCAACACCATGCCATGGTGCTGGGAGCAGGAGCAGCTCTGCTCTGCCACAGACCTGGGAACAAAAGACTATTGTCCAGTCCAAACTGCAGTCCCTGCTGTTATGGGTGCAATTCCACTGGAATGTTGTGACACATGCAGTGAGCAAGATGAGATCCTGACCTACTCCCTCAGCCAGCAGTCCTCTCAGGCGAAAGCACAGGAACACCAGGGAACAGCTCAGGAGCTTCTCCCTCAGCGCTGTCAACATCATCACCTTAAAAACTACCTCATCACTTGCATTTCTAGTTGAAGTTTACTGTGTATTGTCAAATAATAATAAACATTCTATACTGCTATATGCCTATATTATATATACTCAGCCTAGTTTATGCCATTAGACTGACTATATTTTTTGCTGGGATGGAATCTGCATGTATTACCAAAGTTCAGCTTAATTCCTTTGCTTCACCTATCTTTGCCATTGTTGTTTTCCTTGCCTGCACTGTTGGAAAGGAAAAAATGACCAGGAGGCATCTCTGATGTTTCTTGTGGAGAACATTGCTCTGGCCAGCAATGTACTAAATCAGTTCTCTAACGTGGACTTGATGAACAGATCTCTAATTAAAAGAAGGAGAATTTCTTAATTTCTGTTGTATATACCTGAACACACAACAATCCCCCCCCCTTTTTTTTCCCCTACTTTTTTTTTTCTTTTCCAAACTTTTTTTTGTTCTATTCCTTTTACTTGTGTGAAAAAAAAAGCCCAACAAAAAACATCTGAGTGAAAAGTGCTGATTTTCTGCCAGTGTGCTACGTGCCAGAAATTCACCTAGGTAAATGTCTTGAAAAAGAGGGATTATGCTTTAGTTTGTTTGCAAAGATCTGGTTTTAGCTCCAGAGGTTTAAGGCAGGGCTTGTAGCAATGGTAGCTAAAAATACTTCCATGAAGATGTAAGATTTCTGAATTGACACAATTTCTTTTACAGAAAAACCCGTTCAAACAAAGTTCTTGATTTATTTTTTTCTCAACCCCACCTCTCAGACTTGGCCACCTTCAGTCTGCAGCACAGGTACAGCTACAGATGATGAAAAACATGCAAGAAAGTGGGATGTGGGTTAGATTGCCTGTTTAGCCATTCCTTAAGCAACACTGGCCAGGCCTTCAGGGTGGGATTACCACATCCATACATTTCTATTTTTACATCCTGCAGCAAACATGTTATTACCACTGAACTGTGCAGGGCCTGCTGAGAAATGAAACATTGGGCATCGCCTCTCACACACCAGAGGAAACCAGTGCCACCAGCCCAGCCAGGGGGGTTTGCAGCTTGTCAGCTCTGGAAGCAGTGGTGGGGATGGGATGGGATGTGATGAGGATGCTCAACCCAGGGGAGCTTGCTCATTGCTCAGTCCCAAGGGAGCCTCAGCCTGCTCCTGCCCCAGCTGCCATTCCTGGAGCAGGAAGGGTTCCAGGGTGGAAATCAGAGCTGGTTCCTTGTTTTCCATGTCCTCAAGGGAAAGCCGTAGGCTGGCTCCTGGACCCAAACCTCCTGGCACCTTTGTGGCTTTGCAGAGAGAAATAACCTTTGTCAAGCCCTTTACAAGTTTTCTATTTTGCAAGTAGTACACAGGTCAGGGGTTTGACTGCACAATTCAGCTACCAGGATTAAAGTCTCGAGTGCACTACTGAGCTTCCAAAATAATAATCATAATAAAACCCCCCAAAATTTCTTCTATTGTAGGAACATGCCCAAAGTTACAGGAAAGCCATGGATAGATGGATTTTTCATTTTGGCATATCCTGTAAGGTTAATACATTTGCTGAAAAGCCCTTTTTCAAGCAGTATTTATGCCAAGAATTCCCTTCTGAAGCTCACAAAATATCTGAAAGTATTAAAAAAATCCTTGTTCAGTACCTGTCTGGCTTCCAGTTATAATAAAGTCAGTCATGTGGCAGATATGATTGGCCTGATCTTCTGTAGTGTTTTGGGTGTGTTTACATATTTGAAGTTTTCTAATTCAGACCCCAGTGCCAGAAACATGTAGCAACCTTTTCATGCTGAAAGTTTTTGAAGCATTATTTTTCACTGTGTTCTCCCACAATCCCACTTTGTGTTTTGATATGAACTGAGAACACCAATAGATGAAAGGTAAAACTGGTTTTCCAGGCATAATTCTTACTTGCAAATGTTTGCTGGGGTGAGCTGTCCTATACAAAACATACCAGTTTTGTTCTTCAGTTCTCCTTTGGGCAAAAATCGTGAATATGGGAGTGTGGTACGAATAAACACCATGATCGGTCCCAGAGGGACATCTTCTGCAGTGGAGAGGCCGTGGCTTGGCCAGGCCAGAGGCACCTGTGCTGACTGCAATAATAATAACTGGGAATGCCTTGGTTACCTGCTTGATTTGTGGACACCTACAATGAATGGTGTTCCTGAGGAATCAGTGTTGGGATCAGCACTGTTTCACATCACTGTTGGCAGCGTGGACACTGGGATTGCGTGTAGCCTCAGCAAGTCTGCCAACAACAGCAAGCTCTGTGGTGATGTCAACTTGCTGGAGGGAAGGGATGTCATCCAGAGGGACCTTGACAGGCCTGAAAGGTGGGCCCATGTCAGCCTCATGAAGTTCAACAAGACCACGTGCAAGGTCCTGCACATGTGTAAGGCCACAAATACAGGCTGGGCAGAGAATGGATTTGGAACAGCTCTGAGAAAAAGGACTTGGGGGTGTTGCTTGACAAGAATCTTAGAATTGTTAATGTTGGGAAAGACCTCTAAGATCATTGAGTCCAACCATTAACCCAACACCAACATGCTAGCTCTAAACCATGTCTCCAGGTGCCACATCCACACATTTTTTGAACACTTTTAGTGATGGTGATTCCATCACTTCCCTGGGAAACTTGTTCCCATGTCTGGCCACCTTTTTGGTGAATAAATTTTTCCTAATGTCCAACTTAAATCTCCCCTGGCACAACTTGAGGCCATTTCCTCTTGTCCTATTGTGTGTCATTTGGGAGAGGAGACTGACCCTCACCTGGCTACAACCTCCTTTCAGGGAGTTGTAGAGAGTGAGAAGGTCACCCCGAGCCTCTTTTTCTCTAGACTAAACATCCCCAGCTCCCTCAGCCATTCCTTACAAGATGTGTACCAGACCCCCAACTCCATCGCCCTCCTCTGGACACGCTCCAGCACCTCGATATTGTTCTTGTAGTGAGGGGCCCAAAACTAAACACAGGATTTGAGGTGTGGCCTCACCACTGCTGAGTACAGGAGGACAATCAGTGCCCTGGTCCTGCTGGCCATTGCTGATACAGGGCTGGATGCTATTGGCCTTCTTGGCCACCTGAGCACACTGAAGCTCAACATGAGACACCAATGTGCAGTTGCAGCTCTAAATGCCAACTGTATCCTGGGCTGTATAAAAAGCAATGTGGCCATCAGGATGAGGGAGGTGACTCTGCTCCTCTGCTCCTCTCTGGTGAGGCCCCACCTGGAGTCCTGCATCCAGCTCTGGGGTCTCAACATAAGAAGGATATGGATTTGTTGGAATGAGTCCAGAGGAGGGCCATGAAGATGCTCACAGGACTGGAGCACCTCTCCTATGAAAACAGTCTGAGAGATCTGGGATTGTATAGCCTGGAGAAGAGAAAGCTCTGTGGAGCATCTTCTTTATAGCAGTCTTTCTGTACCTAAAGGGGGCCTACAGGAGAGCTGGAGAGGGCCTTTTTTCAATGGCATGTAGCGATAAGACGAGAGAATGGCTTTAAACTAAGAAAGGGTGAGTTTAGATTAGATATTGGAAAGAAATTCTTTATTGTGAGGGTGGTGAAGCACTACAACAGGATGCCCAGGTAGGTGGTAGATGCCTCATCCCTGGAAGTGTTCAAGATCAGGTTGGCTGGGGCCCTGAGCAACCTGCTCTAGGTGAAGGTGTCAGTGGCTGTGGCAGGGAAATTAGAACTAGGTGATCTTCAAGGTTCCTTCCAAACCAAACCATTCTATGATTAATTGCTGTTTGATCTTCAACCAGCAAGAAAAGCTTGGCTCTATAGGAAGGGACAGTGGCTGCTGATGGGGGTAAATGAGAAGGCATCAGAGATGGGAGATTGTATATGACCTAAACACAGATGGTGACAGAGACTCAAAAAATTGCACTGGAGGGCCTGGGCCAACCATGAGCCATAAAGTCTTGTCAATGGTCTCCTCACAGTAGCAGTGGTTTGCAGAGAGCCCAGGGAAGATCATAGCACCTGGGAGACGTTAGAAGAAACAGGAGAAGCAAAACTGCAGCTCTACGTCAACTGTGAACATGGCATAGAACACCATCCCCAAACCAGCCAGCTGTTTTAAGGTAACATCTGGAATTGGACAAAGGTGATAGCGATCACTTCCTCTTTTTTTGTAGGCGAAAGGCATGGCTGGAACAGCAGCACTGGGGTGGTGCCAGCTTTTGGCAGGAGCGCTGGGGGTGTGGGTAAGTAGACACCTCGCAGCACCTACTCCGGCAGGCAGGCAAGCAGCATCTGACATGGCAGGAAGGCCTGGATAATTCTTGTTTGCTTTTCACTGGAGGAAAACAACAGGCGCTGCTCAACAGGAAACAGTAAAGGCCAGTAGTGCTGGGGAAATTTGTTTCCTTGGTGAGCCTGTACTGGTATAGCAACAATGGAAACGCCAGAGGAAAAATCAAGGAGAGAAGCTGGCAAAAACCCTTCAACAGGTAAAACAGTAAAGCAGTGACATATCATTCTTCCTGGTGAAAAACAAATATGGGTGATAAGAGTTAAAGTCATTCACATATTCTCATGAGATTGACAGGGAATAAGAGTTGAGAGAACATGCAGGGTTATGGGTCTGGAAATGTCTGAGAGCTGGACCACAGCCAGTAAGCTATGGTAGGAAAGCTCATTAGATCAGGAAGATATTGAAGTGGAAAGCTGGCAGGGCCCTGTGGCCAACAGGGGTCCAGAAAACATTTGGGAAGACAAGTCAGGGGTGACCAAGAGCATTGTATCAACAAAACATTAGCAAAGAACCTAAATGAGCTGAAGATCAGCTGGGGAGAAGCAGATGAAAGGACCAACGTCTGCGGTTTTGGAGAAATCATCTGCTGGGTTTATGAGTCACGGAGACCAAAACCAGATAGAAACAAGAACTGGGCAGGCAGAGTTATGGCCTGCTGGGTCTGGGAATGAACCACTAATTTATTTTGCATGTACTGTATTGCTGATTCCCTCCATATTTGAAGTAAAAAATAGGGGCTTTTGCACCCAGAAAAATGAGTAACACTTGTGAGTTTAATTCATACCACTTGCATCACTGCTTCCGTGAATCTGGTGGCCATCAATTTAAGTGTACGTGGGAACCTTGGGCTGTTCCCTTGCTTTCATTTCCATCTATTTACTACACTTACAGTGGGACACTGGAAGTGGTGATGAGCATTGCAAAACCTGGTTGTTTTTGCTGGATCCCACTGCTTTCAGCTCCAGCTACTTTCCTTTCCCATGAAGCCACTCACTACTGCATGCAGAACTTAATGTCCCAGAGCAACAGCTGGAGAGGTGACAGCTGTCATGCACTCATGGCCAGATGTGTGCACATGGCTTCATTTCCATCTGTAACCAAATGGGATGCAGCAAGTTACGGACTGTGGTTTTTTACAATATGCTGTGTTTGCTTGGAGCCTGGCTGAGGACAAACTTTTTCTGTCACATTCCTGAGAGTTTGGGGAAAGGCTTCTGAGGACCTTTTACAGGGTGTTACTGAAGGCCACCATGACACAGTAATGCAAGTATGTGACACTAAGTTTTTCTCAGTCACTAATAGCCTTGTGGATTGGGACGCCAGCATGACTGGTGGATCTGATGTTTTCCATTGCTCTTGATGCTCATTGACTTGCAGGGGAAGGTCCCTGATGTGCTAGTTTTTTCCTACTGTTTGTGTAGGTAGTGGCATATCACATCTTGTGATTGAAATTTCTAATAACAGCAACAACCATGGTAAGCCTGCAGTCCACTTGGGAAGACCAGTGGAAAAAGTTGTACTGGTGATCTATCTGGGTTCTGTTTCTATAGCTCTAGTAGAAAAATTCAGGATTTCACCCAGTGGACAGAACAGAAAGTCTTGCCAAAACTTCTTTTACCTAGAGAGAGAGATCAGATCTGTTTTTTTCCTAAATGAAACTTTGATGGAGTCAGTCATGAAATGTTCTTGTTTACTGCATTTCCAGAAATATAAGGCACATGGTTCCTTCCCAGAGCATTTCAAGCAGTTCATCTGAAGCGAAGTGTGGCTGCTCACCAGATGAGGTAGTTTCCTTTTCAATTGTCATTCCAAAGCAATACTAGGAATGTGGGCAAAAAATGCTATGACATGAAACTTGGACTGACTTCAAAATAAGTTCTAAATTTGTTTTCTGCATAATCACCTCTGTTTAGAGGTAGACATCTTATTTCCAAAATGCTGATGGCAGTTTGGAGACCACAATATATCTCTTCACAAATGCAGTAAGCTTCCGGCCCACATCTTCCCGGAGTCTGTCCAGTCACTTCCTTGTGCAAATCCCATCAAAGATGCCTGTAGCTCACCAAAGAACTCTGTTTTGGTTACATTTCTATAATTATACAAGAGGCACAGGATATATATCTCTCTAAGAACCCTTATTTTTTTCCATATCAAAGATACTTTTTCCCTTGTTCAGATCAAAGACACTTCTCAGTGTTAGAAGTTTCTTACATGAAGTACTAGGCTGAACAATTACAGCATGCTTGCTTGATACCTCTATCAAAGGGTACCTCGGTATGTTCATTACTTTTTACTTTGTGCTATGCTGGGTTTTTTTGTTTTCTTTTAACCCCAGAAGCACAGGAAAGCTGCCACTGGACACAACAGCACCTGTTGCTATACAGCCCTTTTCTTACTTTTGTTTTTAAAGCTTCATGAAGTGCTTGAGTACATATTCTAGAAGGTTATAACAGGTATTTAAAATTGGACCTTCTATGGGCCGCCATAGAAAATGATGTTAATTAAAAAAAGACTAATTGCCCAGCCAGGTGGATGCAGCAGGTGTGGGGAGCTCCAGGGAACTGTTTCCTATTGCATTTGTATTCCTTGGATTAATTGCCCCTATGTTCTAGAAATTGATCTGAGTGCCAGGCCATATGCACTTCAGAAGCACAAGACTGTCCTTTGCTATTTGCTAATTAGTCAGAAGGCTCTGATAACACTGGCTAAGGAAAAAAACTAAAGCAAGTGGGACTGACTGTCTTGACTGTCTTGTCGTCTTCAGTGAAACCTGCCCAGAAATACAGAGACACCAGCACCTGCAAGTGAAAGCCTCAGACTTGGGAGAGTCAGGTTGGAGCCTTTTCACTGTTTTGGGCTCCTACTGATAGGCAAGATAGCCAAAAGAGAGGGGGTGGCTTTCCCTTTCCTTCCCATGGTGTCCATGGGCACTTTTCACAAAAGACCCAGTGGGTAAAGCCCAGAGTTAAGTACAAAGTAGGGATGAAGTTAAGTGTGTTGATCCCAGAGCTGCTAAACATGCAACAAGCAGGGAGGTGTGAGGCAGGCCAGAATCTTGTGCTTCTCGAGCAGTCAGAGCAACAGAGCCAGCTGCAGGCATGCTACAGCTGCAGACAAAATGTGAGCTAAAAAGATCTACTCAAGTTTTAAGATGAGACAGACAACATCTTCCCTGCAGAGATGGGAAGCATTAGCAGTGCTGTGCAAGGCTTTGTGCATGATTTTGTTTAGAAAACTGGTTCCAGCTCTGATCAGCTGTGTTTTAATAAAAGATAAACTGAAACAGATGTGATGAAAGGCTCTAAGGGTGATCAAGGCAATGGGATGTCTATCTTCCACGTGGAGACTGAGAGTGGCTTGTTTGGCCTAATGATACAAAGAAAACAGGACCTTTATGAAAAAATCATGTGTTGAAATTACAGTGAGAGAAAATAACTATTTAGGTTAAATGGTAGTGTTAATAGTAGAAAAAAGAAATGGTGATGAAGAAAATTACGTCAGAAATTAGAAACTGTCTGCTTACCTAAGAAATGGCACCTGGCAGGAGCTTTCTAACAAAAGAAAGTGTCAAGGAGTTGGGATGGGTTCAGGAGGACCTTACTATGTGTATAGAAATGTTTAGGTGACATTGAGGATGAGTCTTCACATCCCTCAGATGCCCTTGAGCCCTTCTGGTGCAGTAATGTGGCTCCTGCTGCCCATGTAGTGCAGTCCATGTGGGGCACTGGAAGGGAAGTTGCTTATACATCCCTGAGCCTCCCCATGGATTGTAAAAGCACCAGGCTGTACATGCTGCTGGATCCATGTTACATTTCACAGAATCACAGAACCAATTAGGTCAGAAAAGACCTCGAGATCATCAAGTCCAACCTATGACCAAACACCACCTTGTCCACTAGACCATGGCACTGAGTTCCATGTCCAGTCTTTCCTAAAACATCTCCAGGGATGGTCACTACACCACCTCCGTGGGCAGCCTATTTCATTATCTTATCACCCTTTATGTAAAGAAATTGTTCCTAAGGTCCAACCTAAACGTCTCCCAGCACACATTTCATCATGCTGGGCAGCAGAATGCCTGAGTCTTTTTGTGTCTCCAGCCCTTGATTTCTGTACTGCCATTTATCACTTGCTGTAAAGCAGAGCTGGTACAGCCAGGCTGCTCAGCAGAATGCTGGGAAGATTAATGTCTGAAAGATGGTGAGGTGCTTGGATGCTGCAGTCATGAAGGTCGTGTGAGTACGTGAGGCAAGCAGGCTGGGATTTCAAAAGCATGGAGGAAACTCTGCTGAAAGCCAGTGACACCTTTATTCCTGTATCCCTGCGGAACTTCTGAAAATACTTCACTCTGATGGCAAAGAAAACACATTTATTTGCAGCTGCTCCTCTGAAATTTTAGTGGGAAGAAGGGAGTAGGGGATACACTACCGGGCCTGTGGTTGGCATGCACCGAGGAGTTCTCCCCCATTTCTGTAGTCTCCTGTTGTATATTACAGACCCTCACTCTGCCCTTTAGCATCCAATCACTTCTGCTCGGATCTTCATTCACCCATGGTCTTGCAGAGTTACTTGTGGCGCATGCCGCTCAGAAATCTGATGCCTCTTAAAAAAACCCCAAACACTAGTTTCTGTCTCCTGCCTTTTTGGAGAGTGCGTTAAAGCCTCTTCCCATTCCCATCAAAAGCAGCTGGAGCTAAAATTATTATCCTCCAGCTGTTTCCTCCCTCTGGTGGTCAGTTCCACAGTAATCAGCTGGTCTAAGTTTATCTGTACAAATTTATACTTTCATGTAAACAGGAAGAAAAAGTGACAAGATGTTTGTGTAGTTTGGATATTGTTTGCAAGGCTCCTGCAAGAATCACAGACGGGCAGGAGTGGGATGGCAATTACTTCAGCCTGGTGATGGTCTTCAGGATACCACATGTTCTGCCAAACTTCTATGTGAGATCACAACTCATTTTTGGTGGTGGTTAGTATATATCAGGAAAGGAAAGCAAAAGATCAAAGCTAAATCATTTCTGAATGAAAACCAGAGCAAACATGCTGAAATGGATTTTCAGTTAGCTGAAATAGGTAGCACTACACTGCAGCACCTCTTCTCCTACCCACCCCCTTGGGCTTTCTGCTGAAGTTTCCCTCTAAGAGCTAGTTAATGATTTTTGCCTCACTTCTGATAGAAGAAAGATAGCCAACTTGTGTGGCTTTGATTCCTGCCTCATTTATCTCTGCATGTTGCATCTGTGGCTTTACTGATTATTTCTCAAAGAATAGGTTCTGCAGTGCTCTAAATGTTACCCAAGCACAAGTCTAAGGAATTAATAGACTTAGAGGATCTGGTCAATATAACAACAACAACAACAACAAAAAGACCAATTTCCTCCAGTCAGCGGCCTAATCAGTTTTATCACAGCTCACGCGTTATCAGCACCTGCTTTTTGATCAAGACGCCTTTGGGTCTGGGGTTTGTCACTGCAGTTTGTCTGCTTAATTCAATTACTTCTTTGATCACTTCGGAGAGAAGTACCTGTAGATTAAATTCCCATTTAGTTTTTACTGGACATAAGCAAAAAACTCACCTTTCCCTCATTTCCTGGGATAGCAGCAGCAACATGAAGTGTGTCTTTATTTGCACAGACATCAACCAGATGTCATTAATCCTACCTAAGGGCTTTCAAATGCAAGAACAAGTTGCTCTCTTTCCCCATGAAACTCAGTTATCTTCTGGGAAATACAAGAGCCCCTCTCATTCCTCCTGAAATGACACACACTCCTTCTAAAGCCTTAACTTGGACCCCACAACTCTGCTGCACTATTTTATTGCCATTGTGTCAGATATAACACAGACATGCAGTCTGGAGTGACAGAGACCAGTGGACAGATTTTATTCCTGACAGAGCTTCAGAAACATGGGTTTCCTAAAGGAGCTGCAGACTTATTTCAATAAAACTCCATAAAATGAGAGGTTTATGAGTACCCAGAGAGCAAATCACATGGAGCTGCAACAAATGGGCTGAAGAAGATACAAGCTGCTCTCAGGCACCTCGGGCTTCTTTCCCCCCCAGGGCATTTGACAGCACAAGATCTTTTTGATTCCATTTGAGGACACTTTGGACTAATTTCTGGAGGAAAGAGCTAATCGGCTCTACTTTATTCACTTCATCAGCTTCTGGGACCCTCTGAACTGGATGGCAAGAATAACAAAATTTTTTTTCAAGTCAGAATATCTGTAATGCCTCACTAATTATTTTTAATTAGTTGTGAGACTCAAGACTAACTGTATGATGTATCTCGTTGTCTTGCTTATTGTGTCATTGTCATATTGGTGGGAATGATTTTTCTAACCAATAAGGACTCTGCTGTAACACATTGATGAGTGTGGCGAAGAAATGCTTAATGAATTTGTAAAAATACAAGAAGATATAAAACAAGTTTAAAGAGCTAGTTCTTCACAGTCCATCTTCAATCTCATTTCTGGATGCCATTTTGTTTTTCCTAAGCTGTGTGAAAACAAACAAGGAAAACTAACAGGAAAGCAAGAGCACTGATTTTAACTGTAAGAAGCATTAATCCCACCTTTTGATGCACAGTTGAATGAAGCTTTGGCTTCGTAGGGCAGCTGTGTTCTGTTCAACAGCAAGGAACTGTTAATTAAGTCTCATTGAATCTCAGTCTTACATGGCAGTCCAGAGTGCCCTCACCATGCATCCAGCCCAGGTGAAGAGCTCTGTGTGCACCTCCACCCTCTCTCTCCAGCTCTTGGTTGCCCAAAACATTCCTGTACCCATTGATATCTCCTTACCCAAGGTTCCTATCTCTGCCTTCTCATATCTCTCCCCAGAGCTTCTGGTGCTTAGATAAACC
The DNA here is from genome assembly GCF_000691975.1 of Corvus brachyrhynchos. NCBI lineage: Eukaryota > Metazoa > Chordata > Aves > Passeriformes > Corvidae > Corvus > Corvus brachyrhynchos. The sequence goes on from NW_008239767.1 coordinate 1,719,310, forward strand.
CTTCCCACAGTTCCATTTGTAAGAGGCTACTGCTCTGGCCCCTTCCCAGGCCCTGAAATAACACCTGAGAAGCTGGTCCATGTGGACATGTCAAAAAGCCAATATGGAAGGCTTTTTTTCTGCAGGGTTTTTTATTTCTTAGTGATAGTTTGTAAGCCTCATTTTAGCTTGACCTCAGGTAAACTCCAGAGGTGTAGGCAGGATTTGGCATGGTTGAACATAATACTTTTCTTCTACTTTCAGCTTGCAGCCCTCAACATTTCTATGGTAAGTTGCTTCTCTGTCTATTTTAGTTCATGTTTAATATAGAATATACTTAAGAAATGTGGAAGAGCATCAAGCTGTAAAATAGTCCTTAAGTGAGTCATGAGGCCCAATTAGCTCTGCTGAAAAACCAAGAGCATTTCCCAGCCCTTACCCTCTCCATGGCCACCCACATTTCTTGTGCACTGCCAGTTCCTACCTACCCTACAGTGGAAATGGAGCTGCTGAAAAATCCTGTTCTGTGAGGTGTGCTGAGGTCATAAGCATGGCCTCACCATATTTCATGTGACCCTTATGATTTAAGGGATATTACACGTTACTAAATTATTTCGTATGTGGAAGGACTTGTCAATCCACTCCTGCTCTCTAATGAACTGGGGTCACAAGTGCACATTGTTGAGTCGTGTCCAGCTTTAATCCACCAGCAACCCAAAATCCTTCTCAGCAGAGCTGCTCTCAATCCCTTCATTCCCCAGCCTGTATTGTTACTGGGGGTTGACCTGACCCAGGTGCAGCACCTTGCAGTTGGCTTTGTTGAACCTCATGAGATTCACATGGGCCCACTGCTCAAGCTTGTCCAGGTTCCTCTGGATGGGATCCCATCCTTCAGGTGTTTCAACCACACCACTCAGCTTGGTGTCATCTACAATTGTACTGAGGGTGCTCTTGATACCTTCGTCTGCATCATTAATGAAGATATTAAATAACGCTGGTCTAAGTACAGCCCCCTAAGGGACACCACCTGCCACTGATTTCCATCTGGGCATTGAGCCATTGATCACGACCCTCTGGATGTGACTGTCCAATCAATTTCTTATCCACCAAACCATCCACCCATCCAATCCATCTTTCTCCAACTTAGTGAGAAGGATGTGGTGGGGAACTGTGCCAAAGGCCTTACAGAAGTCTAGATAGATGAAACCCATAGCTCTTCCCTTGTCACTCCATCGTAGAAGGCCACCGACTTGGCCAGGCAGGACTTGCCCTTGGTGAAGCTCTGCTGATTGTCACAGATTATATCCTTGTCTTTTGTGTGCCTTAGCACAGCTTCTAGGAGGATCTCTCTGTTCCATGACCTCCCCAGGCAGAGGGGTGAGGCTGACAGGCTGGTAGTTCCCAACGTTCTCCTTTCTACCTTTTGAAACATGGGTGCAATGTTTCCCTTTCTCCAGTCACCAGGGGGTTCATCTGCCTGCCATGAATTTTTGAATATCTTGAACAGTGGCTTGGCAATTACATCAGCCTATTCCCTTGGGACTCTGGGCTGAATCTTATTAGGTCCCATAGACTTATGTATGTTCGGGTTCCTTATGTGGTCACAAACCTGACCTTCTCCTACAGTGGGAAGGACTTTGCTCCCTCAGTCCCCATCTTGCATTCCACCAACTTGAGAGGTGTGGGAAGAGAGGCTGACAGTGAACATTGAGGCAAAAAAGGCATTGAGTAAGTACCTCAGCCTTCTCCTCATCCGTGGCTGCCAGTTTTCCAGCCATGTTTATCGAGCAACACACTTTCTTTGACCTTCCTCTTCTGGTTAACAGGTAGAACTGCTTAACGTAGAAACCCTTTCTGTTATTCGTTCTGTCCCTTGCCAGGTTCAGCTCCAGCCTTGCCTTGACCTTCCTCACCCACTCTGGTAGGGCTGTCTATTACCTGGCTCAAGGAGTTATCCTCCATGCATTCCAGGATTCTTCTGGATTGCCTACAGCTCACTGTGCTAACATCCAACAGATGCTGGGGTGGTTGAAGTTCCCCAGCAGGACAAGAGCCTAATTAAGAAAGCCTATCTAAAAGAAGGCATGTATTTTTTCAAATCACTAAAATCTACATTTTATAATTAATTCCATAGAAATGCACTGTGTAACTGGTATTGTCTAAATATATAGTTTAGAAATTAATTTTATTAAAAAAAAATTGGAAAGCATGGCATAGCTAAATGAAGAGTTGAAAAACATTATTTATTCTGGAAACAACTTTTCCTGACATTTATATATATTCATGTAATTTATTATTGAGTTGTGGCAATTTAGAAGGTTGTACTTACATGGTAATAAAAGATACTTTATATTCCATTTGGAGATGTCACCGGAAAATAATACTGACACATTTATGATTTTTAGCTCCAGGTTCAAATTGTTGAAGAAATATCAAGAATATGTTTTGAACATGATTTGAATCCTCTTATCCTTTTCTTTTCCTAAGCTGTCCACCGTCTCTCCATCAGACTTCTTGATGATGTTACATAAATTATGTTAAAGGTTGTAGTGGCATTGTAAGCATTGTAACTTAGATGATTCCAAAAAAACGAGTTGCGACTCTTTTCTGTGTGTTTAAAAGATAAAGTTACAGTTACTACAGGCAGCAAGAGAGATCTATAACTTCTGCATTAACAGGAAGCTCGAGAGCAGCAGAGCCTGGGTGCTTGATGGTTTAGGGAAGTTTGCTGGGATTTCAGTATGTGCTGCACAGAATCATAGCAGCTCCCTTGATATCTTAGTGCTGTCATTGCCGTCAGGAAAATCTGCCATCTTAGTAATTTTCACACTGATTTTTCTAATCCTACCTGTCATACATGAAATCCCTATTTGTGCTTGGTCTTTGCATATTAAGTGCTTTAATTAATTAATTTTGAGTTAAATATTTTTAGATTAAATCTTAAAATTAACCCATCAGCCCAGGTACAAAAATCCAGTTCCATTATCAGTGTTTTCAATTGTTCAAAGTAGTTTATTAAGAGAGTTGCACCCTTCCCAGTTAAAAATTCCCGAGTTAAAAATCACTAACTTGCCCCTTTCAAACTTCAAACCACCGGTACACCATAAGAGCTACCTTTCCTGTGTTTACTGTATACTTTTACAAGTGTTTTAAGATGTATTGGATGTATTTTAAGACCTTTTTAAAGTGTTTTCACTTGCATTCTGATTCCAAGGCCAAAAACCCCAGTTCTAATAGCCAGCAGCTATTTTTAGCCACAAAGCCATTACTCTGCAGGCAAGCTCCACGGCAACCTGAATACCTGAATTTTAATGAAGGCATTGTAGCTCCCTTATCTCAACTAATCAGAACCAATCACTTTAAACTGAAGGGGCGGGCTGTGGGCCAACTGGGGGCGGAGCAAAGACACTATAAAAAGAACAAAGCAGAGAGGCGGGGCCTCTTCTTCCTCTAACTCTCTGCAGGCTAGCTGTAGTAGACGTCGGTGCTGGGCATTCAAAGCCTTACTCCTTTTAAGGGGCCTTTAGTAATTTTTTTTAAAGTCAGCCCAGCACTGCAAGTTCTTTTTCTCTACCTGAGGTCTAGTGCTGTCTCAGCCAGAAGATCTCAAATCCCTGCACTCCTGGGGCATACCATCTACCGAGCCGTAGGATCCCAAATTTTTATATTTCTCTAATTTCTGTAATTTTTCAATTTTTCTGTTTTCAATAAATTAATCTTTTTAAGAGTTGTCTCATTTCTCACACTACCCCTAGTGTTTACTATCAGTAAAAATCAGTAAAAAGTAGGTTTGCTGTGGGAGATTTCTCTGTGGTTATATGCTGTAAGTATGATGGAAATGGAGCATGTTTTTCCCCCTGTCCCCACTCCCTGTCCTTCATGTAGTGTCTCCTGTTCCAGGTCTCAAAGGAGGAGCCAGGATTTGGCACCTGCCTGTCCATGGGAGGGATGCTGCAAGTGTCCCCTCCAGACCTGCCTTTCTGGGAGGTGTTTATCCCACTCACTGAACATTTACACACCTGGTCTTCATGAGTTAGGACAAAGACTCACTACCCTACTGAACTCACTACCCTACTGAAATTGGTGGACTATTTATTGCATTTAATTTTGATAACGGTTTTTGTGGCTAATTAACCCATTACTTTTTGTTTCATTTCTGTGTCTAAATAAAAGAAGATTGTAGACATCAGTAGATGTTTTGGGGAGTTGCCACTGTTTTGGGCACTGAGGGATAAATCAAAACATCTGGCTGGGCTGGTGTTCTGAGGGGCTGCTGCATGACTGAGTATTTTTCAGGATGAAAAAAGTGATAGAGGACATGGCAAAGTATTGTATGCATGCATCGCTGTGATTACCGTGGTAGCAGTGTCACCCAGGGCTGAAGGCCTGGCCCCAGGGGAGATAGTCAGTGCTTTAGGTTTAACTGTGAGGATGTCGGTTCAGGATTGAGATATGTGTTTGTATAGTGTCACAAAGGGAATCAGACCGGTAGGTAATCTCTGCTGAGTGTCTCAAAGCCATCTTTACAAATCAAGGACCATTCCAAATCAATGTAGATTTCAAACCAAATTCAGTCCAATTTTTCCCCTTCTCTAAACAGGAAAAGAATACCTGAAGTAAGTGTGTTATAAAATCAGTGCTGGCAGCATTGTGTTGAAAGGAAAAAAATCCCATTAATTCCTATTTAACAATCATGACTACATTGTTGCAAAATGGAAATGTCATAACCATGTTGGTGTATTTACTAGAATATGGTGTGCAATTTATCTGTGGCATGAATGAAATAAAAACCCCTTATAGGTAGATACCATCAGCACACACCTTGTTTGCTGCTTTTAGTCAAAGCAGAGCTATTGGCTGTTTAGGAAGGTCTTTATGGAGCCAAATGCCAGAGATCATGGCTATTTACCCAGCTGTCACTCTTATAGCTGCACACACACTCAACTGCTGTAGCACTTGTTGTATGTTCCTCTTGCTTGTAAATGTGTTCCTCTTGGTGGTATTTTCATGTGCAATCTGGGACACAGCAGGCTTCTAAATTTTGATTACATTTATGGGCATTTTACTGCTGTCAGAATGGTACTCCAGAAACACCCTTTCTTTCCCCTGATAATTTCATTGTGCTTATGTTTCTTGCTGGCACCTTTAATTTCAATTTTTTCTTCAGCTATAGAAGTGCTTCATGTGTTTGCTTGAAAATCTACTCAAAGATACCACTACTGCTTAGTTCAATGTATACCAACCAAACATTCCTATAAAACCAAGATTTAATTCTGGGTCTGGTGAACCTTAAAAGTACATTTTATTAACACAGTCCAGACAGCCAACTGATATTAAAAATCTCCATCTGAGGAAACGTTGACTGCATCCCTGTCCCTGGGACTGCAATGGGCTGCACTTTGGGGTGGTAAAGAGGGATGAGTTTGAAACCAAGCTGAGACACAGAGCTTGTACAGCATTTCCCCAGTCCCAAAGGATGCAGGGACACCTGTCCAACATCCCTGCCTGTGGCTCCAAAGTGGAGCCAGTCTCACTGGGCTCAGCCCAGAGCTGCTACTGCTCCTCAGAGCACAGCTGTACCATGGTGTGATGGGAAAGGGGGAGTTCAGCAAAACGTGAGGGGATGGCTCTCAGCACAGCTCTCTCTCAAGACAATTATTTGCAAAGTGTCTACATAACACCCCATCTCTCTCATTCGAATCCCTGCTTTACTTTCAATTGCAGCCTGGAGTATTGTGAACATGTAGTTAGGGAAAAAATGGTTTTAATCAGGGAATTCTGAGAAAGTGCTCATTAGTATAAATATCTGGATCTGGGTAGTTATTTAATCCATTACAGGAAAATTAGGCATTCTCATTCTCACAGTTTTGTTGGGCGAGAAACACCAGGCTCAGAAGGGTCTCAGCAGCTCCTCATTAGTACATCTCTGTCCAGGAGCAATCTGTGTTACCCAGTGAAGCCTTCACTCCTTCAGCAAAAGCTGCCTTTCCTAAAACCATGGAGAATCGCAACTCTGTTCCTGTGTGTGCATCGTGCAGCTGTAGCTGAGGGGCAGTGGCTGTCAGCACAGGCTGCAGTGGGAGAGAACAGAGAGGCATTTAGAGATCTGTGAAATACATGTAAAGGGCTGTAGTGCTCTGGTTAAATTTAACTTCCCTGTTGCACTACAATCAACAACCCCACTCTGTACGGCATCGGTTAAACTAGGGAATGAGTTCCCCTTTGGAAGTGGCAAGCAAATCAGAAAAGTGCTGTCCCACACACACAGTCCCATCACAGCTCCAGTGAGTTGTTAATGGATGGCAGAACAAAGGGCTGGCTGTGTCACTGCTCAAAAAAGGAAAGAGAGAGAAACCAAATGTGTCAGAGGGCACATTTTCTTGGCAAAATGATTAAAGGCTCAGACCTAAAAATAATAAATCATGGCTATATGTGTATAAATAATAAAATTAATCAGCACTATCTGCAAAGTGCTTGTAAAAGTGCCAGAGGATAAACTCAGAACTTTACCAAAGCTGGTGCCAAATGTGTTAACACCTCTGAAAGGTGAAGGAAGTTTTATGGCAGCAGGGCCCAGGAGCCAGGGTACCTGGGTGGAGATGTGGGTGCCTGAGGGCAGGTGCCCCCTCCTTGCCTGTGCTCAGTGTGCAGCACAGGCTATCATCTCCAGCCACAGCAAGAGCAGCAAGTGGGCAAAGGGGAAACACCAAAGCACCCAAAATGTCTGCTCTGCCCTGTCCTAGGTGTCTGTGCAGGCTACAGGGTGATTCGCTGCACAGCTGCAGGATGTTTACAGTAAGCTGAGTCACCCTTCAAGCTCCATCTCTAATGGGATTTCAATCACCTACTTCACTAGAAAGCACTTCAAATTTAGGTGTCTTAACCTTGAATTGCTTCCTGGCCTAAGTATTACCTGTAGGAGAAACACCATCTTCTTGCAAGTGAGCTTTTATTCCCAATCTCTTTAAAATTCCTTTGAGTTCAGGCAGGGGTGAAACCAAATAGCAATTAAATAAAGCCCAACAGGAAGAAAAATCGTCATGAACAATGACTTCTAATAACAGCCTGTAACCAAATAATTTAGCCTGTTTGAGCAGAGCAGTTCCTTTAAAACTTTCCGGTGTGGCTGATAAAGGCTCATTTTGCAAGAAGAGAGAACAGAAGGAAAGGAGCCTTTAAACATTTTGAAAAAGGCCAGTGAGGGTTTCTAAGCTGCTGTAAAATGTGAGGTTAGAAGAATGGAGTGGTGGTTTTCAGACTACAAGGAGAAGGCTACAAGGAGAAAACAAAGTACTGGATTTCCACAAACACTGGACACCTGCACTGATTTTGCCTGGAATGGCACCACTGGAGAATTTGCATCTCTCCAGGGCTGTTGTTTCTATGCCACATGAATTCTGGTGGAGAGTGGGTAACTTTCATGCTTTTATGTAGGCTGCTGGCAGATTACTGCAAGTGAGAATTACCAGTGCTGTGGTGTAGAGTGGGTTAAGTAACTCCACAGCATCCCTTCTGCTGGAGAAACACGTCCATCAGTCATATGGAATTGGGACAATTTCTGGCTTCTGCTACCTGCACATTAGGTGTCCATTTTCTTCTTCATTGCCTGTTTAGGGTCCTTAAACACACAAGTCATAGTCCCAGCCACATATAACAATGATGAGTGTTTCTGAAGAGCTTATACTGGAATTGCACACAGGACACAGCAAGAGCAGAAACAAGGGAGGAAGGGTGAGGAGCATTGAGGTTAAGGCAATAAGATCGTGCAGTTACCTGGTTTGGACAGGTGTAGGAAGGGCCTTTCTCTCTTCCCTTCTGAAAGCAGTGACTGCTGCTGTGATTAATCCCATCAATGGAGACTTCCTCCTCTGCTTGTGACCGACAGCTCACCTCCCCACAGCACCTCATGCCACCTTCAGAAGCTCTCACACCTCTCTGGATTTGTAGTTCTGTGCCATGAAGGTACCTATTTCACCTGAATTACCTGAGCAGTGGAGCTGATGCAAATGACTAGTCCTGCCCAGCACTGAGCAGCATGTCTTGCACCTGCCTTTAACTCCATTTTTATGAGACATCTTCACTATAACTTTCTGATTTAGGTACACCCCAAATTACTTTTTCTTTGCTAAGCCTTGTCTTATAACTATTTTTTTTCCAGATGGAAGAATCTGCATCCCAAAGAATAGTGAAACTCCAGGGCTGCATGTTAGCTCTGCTTACAGCCAGTGAAACACAGCTCTCCCAGGACAGCTGGGTGCAACTGTTCCTGTCCCTGGCTGCTGGGGACCTTGGCACGCTGGCTCAGCACCGCTGCGCAGCACAGCACGGCAGGAGGCAACAGTGGCATTTCCTGTGGCATAATTTCAAATACCTGCCTGGCAAACCCCAGCTGTATTGGTTTGCCACAGCCTGGTTTTGGGTAGCAGGGAGCCACTGAGATGGCTCCTGTGAGGAAGCTGCTGGAAGTTTCCCACCATGCCCGGCAGGGTCAGTGGCTGATGGCTCTGTAGATGGACATGCTGCTGGCCAAAACTGGGCCAATGAGAGAGGCTGGTAACGCCTCTGTGATGACATATTTAAGAAGAAAATCAAAACAAAGTTACAAGATTTTGAATTGTAGCCAGAGAAGAGGAGGAGGTGAGAACATGTGAGGGAAAACAACATGGAGACACCGAGGTCAGTGAAGAAGGAGGCGCAGGAGGTGCTCCAGGTGCCAGAGCTGAGGTTCCTCTGCAGGCCGTGCTGAAGACCATGGTGAAGCCACTGTGCCCCTGCAGCCCATGGATCCACAGGGGATGCAGAGATCCACCCACAGACCGTGGGCGAGGTGCCTGTG
>NW_008239767.1:1728594-1755571 GCF_000691975.1 Corvus brachyrhynchos
TGCGTGGCACTGGGCCAGTGTCAAACCATGACACCAGCCTAAGGCACCCCTCTGGACAGAGCTCCACTGTGGTGGTCCTCCCCCCTCACCATCGCTTCTTTAGTGCTCCGGGTGCAATGGCTCCCCTTCACTGCCTGACCTCACATCCCTCACTGTAGGAGAAAACCCAGACAAAAATATCACCTTGTTCGTACATAATAAAAAAGTAATTTTCACCCCAAACCAGGACTAGTTTTTCTCTGAAGCTGGCTTGTTCTCAATGGAAAATGGGCCTGATACTGCTTTAACAAAATGTGCAGAAGTGAACCCATTTGTTTATACTGAGCTAGGAAAATCCCTTCACTTTGCTGTAGTTACAAATGTTTTTCACACTTCTGTTCAGGACTTCTGCTTTTTATGCCTGGCCTAAAAGACTGCTCTCTCCAGCCATCGAGGACTTATTAACCCCATTTATGGGAAAGGGTTGTGCACTGACTCAGAGGGAAGAATGACACTTATTGAATCACCAGCACCAGCATCCCATGGGTTTTCCTTGGAGGCCTCTCAGCTAAATATTAGCTAGGAAAACACAGGGCCGTAGGGACTGCTGCCCCAACTGCAGCCAGCGGCTCACCTATCGTCGTTCTGTCTACACAGACATGCCTGTAACCCATGGAGCCCAGCTCTGCCTTGGCACGGCGTCAGGCACCGCAGCTTTGCATCCAAAGCTTGCGTCTCACTGCATATTAATTCTTTCCAAGCAGTGGATGATGTTCTGTCCTCAGCAGCAGCCGGCCTCTTGTTTTCTGACAGCAAATTAGGATGCTTTCAGGCAGAACCCTCTGATCCTCCCCCACCCCAGCTCTGGCTCTGGCAGGGACAGGGGGGTGCAGCAGCAGCAAACAGCTTCCCTGCACCTCGCATCCTGGGCTTTTCCCTTTGGGTGTGATGCTCCCCAAAACTGTCTTTCCAGCACAGGCTTTGGTGTGGCACCCCACCATTCCTCTCCCTCTCCATCCTTGCTCCCCTCTTCTGAGGAAGTAAGGTATGGCATTGCAGGGTCAGGGAAGAAGAGGAGGACAGCTCGAGAGAGCAAAGTCCTGCAGGCAAAGCTGGGCCTCTGGGCATCTGGGGCCTCAGAAGGCATGACTGGTTGTGCTGGAGAAGTCATTCGTGCACTGAACTGGTTTCATGCCTGATTGATCTGTGCAAGTCATGACCAAGAGAAGATCATGGTGTGTTTCTGAGTCTGTTACATCTTCACTTTTTTCTGAATTGCCAGGAATTGGGGTGGTCAGTCTGGCTCAGAGTTCAACCTCTGACTCAGGTCTGGAGTAAGTAAGAGACAATTTCATGTGGAAACAAGCCCTTTACACCCTCAGAATGGGTAAAGGAAGGCTGGCTAGAAGCACAAGTAGGTGCCAAAATAGATATCTATCAATAATTGTAATGAGATGATAACATTATGCTTAACAAAAATGGTGTTATGTTTGTGCTCTAAAGAATGTTGTTGCCTTGAATTTTTAAAGTGAGAAGGTTCTTCTTTTAAAAAAAGGTCCTCTTTTCTATGGACTTAAGTGTGTCTAGAAGTTTGTTATTTTCTGCTGTGTAATAAAATGGCCTGTATTTGTTACTCTTCTGTTGCAAGGATGCCTTTTTAAAATTTCCAAGAATGCTGAAAAGGTTTGATGCAGAGGATATTTCAAGTAGTCTGGATACATCCATTACAATCTGTTATGTAGACTTTGCATTTACTGTTTCACCTGAATGTGTTCTAAAGTACTGATAGCAGTATAAAAGATACTCAGATAAAACAGTACTCTTTCTCTGCCTGTGTGTGATGACAAAAGAGAAATGGAGAAAAGCCATCAATCGCCACACTTAGCAGGTGTGAAACCTGCTCCGATCTTTGCTTAGATCCCAGTTACACCCCAAATCAGGTCAAAATACCACCAAGAACACAAATCAGGAGTGCAGGAGTCTGTGGGGCTGAAGGGTGTCATACTCCCTTCAGCCAGCAATGAATCAATTCAGCAGCATCTGAAAACCTCAGCGGGAGATTTCAATGTGTGGTCAATAAAAGCTTGATCCAAGCCAAGGTCCCTGATGGAGCTACTATTCCCTTTGTATGCTGTAAGAGTCTTTGAACCCGGTTCCTGTTATGTCACCCTATTTCTGGCCAGGTCAGACACTTCATGGCTGCCCCCTTCCAAATGGAGTTTATCCCGACTGAGCAGTTTCATACGCAGAAATGATGGTCATTCTTCCTTTGCTTTACAAGCCACTGCATAGTACTGGCGATACCAAATGACTTTCCAGTGCAGCTCAAACCTGGACACACTTCAGTGGTGTGTGAGGCCCCTTAAGTACTCTCTCTTACCAGGTCCCATTCTTAGATATAAACAAATTTGTTGAATTTTAACCATTTTTTCTGACATTTTCCATCCTGGGCATTGGCCTCAAGACTTTAGACTTTTTCTTTTTCCTATTTTTATAGGAAGGTGCTGGAAAAACTGGAAATTTCCATCATTTTTATATGATTCCTGGGCAGTCATTTCCAGGCAGGAGGCTAGAGAAAAATATACTGATTTACTGGGGTGAAATCTTACGCTCTTTCCCCTGAGTGAATGCTGTAGTTTTGGGATGGTGGCAGTGGTACAGGCTGAGTGAGAGGCAGTACAGGAGGGCCAAGAGGGAGACAGAGGCTGGAAGGAGGAAGAGGGATGAGTTCAATAGAAGAGGGCCATATGGACCAAGGTTTAAGCACCTTGGCAAACGCTGGTCTCATGGACCCTATGAGGCTGGGGAACACACACTTGTGTTTTTCTAGAAGGACCAGGTCCATTTGTGCTGCAGAATTCCTTGCCATCTGCATTTTACAGCCTTTTCTCCCTATCCCAGCTTTGAATAGTATATTCATAGATGCTAAGCTCTCTCAAGCCAATAGCAGTATTTTCATTGATTTAACATAGCCAAGGTTTCAAGCCCGTCCCAAAATTTAAAAAAGTGATGATTTTGTCTCAGTTCAACAGGGGCTAAACCATAGAATTGGGAATATTCCTCTCCCAGTCTTGCTCAGGACTGAAGGATTCAGCATATGTTGTGTAAAGTTTAAATCAGACGAATATTATTAAAAAGCCCTGTTGTGTTGGCTGTTGCGTAGAATGATAACAAGTTTTGGTTATGTAAACCAGGATAATAGAGGGTTTGTCCTTGGCTTCACAAGTCTTACGTGCCTGTGGTCATGTTTGCAAATGTCTGTCACAGGTGATCAAGCAATAGATGTTTAACAGGGCAAACTTTCATTGTGCTGAGAAGCAAAATAGCAGTTTCAGGTCTTGAAGGTTAAGGAAAAGCTGTTCACCAAGAAGTCCTGGTTGTGTTATGTTCTCTCTTTGCTGACTTTTTTGTTTTGTTTTTCTGTTTTATGTTTCTCCAAAGTACCAAGGTCTGGCTGCTGGGCTGGATTCATGAATCCACTGAGACTGTGCAGCAAATCTCATTGGTTTGCTGCCTGACTGAGGCATTTCTTGACTTTTTATTACACAAAGCTGACAGGCCATCTTATCTCCTGGCCACCTCAACTCCCGGCCATCTCTTCAGCACATTGTCAGGGATCTTGATGTGATTTTCTATCTGTTTAGTATAACACAGTATACTAACATAGGTATAACATAGTTTCTTTTATGAACTGATCTTTTTTTGTGGTCATTTTTTTCCCTTTTTAGAGGTCTTGTCTATCATAGACTTCAAGACCTTTCCCACTTTCTGCATTCATTTTACTTGCAATTTCTTGAAGAAGGAAATAAATTAGTTGAAGTTTCCAGATTTAATGAAGATGCTTGGGTAATTTGTGATGACTTGGGTGTACCGGAGATCACACTAAAGACTCATTTGGATATACTTTCAATGAAAGTGTCCAAGTAAAAAGGACTCAGGCCAGTAGGGAAGGGTTGCCTAAGCAGGTAAGAACAGCTGTACTGGGTCTTATTCCTTTTTCAGTCAGGAGCCCCTGCTGGAGGCAGGATGCTGCCCCATACAGCCCCTTGGCTTGGCCCAGTAGGACCAAGCCCATGTGTGCTTTAGCTCAACATACTGCAGAACAGACTTCTGCTGCTGAACGAACTAATGTGTGAAGAAATATTTTCATTTATTTAGCTTCAGCCCGCCCCTTTCTCTTCTCAGCTGATGCCCCTCAGTTTATGTACTGGAAGAGATTGTGAAAAATTTATCAAGTATGGGAAAAAATAATCAGCAAATGTTGTGAATGTTTAAACATAAAAGAGTTAACATTCTGTTCTACTAAATATTTGATAACAATATCCGTTTCAGCAACATTCCCAGAAGCACGAACACATCTTAAGAATGCTCTGATTTCAAGAAATCATTGAGATGACTTCTACCACAGACACACACCTTGGTTATTTTGCTTACGGTCACTGCCTGTTGAACCTCAGTGTGCCTGTGGGCTGGGGGCCTGCAGGCAGCAAATCCCCTTGGCTGTTGTTTGAGCCTTTCCCTTTGCTTCATCACATCTCCTGATGAAATGCAGTGTGTGCAAAGGGGATATTAGACACAGCAATTTAGTATTTATTGTATAAAATGACCATGAGCTCACATTGAATGTATTATTTTGTTCAGTTTAAAGTGGTATTTTACATTATATTCCTTACATGTAATGGAACATTACACTGTTGTACAGGTCTGCCTATTTTCCTTTCTCTGTACAGGCTGCTCACTCTGGGAAAGTGATTTGGGAAATGTAACTAAAGGTTAAGCAGGTCATTTCTGCATTATGTAACTACCATAGATTAGTCCTTCTTAATTTATTCAAAAGTAAGTCTCCATTACTTTCCTGTCATTAATAAATACTGATGGGTACTATTTGGCTAAATAAGTAATTATGACAACCTATTTCACTTTGAAAAGAATCTAAAACTGCCCTGGCTAATCTCTCATCAGCTAATAAATACTAGCCAGCTGTGTTTGTCAGTGTCTTAAGTAAGACAAGGATAGGGGCACTTCAGATTTAATGCAGTGCATTTCTATTATTTTGGTTTAATTACTAAGTTCCTATGCAAATGGTTTCATCAGTTGGTAAGGGGAATGCTTATTTTTCTACGTTGTCATTTCCAGTAAGGTCAGTTGTCCAGGGGACCTGGTTTCAGGGAATTTAGATGTGTGGGGCAAGGTTCCTGCATGCTGCAACAGTGAAGAAAGAGGGAGAGACAGAAATTTGTCTCTGCTCAGTTACTGATCTTCCAGGGTCTTTGTGTGAACTGTGTCAATCCACACAGCTCAAGAGATGCACGTGTACATGAGTTTTGGGAACATAGGTGCATTACACTGGGGTATGTCAATATGGGATCTCAGTGCGTGGCAGCTGCTCTCTGGCACCTGTGCATATTTTGCTCTGCCTTTAGCATAGAATAGCTGACTCAGCTTTACTGGGAAAAAAAATGGGGACCAACTTATGTGAAGTATCTTGGCATATATTCCCCTTCATGCCCTTATCTCGATAGTATTCCATCTGCCCTGGATAAGCTGAAATTGCCAAAGAATCTTGAAAAATTAAAGAATTTGTCTAATAAAACCAAGAAAATTAATAATCTTGCTAGGTACTTGTTCTCACTAAGAAATTCTGAAAAAAAATATTTTCAATACACTTGTTCTGATTCCAATTGGAGACTTCCTTGGATTGGGACAGAGCAGAGTTCTAGTGTTCAGTGTGCAGCAGTTCAGCTCTTGGGAAATGCCATTTCTCAACTTGGCTGCTGTTTTCAAGAAATAAAAAATTCACCTGCTATTTCAAGAAGTAAAGTAAATATGTATCTTTACTGTTTTCACAGTGCAAGCATTCATTTAGTAGCATCAAAAAAAGAAAAAAAAAAGAAAAAAGAAAAAAGAAAACCCAGACAACACCACCTTCCCACTAAAAAATTCGTATTTAAATTAAAACCAGCATAATTTGTGCAAGTTGTCTTCCCAGTCTTTCTGTGCTTAAATAAAATTTTAAAGGTTTCAAAAAATATAACATTTTTCAACATTTTCTGCCATGGGCAAAGACTCCCTAGGGAATGTGTTTTGTGTTTCATTCAGTGCAAAATGATATTCTACTTCAGGAATGTTTTTTGTAAATAGGGAGGGCTTTACTGTGAGTCGTTAGCCAAATTAAATTTCTGTTAGAAGAATGAGTTGTAGGGGTAATGTCCATTGTAATTTAGGATCAGGTTACTTGAAACTTTGTTCTCACCAACATATAATCAAATAAGAGATTCTTTGACTTGCTGGAAAGATGAGGCTTTTGTAGAATGAAACAGACCTCAGATTATTTGGTTGGTTTTAGCATGATAGGATTTAAAATAAGTGTCCAGAGAGAAAACAGGGAGGAACGATTCCCTCTTTTTATTCCTTGTATCTGTCCCCATGGTGGGCTCCAGCGAGAGGTAATAAGAGCAATTTCATGTAAAGTCCTGACCAACCCCTATCAATCCACAGTGAATCATGCTCAGTGAAATACATTTTGGGATATTTTTGCTGCCAAACATTAGCAAGTATTTACATTTGCCTTTTTTTTTTTTCTTCAGAATGTTAGCCAGACTTAGGGCAGCTTTTCTTGGACATACCATTCCTACCTGGTGTTAGTGCAGTCTTTCTGCCAAATTTCAAGCCTTTGATACAAGGATGGGAGGCAAAGCTGCAGCTTTTCAATGAAGGAACAGATTTTCACAGATAATTCAGATTTAGGTACTTTTTCAAGACATATATTACAAGCAACCTTCAGTGTTTTTCAAATCTTTTTTATTGGATTCAACCACAACTTTTAAATTATCCTTTTAGTGCTTAATTGTATACATCTGCATTTGAATACATATATACTTATATCTGTTCCAATGTCATTTTTCAGTTTTGGGGGAAACTAAACTTGATTACAAGTGTTTTATTTTGTTCCCTGTACATTTTAAAAGGCAGTGCACATAGTTCTGCACGTAGTGAGGTGACAGACATATTGTTACAGACATAAGCTATCTTCAAGTGAGTATGAAGGAAACCATTGTCTTCACTGTCAATACAGTGTTGAGATTGATTGTATTTTAATTTGATGTTTGCCATATTCATGTCTCTTAAAAAGCACTAAATAACAAACCAGGAGAGAAAGAAAAACAAATCCCTGACTTCTTGCCTTGCCATAATAGAGCTGGAGTTATTTCAGGAACAAGCTGGATTGGTTTTGCCTGGGACTTAAAAATATGTGAGAGACCGTGGTTTCCAGAAAATAATCAAATTGAATGAAATGCCAGCATTGGAAAATAGACCCTTTCCAGATGCTGGGTTGTTTTTTACTGGGTTTCTCTGGTTCTGACCTCAGGAACATGGTGTTCCACCGACTGTGATAGCTCCTCCTGTGGTTAATCACAAATCCACACCTCCCAGGTTAAAAAAAGCTATGGAGGCTGAGGAAAATTAATTCCTGAGAGAAGTATGTTTGTTAGGAAAGCACAATATAGTAAAGCAGAGCATTCGCATCATCAGCAGCCATTTCTGACGTTGTTTTCCTCTGGGAAGAGCTGATAATGGTGTATCAGCAGCACCAGGACCAGAGCACTGTCTTCTACCTCCAGTGACTGTGAAGGACAGACTCAGGATGACTAACAGCAGCATAGGGTGGCCTTTTCAACTCGTAATAAGGTTCTTGATAAGCTCTTAACAAAAATAGTGGAAGCTCATCCCTTGAGCTTCATTAGCATTGACTGAGTGCTAAATACTTTGCTTCAGCAAGTTCTCCTCAATTTTTCCTAATTATATAGGAAGATCCTGGGCTTGGGCTCTCCTTCCTTCTCCCAGTGTGGGTAAAATGCTGCTGACAGGAAAAATGGTGGTGCTCTACCTGGAGGTTTTGGAGGTCACGTGTTTTGCAGACCTGAGGATAGAGGTCTTGTTCCACAGACTCTGCCATTGTCTTGTCCCAGCTGACAGCCACCTGATGTGTGCTGGCTGCCTCCTTTCATCATGGGTGTGGTGGTGTTAGCAAAAAGGGGAACCTGTGCACAGCAGAGTCTGCCAACACAGATAGCCATGACATGGGCAATGGCATTGCATTATGCATCTGGGATAACGCATTTGTTTGCTGAATGCATCAAAAACAGTATGGTAGGTCATGCACTCTTTTTGTTCCATGGAAACATAAGCCCACTCATTTTATGAGATCAGCTGTGCTACCTCTCAAAGTAAACTTAAAAGATGCATTCAGTTTATCAACCTTTTGGACCCGGGAAACCTGATGCTGACATGCCTTCATCTTGTTGTGATGCTCAGGACAGCCAGTCATGAGTCTGGATCCCATTTTAATAAGCAATTTACAAATATAGAATAAAGAGCTTCTTAGTATGAGGCAATGGATGCAGACTGAGCAGGAGTGAGGAAGTATGGCTTAGCTTTGTAAGCAATCATAAAAGCATTGCCACATTTTTTTGTTTTTTGTTGGAAAAGACAGCTTAAGGAAGGATTTGAAGGATGATAGTGAAGTAACTATCGATCTGCACTCTAATTACAAGAATGCAACATGAAACCACAGTACTGCTTCATTCTAGTGGTTTGAGTTGTCCAGTCTTTGGGAAAGGATTTTGTTTTGTCCAGAGCTTTCCTAAAGTCAGAGACTGTGTTCCAGACATCATGGTTAGCAATCAGTGTTTCAACAGAGGGATTGCTGATGTTAGAGGGCTGCTTTGTGATAAAAACTGGTTCATCTTTTGCTTATGCAGTGGTTGATGACTGACTCTGTAATAATCCAGGGTTTCAACCTGGCTCAAAGCCCATTGACTGCAGCAGCTTGGAGTTAGACCCTGAGTCTGTTCTCAGGAGTAGCATGTGAAAAGTGTGAAAGATAAAAGGGTAGTAAGATAAGGCAGTCCATTTCTCAGGGTAGTTTTTTAATGAATAAACACTGAGTTCATAAGAATCTGAAGGGAAAAAAAGTTCAAATCTTCCTTTGATGGGGAAGGCAAAATTTTGGGGAAGAAAAAGGGTTTTCATGGGAAAGACAGGACATCAAAGCAGGAAAATGGTCAGGATTTTTTTTCCCCTTTTAAGACTGGTTCTTTATTTTTTTCTATAACCTTGGGCTTTCTTCATTTGTTGTTATTGTTGTTGTTGCTTTTTTTTTAATCACATGGCATGCACATGGGTTGGTTTCACTGGAAAAAAAATCAGAAAAAAACCAAATTATTTAGGCTTACTGGTTTACAGAAGGCAGTAAAAAATGTCTAAACACTAAATATGCCAATAATAGCAGTAACAGAATGAAATGTCCAACAGAATACTCCAAATTCTGCTTACATATCCCACATCACCAAGTTTACCAAGCTGTCACAAAACAAATTGTGCCTTGGTAATTTACTGCAAGCAATAACAATGTCCTGCAGGGAACCTTGTGGTGTACCAGGCAGTGTTGCAGATTTGAGACTACCTGGTTCATGTCTGGTGCATTTGTAGACTTCTTGAACACAGCTATTCCATGAGCTCATTTTTTAAGAAGAGAAATTTATTTTTAATTGTTGCAAATATTAAGGGCATGGTTTTTTTACAAAATGAAGTATTGTGAGGCTGTGGGGATTGCCTTGTTGCAACATGAGCTTTTATTCTGAATTGAAGCCACTTTAGAACAGTCAGTACAGATTTGACCTGCATAATAAAAGTAAGTGGGAGGAACGTATCTTCTCTCTTTGATTGCAAGAGATTTTATACTCTGTATTAAGAGTCCTGCCTCTTTATGCTTAGGGCGGGTTTGCATCCTGACTGATAGAATTTGGAGCTCTCATTGCTGTTCTGTGAGTCTGCCTGAGCCTGGCCCACTGAGACTCCATCTGGGTGGAGGGAGACAGAATTTTATCTTCATGTTCCTTGTTACTTCCAGACAGGAAGGAGTTCTGCTGCTGTTGCACTGTTGTTGGTTGTTGGTAGGGACCATGTAACACATTTTTTATGATGTGCCATCCAAGCATGTTAGAGTTGAACACTTCATCGTCACTGGCCTCAGAATAGAAATGAGAAGATGTTTTCTGGCAGCAAAAGGGTGAGACCCGTGAAGAACAGTGAGACCTCCGAAGAAGAGATAAATAAACAGAACCTTGTTTTAGTTTGGCATATGTTTTACATTAGGATACAAAAAATAATTGCTGTTATTTAAAACTTACTGGAGTTTAAAATTTTTTGGTTTGCAGCTTCAACAAATAGAAAATTCTTTATCTTGCAAAGATGGAAACATGTTGATAGCTTATCGATATTACTTTATAGAACTGAATGACTGCCCTGGATATTCTTATTTTTCAGAATCACTTCTGTGAGAAACTGTACATCAGGAAATAATCCACTGCAAAACTGAAGACATAAACTTGGCCTTCTACTCTTCTTTTATCTGAAGTGTTTGATTTTGTTTTGTCATTCTCTTCAGCTTCATTTATGTAATTTTCCTTTTCCCTTTCCATGCTTCACAGATTTGGTTATGTTTTTTAAAGTGTGCAAACAGAGATGGAAGGGCTGTGTTCCAGTTGCTAGTTTCATTTTTCAAAATGTGCAATGATAACTGAGAATCCCAAAGGATATAACTGAAATCAAACCTCTGAAATGGTTATAAGTAATTTCTAGCTAACTGTTTGAAATTTGTGTGGCTATATTGGTAGATGTATGTTTTGTGGTGTCAAGTCACTGACATGGTGCCCTGAAGAAAATAAAATCAATTAATAGATGTATTTCTGTTAAAATAATAGTAAAATTAACTCTCCCTTAATATTTAATAAAAGGTCTTTATACAAATGAAATAATATTCTAATGCATGACAGTTCTCCCACTTCCTCCCAAACCTGGAATGTAAGTTGCCTTGGTCATGGAAGTTTCCTGCCTTAGAAATCTAGGTAGTGGTGAGATTGTGATTCCTAAAAAGATTTTATGATGCAATCCAAGTGCAAATAAATTTCAGTCATTTATTTATGAGTATTTGCTGTTTCCACAAAAACCTGAGTTTAGAGACACACATATTATACGAAAAATATAACCCTTCCAATCCCTTAGTCCAAAGTAGACCTTGTGGGTGAAATTCAGGCCCTATGTGGAAGCCTTCCAGTTTCATCAGAAGAATGAGATATATTTTTAGGAGTCTTCCAAGTCTGGAAGAAAAAATACCACCTTTCATTTTCAGCAGAGTATTCATATGCATCTAGGCAGTAGCCTCCTGCTCTGTCTCCTCCTTTAGTTTAATTTTGCAGCTTCATATGTGAGCACATTCCCTGCTTCTTCCTCCTGACTGATGCTGCAAGGCCTGAATATTCTCCAGTCTAAGTATGACTTCTGCTACTGCAAATGTAGTAGCATGAATATTGCTGTCGATAGAAGTGATGAATAACCATCCTTCTGTACTGTATTTGTCTTTGACTCCAATAGGAAAGGAAGTTATAGATGTTACTGTATACACTAAGGAATTTTTTCTTACAGCACATTTCTTTACCAGTTTTTTCTTGCCTTATTTTGTTTTATGTTCTGTGTGCAGCCAGCGAGCTTCATCCTCTGGTGCAATTTCATAAAAACTTGAGCCTCCAGAAGGGCTGAAGTTGGATGGTGATCAGTCAGGGTGTGTGTGATTAATATGCTGCTCAAAGGCTGGAAGAGATGGAAGACAAGGAGAGCCAGAATTGCAACCAAGAAGTTTATTTCATGCTATTGACAGATAGGTCAGACAGCCTCATCTCAGGTTCTTCATCTATTTGAAGTATTCAAACTTCATTTTAAAAGCAACAAAGGTATATGACAGCACTCAATGGGCTTAGAGGAATGAAGCCAGTTAAATGAGAACACAAGCAAATGGTTGGAATACTGCAGAAGTGGTGAAAAGCACAGAAAGACCACTGTGAATTTTTTATCCAAAACATATGGTTCTCTCCAGAGTGAAGTGACTGAGTGGAACCAGCACTGGAAGCAGTAGGAGAAGTGTTCTGGGATATAACAAGAAACAGTTCTTGCAAACAAGCAATGTCATCAGCCGTTTTTGTGCAGCCTGAAAAGAGCTGTTTTATGTGAAGGACTAGGATTTTTCTCCTTTTATCTTTTCTCTTCTTTTCTCTTCTTTTTTCTTTACTTTGCCTTGCTCCTTTCTGTTTCCCTTTCCTTTGCCCCTCCTCTCTTTTCCTCACTCTCCTTATCATTGGCAGACCAGAAAGTTTTCTGAATGTTCAGAATAATCAGTATCTCTTATACATTAAAGTGGCATATCCTACACATTTGTAATATTTTTAGGGTATGTGTGTGTGTATGTGCATAGAAATAAGTGCAGAGATTCTATCAGATTTGCCTGACTCATGGGAAGCTGATCCTTTCAGTCAAATTCAGGACTGTCAGGAAGGAATCCAGACTTACAGTAAAATATGCAGTCTACATTAGAAGTACTATATGTCTGGTTTTTCTTGAACCCTTTTTTCTACTCAGTAGTTTTATCTAAGAGAATTTTGGGCATAATTTACTCTTACCTATAGTCCTCTGTGTGTTTGGTAGCTTCTAGTGGGGTTGAATGCTACTATGCAGATAAAGTAGCTCCAATTTGGCTGCTGTACATGTGGAAGCCATAATTAAGTTCATAATGAATGCATTGATCTGCTGGATTGTTCAAGCCCAGTAAATCCAGTTCTGGTGGGATATATCAGGCTATGCATAGTTGTTACACAAGTGCACCACTTGGTGATACAACAGAAACCTCATAAAGTGGCATGATGTTATCCATAATTCTGAAAAACTCATGCCAGAAGGTTGTGAAAATCTTTGCGTTATTTTCTAGAAGCCATGAGTGAAAAACATGGTCTGAGATTTGTCAGTCACAGTGGATAATTCCTGAAGCATTTCTCAGTTACTGTAGCTAGTGCAACCCTTCTAAATATGTGACTGCAGCATAGCAACAAGATTTGGATTCAAGAAGGAAAAACACTACTGAAGAGCAGGACTCCCTTCTACTATTTCTGCTCAGAAATGTTGCTCATTATCAAATGACATTTTTGTTATGAAACACTAGAATGATGGAAGAAAAAGGCTGAGTTTTTGAAGAATTAATAATGTCAGAAACCTACTGCCTGTGGAAGGGTTGGCCAAACTTCAGATTCCGTTGCTGTTTGGTGCTCACATTGGATCCCCTCTATTTTGCAGCTTCACAGAATTTTACATGGAGAAGGGACAACCATGACAGTCAGATCAGCTCTTCCACATCATATGCCCTAAGACCCTTCCCATCACTGTCTTTCACAGGAGATGCTCTTATTCAACTTCCGTGAATTGTCTCACTCTTCCTACACATACCATATTATATTTGTATGGGTTAAAGAGTATTTTAATCCAAACTGATTGAACTGTTGTGTCCCTCAAATTCCTTGTCATTTTGCAGGTAGCAAAATTATAAATTTACACAGTAGCTATATTTTAATGTTTTCTCTCAGTTATATTTAAAGATACTGAGAATAAAGATGCTGAGACTAGAGCAAATTCTTGCTCATTATGTGAAGTAAATTTCTGTGATATCTGAGAAGTCAGATTTTAATTGTTTTTTAAAGAGGAAAACCATTTTTTTAAACTTTGTGCATTTAGATATCAAGATGATGACTGATGTAACAGGTACAAATAGAATAGACTAGTAGTATGAAATATGCCATGTGGACTATGTTTTTAATAGTCTTAAATTTTGGAAGTTTGGGACACATTGGTTTTATGTAGGAATCATTTCCAGATATTGAAGAAAAGTGTTAGTTTTCTCAGAAATGTTCAAGTAAAGTTGACTTTTATATAACTGTGAAAAAATGTGCTGCTATGTGCAGAAATCTTTAAGAAAAGTGCCAATTTATATGGCTTTTCCCCTAATATTCCTAAAATGGTATTTGTTTTCTTAAAGAAATGAGCCAATAAGTCTGCCTTGCCCAGAAATATTTATTTGAAAGCATGTTTTGAAAAGTACATATGTTGATTGAATAAATACAATGAATTAATTGAAGAAATAACAAGTTCAAAGGCTAATAATAATAATAATAATAATAATGATGATGATTCCAGCAATGAAAGTCCAAACAATGTAGCTTTCATTAAAATTTAGAGCCTATGGAAAAGCTGACGCTTGTCAAATGAGAAAAGAATGGTCTGTGCAAACTTTGAGAAAAAGTAATGCCCTAGGATTAATTTATATATTATGTTATTCATCATTACTTGGATGTCCACGTGGAATGGGTGAAAATATTCACAATTCATGAAAAAGAAAAGGTTTTTGGGACATGATTTTTTCATTTGAAGATTCATAATGCAAATGAACTTTTGTTTTCATCACTATCCAAATCTAAGCATTTGTCACTGATTCAGGGACTAGAAACAATGCCATATGGTTTGAGTGGCTAATCACATAGCATAAATAACAACAAAAAAGTGGTCAGAGAGAACATCTGGTTAACATTCTGAATCTGAAGATCATCCTGATTATTCTGTGAATATTTATGAGTAAATATTATTTATGAGTAAATAGTAATAAACTAGTCCACTGGTCCAGAAGCTGTTCACAGTGAAAAGAAATAATTACTTATGCAATCAATTTTATTTCAAGTGAATAATTGAATCTGTTCAAATTTAACACACTTCTGATCATAACAAGTCTTTTGCTGTGCTGGAATCTCCATCTCTCTGGATCTGGAATCTGAAGGTAACTTCTACCAAGAGATTCTAAACCTGTGTTTAGATTTTTTTGTATATTTTGTTCACAAAGAGTACACCACTAAAATAGAAATGAAAAATTTGTGTCAGTGTGTTCAGAATATATCTCACAGACTCCAGAACACAACAGTTTAGGATAATGAAATATATTTGTACATATGTTAACTTGCACCATAAATTAAGAAGCTGAAGTCACAGGAAATCAGTATTTAGGAAAGCCTGACTAGACATATTTAGAAGATTTCCTTCTCTGTATTGACATTTTCCCATAACTCCAAATGTAGATAATTTGAGAAACTAGAGGTAGGTCACTGAGTATTGATAAAAGTTCTTCAGTAACTCTCTAGAAGAAAACTGCAAAAAGAGTTAAGTTCTGGGAGCTGGCACATGCTGCATAGAGTTGAAATCCAGGACCTTGGTCACTCAGTCAGTAGGAACTCTGATAATGACTTTGGTAGATAAGGTGTCATAGCCTTCAAATCCCTTTTAGAATCATAGTGTGGATTGGAAAGAATCTGCAAGATCATCTAGTTCCAATCCCCCTGCCATGGGCAGGGACACCTTCAACTACACCAGATTACTCAAAGCTCCATCCAACTTGGCCTTGAACATTTCCTGGGATGGGGCATCCACATCTTCTCTGAGCCACCTGTTCTAGTGTCTCACCACCCACACAGTAAAAAAATTCTTCCTAATATCTCATCTAAACTAACTTTCAGTTTAAAACTGTTACTCCTTGTCCTATCACTATGCTCCCTGATAAAGAATCCCTTCCCATCTTCCTTTGTAGGCCCCCTTTAGGTATTGGAAGTCTGCTATAAGGTCTTCCCAGAGCCTTCTCTCCACCACACTGAACAACCACAGCTGTTTCAATCTGTCTTAATAGAAGAGGTGTTCCAGCTCCCTGATCATTTTTATGTCCCTCCTCTGGACCCACTCAAGCAGGTCCATGTCTGTTATGCTGGGTGGGCCCCAGAGCTGAACACATTGCTCCTGCTGGGGTTTTCAAAATTATTTTAATTCTTAGTCTGAAACTATTGAGAAAATCTGCCATTGATTGTGCTGAGCTAGAATTTCAGTCTTGCAATTGTGCCATCACCATGCCAACAATTCATCTGTTTGGGCAAGGCATTGCAGTGAGGGGTTAAAATTTTAATTTCATCTTCTTTCATTTGCATGTCTTGTGCCCTGTGTCTTTTGTCTTCCCCATCACCTATCCTTTGTGCTGCTTGTGCATCTCAAACAGTAATGCTTTGGAGCAGCATCTGTCTCCCTTGCGCATTACTTAACATCCCTGAGGTTTGACAATCACAGAAATATTTAGATGCTATTCCTATATGAATAATAACAATTAGAATTCTATTCTTTGAAGAAATCCAAGCTGGCTTGCTGCATAGATTCATCAAATCCTTTGCAGCAAGAAGGCATTATATGCTTGATTTTTAGCACTGCCCTCAGCTGACATTACAAGTCTATGCAAAAATGTATGTATTCTGAATTTCTACAAAAGTAAGTTGGTTTCCTTTAAAAATAATGAGTTTGTGCTAGTTATTTTTGGTGGCATTTCAGACTGAAATAACACTGTAACTAGCTGCAGAAAGACTTGTGGCTCACACCACAGAAAGTTTTAAATCTTACGAAGTCGATGGTGCAGTTTTCACTTAGAAAAATACAAGAAAATAAAGAGCTTCCTAAATTTGTTTTCCCAAGCTAGACTAGGGATTTGATGAGCCTAAAGTAGTTTCTGCAGTCAAACACTTTTGTTAGTAGAAGAGCATTAAAATCTACTGAAATCACAATATTTTTCCTCAAAGACATCTTCTTATATTGTTCTGTCTACTAAGTAGCAATAACAGGTCCATTTGAAAACTATTTTACAAAAATTAAGGGGAAAAACTTCAGTAATTAATTCATATTCTACAAATGTAATGCTGTAATTACAGTTCAAAATGGCGGAATATTTGAGAAATCAAACTTTTCTGATGCCATTATTTCCATACTAGTCATTGACTCAGACTTTATTCAATACCTATTATCATTCTGGAAAAAATATAAGTTCATGTGATCATGGTGCCATTGAAGTAAAAACACTTTTCTGAGCTAGTGACAACAACTCTGATTTTTTTTTTCCTTAGACTTCTTTAAAAATCAAGATTTTATGAAAGAAAATCTGCTTCCAAGAGAATGGAATACTATGTTTCATAGTTTAGAAATCCTTGATTTTATGCCCCTTCATGCTGCACAGCGTCAGGGAACAGCAGCATAGTCTCACGGTTCATACTTATTTTCCTTCCCACTGTGTTCCCCTATTCTATTGTCATCCCCGTCACCATGCCAGACTTCCAAACTGCTGCAGGCAGTAATTTGACTTTTCTTATCTGTATTGTGAAGCATTTTGTTCCCTCCTGGGCACTGTCAAATAAGCAATAAAAATCTACAATCATTTTGGTGAGAAGGGAACCTGGCAGCTAGAGGAGCACAATGGTGAAGTTGTTTCTCCACTTCAAGCACCATTTGCAGGAGGTGTTCCAATCAGAAGAAAGGAGGGCATTCTGGAAAGTTTGAATTGGATTTGAATGTCTTGCATAAGACAAACTCTAATCCTTGATTTCAGCTTCCGAGGAAACACCAAATTTTTCCTAGTTTTAGTAAAACAATTTAGTAAGATAATGGCAAATGCAAAGACCTGTCTTTTTAGTTAGGTGGTGCTCAGCCAGCAAGGCAAGAGAAGAAGGATGATCTATCTTGTATAAGCTGAAGAATTTGAACCAGGAAAGCCAGGAAAGGAGAACGTCAAAATAAAGAGGATTAGAGTTCATATCCACCAAGAGGACTGCCTGAGTCAGACATATGTTCAATCTTATTCTTAGTGCTTAGTATTATGTTGCAGTCTAAGCAGCAAAAGGAGCAGAGAAAAGGAGAGCGTTTAGGACTTCTGGCATCTGGTGCTGTTTTTAGCCCACTTCCCTAGCTAGTTGCACAAACTGTGATGGAAATTCCAAAAGGGTCCTGTGATCTTCCTGAAGGTAAGCAGCCAGGTGGAGGAGAGAGCAAGACCTCTTAACATTCCTGTCAACCTGTATTTATTAGAAACCAGAAACCCACACAAGAAAGTAACATTACAGCTCTCCCAAACTGCAAAGTAATTCTATGAGACATTTAGAATTTGAGGGACACCAGGGAGTTTGGTCCTGAAACAAGAAAACATGCAACAGGGGCTTGTTAGCATCAGTGCTCAGGGAATTACTCAGTTTTGTTGTATTGGCAACATTCTCCTGTGAAAACAAACCTTTTAGATTTTAATTTCTGCCTCTGTTTTTTATTTTCGCCTTAAGAACCTAATTTTCAGGCAAGTCCCACTCTTCTGCTAGTCAGAGCAAGACCAGCAATTAGACCTAGCTGTCATGTTGCTGTCTCTAGAGACTGAAGGAGTTCTGGTGATGGGCAAGTCACTTTTGGACCTGGGAAGCTTCTAAACCTCCTTTTTCACAGGATCTGATGCTTGATAACTGCCCCCTGTGTCCCCACTCACAAAATCTGTCATTTCAAGTTAAGCTGATGTGGTTTTCTGACCAAGGATGGTGACAGCAGTGAAGGTGATGGCAGGCCAGAGCTTGTATGAAACCAGTGCTGCTCAGTGTCCCATGTAAGTTTAAAAATGAGAGAAGGAAAAAAACCCCAAAACAACCAAGCAGGGCCATTCTAGCCCATGCTTGGATGTCTCCAAGACACCCAGAGGTCTTGTCTGGCAAGAGAGGCACTGGACAAGTGCTCCGGTAGGACGCAGTCTGAGCCAGGAAGGCCTTTTCCCATTATGTCCACCAAAAAAAGAGGTTTCCTGTGGACAGAAACCACTTATGATGCTGGGCTGAATATGGCAAATCAATGGCTAATAAGGTATCTAAGGGCAGAGACATTAACATCCTTAAAATAAAAGGAAAAACTTTTTTCTTCTGATAGCCTGCTCCATTTAAAATTTATTTTTGTAATGTCAGTTTCTGTTTTGATTTGGCTGGAATGAAATTTCTTTTTAAACTTTCTTGGTTCAGTCCCAGACTACGAACTCTATTATTTGCTGAGCTCTACAGAATGGAGTTTATAAGGAGAGTTTATAAGTGAGTTATAGGCCTGTTGTTCCAGAAAATGCTATGTTTAGAGCCATTGTATTATTTCACTTGGATAAGGTCAAAACTGCAATATAAAAAAATTGAATATATATAGAAATAAAATGTTAAAATTATATAGAAATATAATGTTAAAATTATAATCTAAAAGTTAAAATGAAATAATGGGAAAACTGTTGAAAGGCAAAATGTTGCCATAATAAAATGAATTTTGTTGACACCTCAGAAGAAAAGTCAGGACTATTAATTTTTATTGTCTTTCATTGTAAGTTGTCAAACTTAACACAGCTCCCAAAGGTTTCATACTTGATAAAAATACAGGTTTTGCTGGAAGAGTGAACATTTTTTTGTATACCACTGAAAGATTGTACCTACAACAGCATGATGTTGACTTGTGACAATCCTAGCAGCATTAAAAAAATATTAAGGCCCTTTTGTTCTGGGCTTCTTAGATAGACAGGGGAAATGAATACATATGAATACTTTACAATGATGAAGACCATAGGTGAAGATAAGGGGAAGCTGGTGACAGGAACAGACTCCAAAGCAGATGGCCTGGAGCTAAGGGAGCCGACTGCCTGGCACAGAAAGAACTGTGATGGTCTGCAGCCTTTCTCTTCCTGGCATCACCAACTGCATCTCTACACCCATCCCTTGGGAAGCTGGACAAATCCTGTATCCATTACCAGCCTCCCATCTAGCACAAAGAGGGTAGGAGAAATCGAGATGGAGAAGGGCAGAAGTGCCCCAAAGACCCTGCCTTGTAATGAAAGCAGATGTGAGTTATCCTGTACAACATGGTCAAGGACCAGTCTGTATGTTGTAGAAACACTTGAGAGAGAGCTCCAGTCTTGCATTAAATTTAACTGAGGTTATCCAATGGCTTCAAAATTACTGGACCAGAGGAGAATTGTCTGGTGGGTCCCTGAGCAGACAGACAGACAGACATGTACATAGCACATGCAAGTTGAATGTTAAACAAATGAAATCCTAGCCATCTGCCTTCTAGTTTTACTGGGAAAACAGGTGGAAGCGACAAAGGCACTGTTCCCCACTTTCCATGGGAAACCTAACCAGCAGCCCTAGTCCTGAGGTGTTCAGTGAACTAGAGAAATGTAAACCACATCTACCTTTGGGATCCTAAGTTCCCAAGCAGTACTATGTCTTTTCTTCAAGGAGTATGAGGCACACAGATGCTATCAATGACAGGGGAGAAAAATGCGAGCTGTTTCTCACAGGGCATCTAGAGTCCTCAACTTCTCTTTGGAGAACATTGAAAAGCCCACCTAACATAAATGAGGAGAAATTGAATCTCTCTTTGTTAAGGTTGTGGGTATGATTTCATCGACCAAGGCTGGGAAAGGATGAACTGGATTGCCAAGAATCACAGTTGATGCAGAAATGTCAATAAAGTTGTGTGGTAAGGGCAACCTCTCCTGCCTTCCTATGTCAACTTCAGATGTGTTGTTACTAAGATGATGGGGATAAAATTCACTAATGTGTTAGGAAATAAATAATGACAAAAAAGGGGGAAACATTTTGTAAATTACATTTGTCACCGATGTGTAAAAAACCAGCCCTGTGAGCCTACAGAAACAAATGCACAGACAAAGGGATTTTGTGGTACTGCCCGGGTACAGGAAAGCAGTCACTATGTACAACTGTAACACCGGCAGTGGAAGATGGAAATCTGGAAATAAGAAAATGTCAAAAATTGTGGCTCAGTTTTAATTGCAGTGACTTGTTTACAAGATATCAACATTTCAAAATGACTCCTTTGTATTAGGTGAGATGTAGATAGCAGTCTGCCTGCGGGACGAGGCCTCCCCCTTCTTTTGGTTTTGGGAAAGATTACATTGATAGTTTATCTGTGTCCCATTAAAATTGTTTGTGGTCAAATCTTGCACATTCTCCTAAATCAGAATAAAGTTCAATAGGCAGCCACATTAAGCCAACCCCCCCACTGAAAAGGGCGTAATTCCAAAAGAGAAGAATGTTTTTCTCCCGCTTTTCCTGATCCTGAACACTAATGCTGCTTATAAACAGCTCTGAGACCTATAAAATGGCAAATCCGATGTAGTGATTTGTAGCACAGCTGTGCTGAGACATCTTACGTCATCAGTTGTTTATGTGCACTTACATACATGCACGCTTACTTGTGACTATCTTTTCAGATAAGGTCTTCCTGTTTATTTTTACTTTATAACTAAATACTTTCAGATGTTTTTACGACATGGAGCTGGAGTTCACAGGGCAGTGAAATGCAGAGCAGTAGCTGATGAAAGGCATTTCCATCCTATATCTGTGTTGTTCCCTACCAATGCGAGCCCACGCTCTGAAGCCTGAAGTGCTGGGGCAACATCTCCCCCCACATTAAAAAACCATGTTGCTGTTTAGTTGTATGGGACACCAGATATATCTATGGAAGAGAGTTTTCCAGTGAGTAAGCACAACACTGAAACTCTGAGGTTCCCATGGGAGTCAGTGATGCGTAGCCGACTGGAATGAGAACCAACTTTTGAATAGGATGTCTTAGATGGAACGTATGACTAAATATGAATATATGAATACCTTTCCCTAAAAATAATAATCATCATCTGGTCTCAGGCCCAATCTTATTGCTTTTAGTCATTGCCAAGAAGTGAGATGTTTTGAGATCACATACTGGCCTTGAAAGAATGCCTTTGACATTTGTTGGATTTGGTTTGATCAGTGATCCTCTTAGTTATGAAAAAAGGAAGAAAGTTAAGAACTGGAATGTCAAAATCTCTGGGCAGCAAATGTAACAGAGGGGTTTTCTTAAATGTAGGCTGAAACCCGAAAATAAAGCTAGAGTCAATGTTCAACCCTCAGGGATTAAGTTAAACCATTCCTGTGCCATTTTGCTTCCAACAAACGTGATTGACACCATCTTTTTGTTTATGTTCTTTAGCTGGGCTTCTGGGATGCTGATCTTAGAGAAACCACTTAAACCACATTTCTCATCCGCTTGGGTTCTAACCAGCTTCTAGGATTAAATGACAGGCTTATTTTCTACTAATTGCTCCTTTGCCTGTTGTGTAATTTTTCCTATATACAGTACAAGTCCTGCAGCATTTGACTAGAATCCTGTTTTCCTTCGCTCTATTAACCTATCTGATGTATTTTCTCACCATTCGTTGCTTCTGACTTGCCTATTTCTCTGTCTCTGTCTGGTCTCTGGTTTGATGGGTTTTCTTGCTCATTCAGTGTTTGGTCTTGTTAATGCATGTTTTCTTAAAACCCTCTTTATTATGTGATGTTTAAAATTATAATATTTTGAATATACTCTATAATATTTTTGCGTTTGCTCTCCTTCACTTTTACCTTTTCCATTTGTAGATAACTTTCTTTTCCTTGGTTCAGTATCTACAGTTTAGTACATGTTCTGTTCCCTAGGGTGTTCTGTGTTCCTCTTGTCCATGTTCTTGATTTTGATCTTTTCATGCACTCATTCTATTTTTGCCCTTACTGATAATTTTTTAACAAAGATTCTTGGTCCTTCTGTCACTAACCTTTTCAGACTCCATTGTATTTAAGAGACCATTATTCTTTTGGTGCATTATAATTAACATGATGACCTAGTTCTTTGTTTTGCAGCCTCGAGAGAGATACTGCTCATCATGAAACAGCAAAACCAGCAAAAAAATATCTGATAGTATATATTGCAATACAAAGGTGGAATATCAGAAAGATCCTCATTTTGGTCATGGTTGCATAGCAGCATTTAGCCTTTTATGGTCTTCTGCCTATGTACGAACTAATAGGTTTAGTTTGATATTTCTTCATTTTCTCAAAGGTAAAGATATGGAAACCTTAGAAGAAAAGGCCTTCCCAGATTTTGTGGTAGGAAGTGAATAAAGAGTGTTTTTATTAATCGTCATCTGGCACATGCTGTTATCTTTCTCCCTGTGCCTTTGCCATGGACGGTGGTGGTGTTGTCTGGCAAACCCACACAGACAAGAGTGTTCCTCTGGCTAAAGCGTGAAAACCTTGGGCTGTTGGCAATGAAAGTCCTTGGTGAAGATGAAGGCACAGTTTTGCTGGCCTAAATTCTGCTTCGTTTCAGAAGTCAAAACCTGCAATCCTGCAGGTCAACTGACAGGTGATTGCTGTTCTTTCACAAGAAGGTTGCATTATGATAATCCCTCCTTTGCTGGAGTTGTAGGCAAAAGATTAGGAACTAACTGCAGAGCAAATCTGTAAACAAAGGAATGGTTCAAGATTCCCATCAGAGCAGGTAAGGAAAAGAAATTTCCTGTTTCCCCAGATCTCAGAAGTAACTTTGCCCTGCTTGAGATTGGTGTTATGCCATTTCTTAGTCTTAAAACTGAATTATATTAGGTTCCTTCCCTCGTTTTGCTTTGGGCTTTCCATTTTTCACATCCTTAGTTTGAAATATTTTTCTAATATATTCATATTTATTTCCAGGCATCCAGCCTACTTTTATTCTGGCCTTTGCATCTTTTTTTCCTTGTCTGTTTTAGTCCAACATAAACGATTCCCTTTCAGCACACACAGTACCCTGCTATTTATTTGAGACTGAAAGAAGGCAAGAAAGTAGTTTTCTCATTCAACTTCTAAGACGTCTCCAATTTTGTGGCATGTTTTGGCCAGTGCCTAGGTAAAGCCCAGTCATGGTCATCGGTAAAATAAATTAGTGTGTGTGGCTAATAGAACATGTCTACAGATTCAAACACTTCAGTTTAATCACAATCGTATTTTAGGAGTTACGTGCGAGCAGATTTTTACGTACTATTTAATTATATTTGCAAACAAGAGATGCAAAGCTTCATTTAAATAGTTTTACAATCAACTTTTACATTGACTATATTTGTTATTCTAGGTATGGGGCCAGCCTGAGTCTTTGGAAATCACCAACACAAAAGAATGCCAAAGCAAGAGAGAAAGAGGGCTGTCTTGGTGTTCTTTGTTTACAAAAAAGAAAGGCACATTGTTGTTTGTTAGAAATGCATCTCTCAATTTTCATGGTGAATCTAAGTTTTACAGCCAGATATTGTATATTTTCCTGTTTGTGTTAGGTTTTGGGCTTGGAGATTTTATTTGTGCTTAAAATGTATATAGATGGTTTGTACATTAGGGCAAATTAGCTGCTCTTTGAAGTGCGAGCAACCACACTAAAGCCAGTGGGTTTCTCAGACTTAGGTCAAGAAAGGTATTAGTTCTGTTTTGATATATCATCCATGACAGTGGGGTCCTGGCCATGACTATGGTTCTGAGGCTCTGTAATAAAACACAAATATAATAGTTAGTAATGCTTTGGCTCCTTGGGTGGAACATCTGTCTGACCTGCCCTGTAACCAAATTCAGCTTTCTTCTTTAAATAATACTGAGATTGGAATTTTGTCCCTATTTGCCATGAAAATACCTTTTACCCACATATTTTCTTCAGTGATCTAAAGCCTTTAGTACCAAGAAATGATTCTATCTATTTTCAGAGCTCTCTTTATTGTGGTATGTGAAAATAAGAGTGCTATAAAAAGTTTCCAAGGTCCAATCACTCTTCAGGCTAGACTTTCAAGGTAGGTGTTTAGGCATCAGTTCATCTGCAGGGATTCATACAGTGTAAGATGGGTATGCCAGCTCTGTCTGGATTGTTTTAGGGGGATTTTGGCATCTGAGCTGTGATCTGAGCCCACACAGAATTATGGCTGAGTAGTAATACAGTGGGAAATACTGAAGAAAAGAAATTATGTTTATATTCTGCCCCTGTTTGTGCCATCTTAACCAAGAAGTTGGAAAATTGCTCTCCTACATGCAGGGTACTTCATAAGTGAGCGAGTTACTTTTGGGATTTGGCTGAAAAAAGAGGCTGTCTAGACTTGCAGGTGAAAAAACTTGCTTGGCAGGTAGGAGACCCAGAGGATTCAAAGTGTGGTGACACTCAAGACAGCACCCCGGTCCCAAAGCCAGTTCCCAACCCTTCTCTGGCACACCAGAAACAGTGATGATGCTCTCATCTCTCCCCTTCTAGAGCACCCCTCTTTATGGAAATGGGCCTGTGTCCACAAGGCAGAACAGGTAGCTGGCAGGTCCCTATCCCACAAATTTTATCATTAGCTGGAGGGAGCAGGAAATTAAACTAATTTAATGAAAGGTTCAACAGCTTCAACTGACAGAAATGGTAGCACCTTCTCTCAGCTCCCTGAGCTCCTCTGCCTTGGTAGCATGTCCTTTGGCCCTGTAATCAGTGTGTTTGTGAAGGACTGAGATGTGGGTTTAGCTGCTAGATCCAGATATCTCATAGTTCCAATAAAAGATTTAAAATGTAGCCTCCCTTCTACACCTTTTTTGTTGGTGAGCTCTGGGACCACCGACAGCCCTGGCTCAGCATGAGGCTGGCATGAGAGTACTGGTTGTGACACTCTTGCATTACCTCATCACAAAGCAATGCCAGAACTGAGGCAGTTGTGGAGACACTCAAGGACAAAACTTGAAATGCCCAATGTATCCTGGCATCAAAGAAAGAGGTAAATAGGTATCTACCAGAACCAGGAAGAGCTGTGCTGGATGGACAATTTTAGCCTGAGTACATAAGTCAGGTCATAGGTCTCCTCCTGAAGTTCTTCTGGTTCTATGTTGATTTTTTTCTGTAGGACCTCAAGCCTGGCTCACAGACTTCTTACTACCCTTGGAAATCTGTCAATGGGTACATCCTATGAGTTCCTAACTGTAAGATTCCTACTAGAGGGATATTTAAATTTTGGAGATGTTTTATGAATCCTGTCAAATTCCTCCATGCTTCTCCTCCATCCCACCTCTTATATTGTTAGGTAAAGCATCTTTTATATCTGAGGAACTCAAAATACATTTTGCATCTTTCTTATGTTAAAATTCCTTCTCTAGACTCCACTAGAGCTGTTCAAAAGTACTGAGAGTGCCTGTAGGATAGCTTTTCCCCATTTTAATATGTTTAACAGACCAAAGGTTTTAGCTGTTGTGTCAGTTTGCTGCGCCAATGACTTTAACATTTTTCGCTCCCAGTATGAAGAATGTGAATGACTGAGGATGCTTAAGAAAGCTCCTAGACTCTATTTGGCTTGAGCACTGAAGACTGAATTTCCTATTACACTACCTTGTCTGAGGAGCAAGATGAATTTGATTTATCTGTATGTGCCTTCCCTACTCCTTTTCCCAACAGGCTGACAAAAACTGAAAGGGGTCATGACTGGGAATCTAAGGTACATCAGTTTATGCTGTCATAGGACAGTAACAATTGTCACATGCTCCTGCTTCCATTCCCCCCTTCTTTCTCTTTCTCCCACAACAACTGTATGCTGAATGTGAATCTTTTAGAAAGATAATCTTTTTTTTTGTACTGCTGAGCATAATACAACTGAATATCCCTCTGGGCATGGGTCTTGGAGCAAAGCCACCGTCTAGTCCTCACTAGTACAGCCAAATTCTTTGTCTGACTGTTTGAAAAGCATTTGCTACAGTTATGTCATGAAGGTTTGCATAAACTATTCATCAACTGACAGCAACATAAACAGGCTTAATGAACTATTAAAAGAGTGAGGGGAAACATGAAGGTGGGAGAAAGGTAGACCTTTAATGCTGCAGGTGCATTTAGTTTCTTTCTTAAAACAGCCTGAAAATAAAACTCCCCAACTCTTAAGCTAGCAGAGAAGAGCAATTCATAGCATCATAGGATGTTGCAGCTGTGAGGGGACCTCAGTAGGTCTCCACTTCCTGATCAGCTGTAGGGTCAGCTACAAAGTTCTGAAGGGTAATGGAAATAGGGTCTAAGAAAATAATTGAGCTGAACTTAGACATTCAGATAAAAGGATAAAATCTCAGGAAAAAAAATGCAGGGGTGTAAATATGGCAAGCTATGAGAAAGTTATTAATGTATTGACAAAAAGGAGAGTCATGGCTTGCAAAGATCTTGATCCAAGGTCTGTTACAGTCTGCTGAAAGATTTGCAGCAGTCAATGAGTTAGGGATCAGGCTCTCAGATTGATAGTTTGTGGAAAGATTAAAGAGTGACTTGAAATGCAGTTAGGCAGTGAGAATGCATTGGCAGGTTTTCAGCAGCATTACTGCTGTTGGGGAGAGTTTGATCTTGGTTCCCATCACATGCATGTGGAAGGGCACAAAGCAGAGGTCTCTCT